>NC_090939.1:479192289-479495319 GCF_040938575.1 Ambystoma mexicanum | reverse complement strand
CTTTTGTGTTTTATTTCCGAATTTTCTAATTAGAAAAGGGGTGGGTTTGCTGAAAATTTGTAATATGAGGCCACTTTGAACATTATTTCCGGGGCCTCTTTTGGTTCCAAGTCCACCCCTTACCACAGCTAACCCTCCCCCATTACCTCCCTCCGTTCTTACCTCTCTGCTGAACACTGGCTTGACCCATCCCTGCTACCACCTCACCCCCACCCCTCTTCAGGTCATTGGCACCAATGCCCTTGCTTTCAAACGTTCTAGAAATATAATTTCTGATCGGACAGCCATTCGTCAGCTCTCAGACTCCAACAGTTCATTACTAATCGTCATTTACATTCCATTGGAAGTTTGTATTTCCCTTTGCCTTTTCCTTGGGATAACACATCTCGTTTGGTGATCTGAGTGTCCTGCCACAAATCCTCCTTGTTTGTCAACTTCATGGCATGCAGTAGCTGGTATCCATTAATTCAGAGACTGATCTACTGGAATAATTCCTGGCAATCCCATTATAGCAGTAACTAATAGTCTTCTTGATCGTTATATAAATATTATTCTGTAATCATTAATACAGACAACTGTAACTTATGAAAAAGGTAATGGAGACTTGGTTTTTATGTTGCATATTTCATTCAGCTCACAGACTGATTGGTTATTAACAATGGATGTGACAAGTCTTTCTACATCCTTCCTGCTGCATCAGGCAGGTTTAGATGCAATGATTAGGGCTAATAAGATCTTTTAATTGCCCTTTAAAGTTAATCAGGAACAACAGGTTTGACATCAAGATTGGTTCTGTTTAAAAAATATCTGGTACCTTAATGGGAGCCAGAATGGCTCCTGGCTATTCTAATGTGTGTGTGTTTTACTTCGAGACAAGATCTAATCTAGAAAATCAGACATGGAAATATCATTTTACGGCCTACAAATATTATGTGCAGGACATCTTAGGTGTATGGATGGGTAAAGAGAATGTAGTTCACATTACTCTGAATGTGAAACCAACTGATTGTAATAGCACATTAAATGTTCAAAATGTTCATTCCCTAGTTACTAGTATTTATAATTGGATTTTCATAACACACTTAATACCCAATAGGGTGCAGATCCAGGATTCAAACCTGTATCGTTTTGTATCATCTTGCTTCCAAGAAGAGGGTGTTGCCACTGAGCTATATTTACATATAGTCAGATGCTACAACTCAAAAGCATTATTCCAGAATCTCGATAATTGGAACGACAACAGTGTATACTGTTAGAGAAATGCAGAAATTGTGCTCATAAAGTACATACAATACAATCATCTGTAAATAGGTCACAGTTACAAGATCAAATACAACTTTAGTATTCAAAAACTGTTAAGAAATCACCTGATTTTGAATATTTTATGACTTATGCAAGCTGTTGTGAACATGAAGAAGGAGTCGGACTAAGATGTGATATATTCAAGGGTGTTTATTTAAATAATAGGAAAAACACCTGGAGGGAAATTCCCAACCTATCAAACTAAACTAATGGTGTTCATAAAGTGTCAGCAGAAATAGTTCTTAGTCTTAAATCCTTCATTATTTAGACTGATTAGTGGGACCTGCAGAAAACCCAGGCCTGCCCCTTGGGAGGAGTAGCTGATAAGGAGTGAGCAGAAGACAACAAAGTCTGTGATTTGTACTGGAGAGAGCAAAGGATGATGCCAACTGTTGTAAGATCTTGACAGGGAGGCATCGGGGGTGCCTGCGTGTCTGGGATGAGAAAAGTGATGCTTTATTCGCAAGGACCAGACTGACCTCAAAGTCATCCACTGAGTTTATGTTGCAGGCCAGGTGCACATCACGTGATTAGGTCTCAGGCCAGTGCAGTATTTTCAGACACTTAACCAATCATTTTACATTGATCAAAGGTGAAGAGATTGTTACCCACATGTGAAGACGGTGGAGTCAGAGAAGATGCAACCAAAAAACCAGGGGTCTATATGTGATTATTAGCATGTAAATAGATGGTAGCCAATCAGGGTGGGGATGAGCACTGTATATTGTATATAACATGGATGACGATTTGTGTAGTTATAACGTGCTGTTTGATGTGAAGAAGAGAGAGAGTTCTACAACCTATAACACCCTGTCCCTTTTCCTTTTGTATACAAAATAAAGCTCTTGTACTTCTCACAATAGGGTGCACCAAGCCTTTTTCCCTAGAGGGTTGTTTTCGTTCGGTCTGGTTGTCAAGCGGGTTACTCTACAAATGGGTGACCCTGACCTGATCCCAGAGACTCCCCTGAGAGGACAGAGGATTCTTGGTTGCACATGCGGAGGGGACGCACCCACCTGCAGCAACCAGTCACCTTGTGCGCACCTTGAAGAGGTTTACAGGAGTCATGTTACCAGAATTCCTGTCAGTTCTTTGGAGCGTGGCGCTGTCCCTGAATTGTGCAGGCCATTGATGGGACCCCATGACAGAGGATTTCAGGAGAGCACGTTGATGTAAGTGCACCTTTTGCAGAGAAAAAAAAGTGGGATTCGGGAGGGGAGAGTGAGTGTTTGAGGGTGTGAGGAATGGTGAGAGCTCAGTGAGTGAGGAATGAACGTAAGGCATGGAAGACAACATGCTATTGTATATAGGTTGGTTTGATTATAATATAGAGGATTGTGGTGTAACAGGACCCTTTCCTATTTTTACTAGGGAAAAAGATAGTGCTGCATAACAAGGAAAAAAAGGAGATGGATAGAGGCTCTGTATATTTAGTGGGTCTGGGATCCCTCTGCCCAGGGTAAGGGGTGTGAGGACGAGAAGTAGTTGTGGTAGATGCCCTTTCTGGACCTGGGATCTCCTCACCCGATGTATAGGCAGTATTGGAACAAAAAAGGATCTTTTTATTGTTATTGATGTGAGTTTATTGTCTGTTTTATTTTGGCGAGGAGTGGCCGAGGGAGAGCATGATTTTGTTGTGTGCGAGGAGTTTGTGGGAGGTGTCACAATGTGTATAAGAGTAGTGCGGGTGGGTGTGAGTGAGGGGAAGGGTGGGGCATTAGTAGCAGAAGAAGGGATAAATAGGGCAAGCGGTGAGAACAGTTCTTCTGGTTAGGGCGTGGCCAACAGACGCATTGTATAACGGTGATAGAAGGGCAGCTACAATGGAGTTGGTAACCCTGTTGGAGTATATGTGCAAATCTCTTCCTTTGTATCCAGGGACACCATTTGGAGCTGCTACTCCTGAGGTCACTTTGTTACCCCCTAAAAAAATAAATAATAATAACAGAAAATATTGCTCCTGGGCCGTGGCCAGCGCCATGTGGCTCTTTGTTTCTGGAGTGGCTGGCTTTCTTGTTGTTTGGGTGATAGTTTATGCATATTTGTTCTATATAAAGCGCTTAATTCTAAGTGCTACATAATAACACATCAATATCATTTGGCCTTGGACGGCTGCTTGCAGTCACAGAAATTTGGTAATATGGGCCTATACACACTGATATTAATGATGCATAGTGATATCATTACCATGTTCTTCGTAGTGAGCTTAGGAACAATGCTACTTCCTGTTTTGTCAAAGGGTGAAAAGACATGCTACATTGCTTCCCATAATGTCACTTCAGGTGGGGATTAAGTGACATCACTTCCTGTGATGTCATCAGAGGTCAAGTGTTGTGTGATGTCACTTCCGTTACCCCTGGCCTTTTGGTGAAATGATGTCCCTGTTTGTTTCGAGAAATATACTTAAATACCACAAAGAGTGGCTAGCAGAGACGAAAGGAGGGATGCATAAACCATGGGTGTAGCAGTGAACAAATAACAAGGATATTTTAAGTCACACGTATACCCTTATGCAGCTAGAAACAGAGGGAAAAGTTGAAAAACAGGAAGGAAGCATTGGTGGAAAATAGTGGAAAATTTGGATGATGTCCTTATCGATCCCCTTAAAATGGTTAATGAGCTGCCCACCACTTGTGTTCCGATCACCACGACACCTACCTCCCCAAATGCTCAAGCACCCCATGCCCCAGTATTTTCTGCAGGAACAGACCAGTCTCTTTCCCTGCTAGGGTGTTAGCCCACCACACTGCGTCGAGCTAGACTAATCCTACTTATGTCCCTTTCCCCGCTACTGCACCCCCACCACCCACGCCGTCCCAGTATCATAACCTTCCGAACCTATAGTGACTGCGGCTGCAATAGCTAAAGCGCAGAAAGAAATAGATAGGAAACCACAGAAGGAGTTGGAAGAAGCTTTGAGAAAGGCAAAAGAAGAACTAGCCAGGTTGAGGTTACATGGAAGAGATAGGCAACGAGCACCCGTAGGGACTAATGAATGGAGGGCGTGAGATATTTTGTTTCGAATAGATAGCACGGCAATCAAAGACGTGCATAGAGAAAAGGAGAAGGCAGGCACATAGTTTGGATTATGGGTTGGTACGATCTGATGACAAGTATGACCGCACACAAGCAAGGCCGGAGGAGTGGGATACTGTGGAAGAGGAGAAGCAGCCACCCATGTTCTCTCTGCAGGTTGAGAGTTTGTGGGGACCTAAGTTAGGGAATTGGTTTGGGCATATGGCAGTGGCAAAAAGATCGCTGGTGGATAAGAGGAAAGCTACTAAGACGGTGGGGGCACAGTTCCCATAATGGCATAAGCGGTCGGGGAGGGCCCAGTATGTACCATGGGCCCATATGGACACAAATAATGTAATAAAAGCACTCCCATCTCTCACCGCTGGAGCAGGCAAGTGGACATATGCCTTTAAAAAGCAGATTGCCAGTACGACTCTGGCTGTAGGGGATCTGAAAAGTTTGTTTTGTTCAATATTTGGGGATCAGGCTGATGACATTTGGGTTAAACCTGGGTATCCGGGAGTGAAGATAGAGGATGATAGCCATGATGGAGCTCTATTTAATGATATTAAGCCCCAAGTGAGGGTGGCTCTGCGGTGTACATATCCAGACACACCTGACCTTTAGTCAATAATGCAGTGAACGATGCGGAATGATGAGGATCCCGCACAGTACATCTTGCAAATACAGAAAATGTGGAGAGCAGAGATGGGATATTCAGGGGACTGGGCATTCCTGTTCTTTTATTGAAATGGGGACTTCCGAAGGAAGTGCAAAAGACATTTGATAGGGTAGTGGGGATCAGAGCTAAAGGTTCAGCAGAAATACAGTCCATTATAGAACATCATTGTAAACAGTTGAAAGAAAAAGAGAAGGAAATGGCTCAGAGAGCACAGATAGAGGAAGTGAAACTGGTGCAGAAAAAGTTAGATAAATTTGCATTGGAAGGGGCAGGGATGGTGGTACAGACCGAGGACAGGTTGAGCCCAGAATGGTCCAGGCAGATGTAGAGTGATGCCAGGTTGTTGAGGTGAATACAGTCGAAATGGTGGGTATTAGCCTCAGTATCAAGGGGGGTTTCCAGGAGGGTATCACTGAGGAAGAGGGGGATTTTTGGGGGCACGAGGAGGACGGGGTGGTTTTGGAGGCATGGGTCCACGAGGAGGAGCACGACAGTTTTGGACATATGGACGAATGTGTCATTGTTCCAGTGAGTGCAGGGGCAGACAAGTGTTGTGTACCCGCAGCACAGCCCTACCCATATTTGCAGGGAGGTCTGGCCCCATACCGCCAGCCTTAAATGCAAGCAACCCCAGCAGTTACTTATGGTGCACCACTGTCTACAACCATACCTGCTGCCCCAGCATAATTTCCACAGCTGTCAGCCCCAGGCTCTGGTGGGGCACCAACATATGCGGTACACCAGGGGCATCAGCAGGGCCCCCAAGTGTAGAATAGCAACACAGCACCCAATGACACATTGACGCATTACCAAGGAGCCACTGTTGTTGGAGGGAACCCATTTGGTTTTTCCAGGAACAAACACATACTCAGATAGGACAGCCTATAGAGAGCTTAAGCATGCCCAGTTCTATCAGTGCCTGCAAACCCAGAAGAGGAACCCTTGGTGGGCGTGAGAGATAGGCAATACACAATTCATAGTAGATACAGGTGCAACGAAATCATGCATTACTGAGAGATGATTGCCTTTGTCAGGTGAAGCAATGGACATGCATGGCTTCTCTGTGTCAGTACAATCAGTTCCTTTTACAAAAGAATGACCCATTAAAATAGGTGACAGAGTGATATGGGTCCCACTGTTGTTCTCCGCTCCGACCCCCATTAATCTGTTGGGTAAAGACAATGATCATTTTGTTCACTGAGAGGGGTGTGGTGTGCTTGACCAGAGTATCTGTTAAGTGAGGGTCATGTTGATCATCCATGCTTTTGGGAATGAAGCAGTTGCAAGAGGGATACCAGTGGCCCCAGACTTGTTTATTTATGGGATTACAGTACTTCTAAGTGCAGTACCGCAGGTGTCCAATCATTATTGGCAGGTACCTTCTGAATTTTTGCTCAGACCTCCTCAGCCCCAAGAACTTGTTGCAGGGACTATCATTATACTCGACATAGAAGGAGTGTTGGCATCGAAGGAAAGGATTGTATTGATCACCACAGACGCAGACATGGGAGAGTGGTGTACACTTTTTGTATTGACACAACCCAGTCCCTGAGAGATATAACTGATGAGTACCTTTTTGAGAATAAACATAGTGATATGGAGATAATATTGGAAGTGTGTGTCCCGTGTGAATTAATGATAAAGTATCGACATGCCCCATGTCGGATGTTATTGATAGGGAGTGCCCCTTCATTTGCCCAAGAGTCCTGCAGAGTATTGCACTAATTTGCATTACATTGAAGCCAAGAGCAGTGTTACCCAGAGTGAAACAGTACCCTCTATCTAAGGCAGCTGAAGAGGGAATGTATTACACTATCATGGCCCTTTTACGCCAGGGCATCATAGTTTTATTGAATTCCCTGTGCAACACATTGATTTATCCCATGATGGAATTGAAAGGGGCAAGTTTATTTATTTTATTTATTTTTGGGTTATTTATAAAGCACCTGTACATCAAATGGTGTTGCAAGGCAACACAAGACATAGGAAGGGGGCAGAGGGGAGAAAACAACAATAATGATCCTAGTAGGCCTTGTGACATTTGGATTGTGCAAGTGCAGTAGCAAGAAGTGCAGAGGGAAGAGGAGTTGGGAGGGGGGAAGTGCCGGTCAGGGTGCAGGGGAGAATGCTAGGGTGCGATGGAAGTCAAGTGCCAGGGTATGCAGGGAGTGCAGGGAGTGAGAACCACATGCTGAGTGTGAGGACAGGGGTGGGCCATGCCCAGTATGGATGCATCCTCTGCCAGACTTAACAGAGGAAGGGGGGCTGGAAGGGCAATTGCAGTTTGGGGAGGGGGTCAGGGAGCTCAGGTGGTTGGGGTAGACTGAGGGAAGAGGGCCTGGTCCCCTGTATGACTCTGAAGGACTCTGAAGATACCAGGCAGCCAATCAATGCCACAGAGGAGGGCATTAGCAGGGGAGGGGGAGAGGGAAGGAAGAAGAGAAAAGGAGGGTCTTGAGAATCTTATGGAATTTAAGGAGATCCAGTTAAATCCTGAGAGGGGCAAGGAAATTCAAATCTATCCCGCACCTTACAATTGCACTCAACAAAGGACTGAAATTTTGTCCCACAAACAGTTATGACTGCTTCTTGACCACGGTCAATTTATTCCACTTCTGTAGAAAACTCAGACTAAAACAATTATTCGTACAAACAGATGTGCAGAAAGCCACTACTGTCCATAGTATACCATCAGATCTATCAGTGGAACATGTTGAACAAACAGTGAACTTACTCAACATCCTGGATCCAGGTGATCAATATACTTTGGAATCTTTTGTGTCAGAACAGGACATCAGTATGGGACTCTCAGTTACAACCTCTCTCAAACCAAAATTGCAACCAATGCTTGAACCTGACAATGTAATAGATACATTTTTCAAAGTTATCCAGCAGGATCTAAGAGGAACCTATCTACAATGCACAAAACACAAAATCCATCATAACTTAACTCTGCCTCAAATTAAGGCACTCAAAGAACTACAAGATAACTCTGACATCACAGTCAGAATTGCTGACAAAGGAGGGAGCATTGTGTTGTTAAATACGGAGGACTATATAAAGATGGCAATGCAACACCTTGAGGACAAAAACTGTTATGAAAAATTAACCATCAACCCATTCCCCCAACTCCAAGAAGAATGGAAAACAATGAGCCAAAATTGGCGGGATAAAGACCTGCTCACAGATGAAGAATATCTAAATATGAGCACACCCTTCCCTATAATCTCCACAGTGTACTTTGTGCCAGAAATTCATAAACCGTACATAGATTTACCCTCAACTCATTATCAACAGCATTGGCTCTTTTATGGAACACATATCAGAATACATAGACCACCAGCAACTGCAACCTTTGGTCGCCTCACTATCCTCATACATTAGAGACACCAAACACATCATCCAACAGTTAGAAACCTTACACTGGGAACCCAACTACTGGCTTGTCACAATGGAGATTTCAGCACTAAATCGCCCCTCCATATGCCAATTTACACATGGGGCATTACGAACTTGAGCACGCATGGCAGCACCCTTCATTTACCAAACACAACAATGTGAATTTTTGGGCAGGATATTTTGATGACATTATCATGATTTGGAATTGAAGCAAACAGCAACTTCAAAACTATTTTAACTACCTAAATGAAAATACCTACAAATTGAAACTTACGACTCAATGCAGCCAAACATCAATTAACTTTCTGGATATCAACCTCTACATACATGACAATATGATTTATACCACCCTTTATATTAAGCCCACTGCAGTCGACAGCACCCTTTATGTGACCAGTAACCACCCTAACACATGTGGTCGAAAACATCCCATTTGGAGAAATGCTAAGAATTAAACGCAATTGTACCACGCAAGAAGAGTTTGAGAAACACGTACTATAAACCATGCACAGTTTCAAACAAAGAGGATACAGTCAGCCCCTATCAACAAAATAAACCACACAACGCATGGTAGAACTAGAGATCAACTTCTACAATACAAAAGACCTCAACCAACAAGAAAACATCAACAAAAAACAAGATTTATTACCACATACAGCACAAACAGCCATATCATTAAAAAAAATGTGAACAAAAAATTGGGACATTTTGAAAGTAGATCAAGATCTGCACAAAATCCTGGATGATAATCCAATTATCACCTTCCGCAAAGCAAAAAGTCTCAGAGACAAACCCAGTGCATCACATTTCCAATACAAAAGACAAGAAACAACATCGCCAGAACCAATGTGGTTGAAAGCACCACTAAAAGGCAACTACAAATGCAGCCAATGCCAGATATGTAAATATTCAGACAACGCTAAGAAAAGAATCCAGATGCCCAACGGGACAAACACAGACATCAAGCAACTAATTAATTACAACAGCACCAATGAAATATATGGAATTAAATGTGTATGCAATCTAACATACATCAGCAGCAGAATTAGACAATTAAAAAAGAGGATCGGAGATCACATCAGAGGCATCATAAATCAAGACATAAGATCACCACTAGCAGCGCACTTCCAATCTGAACACACTGAGGAACAATTAAGTGAACTAAGATACTTTGGAATTGAAAAAATTGGTCCACCGCCTAGAGGAGGCAATATGTAACAAATGCTGCGTAAACGGGAGGAAAAATGGATTTGTAATATGGACACATGCCACTGTGGCTTGAATTCAGATCAGGAACTATATCATGTCTTATAATGGTGCCTCCAATTTAGATATAAAGTAGCTATAATGACACCTGTATAGATCTGACTGTTTACCCTCGTGTCATTTTAGCTGAGTGATCAATGTTTGCTTTTATATTACACAATTTTCTTTACCTCATATCAAAGTTCAGCTTCTAATCCGGTTTTATTATATATCTAAATACCTAATATTACATAACAGCCTATATTACCACAGACACACCATGAGTTTTTTTGGGGCCATTCCATAATGCATACCAATTTTCACATCAATACAGCAAGTATATCTTGCTGCACATAATTGGTATATCTGTAATCAGGCATATCATCCCGTTTAAAAATGGCGTACGTGTGCACGATGACATCATTGCGTCACATAAATAACAGCCATTTCAGATAGCGAACAATGACAACCGCACCATTCCTACATCTTGCAGATCTACAGCACCTATCCTTACAGGTAAGGGCAATAAGGGGGCAGAAAAGGCACATTATGACTAAATTCCTTTGTCCTTATTTTGAGCAATAAGCATCATGAAGCACACTTCATCATTTTTCTTAAGGCACACCACATGTGGTCTATTGTAGGAGAAGAAAACGCATGGCTAAACAACCCCAGTATTTCTTATTGTGCAACCCATATCATCTTATTTAGAATTTACAAGCAACATTTGTAACTATTACCCCGCCTTATCCAATTATTTTTCTTTCATCATACTATTATATGGCCCCACAACATTGTTTTGTTTTCACTTATAGGTTCACCTTTTACACATCTTCGAGAAAGGAATAAACACACAAAAACGAGGATTGTACCTACTTATCATGTGAAAGAATCATGAATGCTCATATCCTTCACTGCCCCTCCTGAAGAACCACCTGCTACTAAGGCGGGGAAACACGAATCGAGGTTCAGGCACTCTGATTGAATTGGAACCTATAGGGCTTTACAGTGAATTCAACTGAATTTTATTTTTTGATTTCCTTGACTCCAAGAGGTTCAGGCACTCTGATTGAATTGGAACCTATAAGGTTTGACAGTGAACTCAACTGAATTTCATTCCTTGGTTTTCTTGACCCTAAAGTCCAGGCACCTCAACTGGATTGTTCATGTTTGATTTTTTTAACTCTAGTATATAACGTCTAAACAATAAAATAAAAAAATGAACTAACAATTGAATACATCATATCTTTTTTGGTAAAAGTGCAACTTAGGACTTGTTTTCCACTTTTAGAGAGTTGGAGCTAGAAGAGCGAAGGGCTCCAGCAGGGAGGTATTTAGGCAGAGGGAGTTTGATGTAGTGGCGTTCCGGGCCCCAGAAGACCTTGTGGATGATGCAGAGGGTCTTGAACTTGATCCTCACAGCCACTGGGAGCTAGTGGAGAGATTTTAGAGCTGGAGAGATGCAGCCTCTGGGCTTGAGACCAAGGAAAAGTCTTGCAGTTCTATTCTGGATTCGATGAAGTGGCGAAGGGAGGATAAAGGTATATTGAGGAAGAGGTTGTTGCGGTAGTCCAGGTTAGAGAGGACCAGAGCTCTGGAGACATTACATTTCTGGGGGAAGGTGAGGAAAGAGAGAAAGCCTCTGTAACAGAGGAGACTGGAGCTGGATGATGCTGGATGGAAAAACTCCTTTATTCAGTTGTATAAATAAAATAATGCTTGACTATCAGTCTTTCCTTATATACGGTTGAACTCTCGTCTTCTTTGTCTTGGCTGGTTAATACGCCAAGTGGTAAGCTTTGGGACTCATTCTTTCAGCGTCTTGTTCCTGAGAAAGTGAAAGAGAGAGACAAAGGCCCTCATTACGACCCTTGCGGAAATTGACTGACCGGACCGCAACAGCGTAAATAGCGTTTCCGCCATTGCACGAAGGAGCAAAGTGCGGCTAATTACGACCCATCGGGCACGAGCATTACGCCATGGCGGAATCCGAAAGGCTGCGATGGCGGAAATGACCCCAAAACGGCCCTTACCGCCGCCGTACGCTGCACCAGGTGCAATACCGCCACCCATCTTAGCGGTCACCGTAATGAGCGGGCACCGTAATGAGCGGGCACCGCAAATTACGGGCACCGTAAATATACGGAAACGGAAGTAAAAGCATGTGGCCGGAACGGGAAACAGCACGCCGCACAACTATAAAATCCGAATCCCAACACAACCATTAAAAATCCGACCCTGACACACATCCCAACCCGTTAGCAACCCCAGTTCAAAAAATAAATATGGGAAAGGTAGCCAAGAAAGCGTGTGATCGCAAGCGGCAGGTCCACTTCTCCCGAGAGGAACTGACCGTGCTGACCGAGACCCTGCAGGAAAATGGCGCCGTCGTCTTCTCCAGTCAAATGACCAGGACGGCCCTTGCCAACAAGAAGGCCATATGGGCCCTTGTGGCACAGCGCGTAAGTGCGGTGGGGACAACACCCCGCACGCCACAGCAATGTCGCAAGCGGTGGGACGACCTGCGGATCCGCGTACGCAGCATACTTTCTGCGAACAGGAACATCGCCACAGCTACCGGGGGGGGATCAGAGTCGCCCATCAAGTTGACCCCCTGGGAGGAGATCTGCGCCTCCACCATAGGAATGGAGAGCATAGAGGGAGTCGGAGGGATGGAGAAAGGAGTGCCGACATCCGGAGAATCAGGTAGGTTTGCCAAGAGAAACAATGCGAAATCCACAAACCACGAACATGTGCAGTACCATGTGACCCCATAGTGCAATACATACTTTGCCCTGACAGCGCCCTCTAAAAGTCAGAATGAATAAACAAATTAATCAAGATGCCATAAACAACCCCTACATGTGCAGCATGCACCCCCTAACTGCAGGCAGCCAAATGAATGCATCCTCAATCCACACGAAAATGAGACCACCTCCAAGGCCCAGTCCCATATCAGCCTCATGTACCACCCCAATGCATTTGACACGTTGCCATTCCAAATCCGACAGACCCATAACTAACGCTCGCCCCTCTTTACTCCACCACAGGGTCCGATACCAACGACGAGCTGCAGGACACCCCTACCAGCACGCCTGCAAAGAGGGCCAGGACCAACGTCCCAAGAGCCTCCACCTCAGGTGCAAGGATCAAGACACGGCAGCAGCAGGAATCAAGTGCCAGCACACTGGAGGGGACTGCAACAGGCACCCCAGCAGCCAGCAAGTCCACAACCCCAGCACCACAGGTCCCCCCAAAGAACGTATCTGATGGCACTGCCTCTGGTGGTAGCAGCACCATAGGTGACACAGCTGTCATGCCAGCATGCTCCGACACGGAAAACAGTGCTGGCGACGTAGGTACCATCCATGACCTTTCCCAATCCCCCTGCATGTTCCATCCCCTACACCATGACGAAACCACGCAGGGGCACCCTGAAGACGACGACTGGCCAACCCCCACAAGTCCTGTGCCAAGGCAACATGTGTTGAGCAGCCCCCCTGTCACACCACCGCAAATGTCCATGGCCCAGCAGAGGCAACAGTCCCTCGACCTGCTGATCGAGCAACAGCAGGAAGCGTCCACGCTACTCAAGGACCATGCAAATGAATGCGGGGGTTCCAGGGCAGCCATGGAAACATCCACCGAGACACTCAGGGCACAAATAGAGAAAAGTAGTGAGAGCCTCAGGGGAGAAATGGAGAGAAGCACCGAGAGCCTGAGAGCACAAATGGAGAGAAGCACCGAGAGCCTGAGGGGGGAACTGCATGCGACGTCCAAAGACGTTTGTGCTGAACTTGCTGCTGTGCGCCGTGTGCTCTCGGAGCTCTCACAAACCCTCAGAGACATGCATGGACGCGAGCAGGCAGAGACGTCATCCGTGGCAAGTTCCGTCCAGGGCAGCCCCCAACGCAGATCTGGCAGGAACCTGCGCTCCACGGGCAGGGGTGCCCCTGATACCCGTAGAGGGGGCTTGCAATAGCGTCTACCCACGGGCAGCATGCATATCTGGACACTGGTGTTGGGGGGGGAGGAAGTAGGGTGGAGGGGGTGTGTTGGGCTTCACTGGGTGGCGGGTCCATAGGGTGTATGAATCAAATCACATTAACAATACAGCACTTCATTATCATCCAATGACATGTGTGGACATTGATATTTGCGTACGAGGCCTTCATAGGCGTACAGTCCACTATGTGCGTGTACTACACACACACAGTGCCACAGGTCCCCTTTCCGTGTAATAGGCACCATGCGTGGTTGCTAGAAGCATGCATCTATGATGCTCTGTCGGATTGCACGTGCATCCTGTGCCTCATGGACTCCCTGGCGTCCCTCCACATCCCCACCCTCATCATCATCATCTTCAGGTGCATGCAGTACAGCGTCAGGGGGCATGGGCACATTCCTACGTATGCACATGTTGTGCAGCATGACACATGCCATGACCATCTTAGAAACCCTCTCATGGCTGTACATGAGTGCCCCGCCAGACCTGCTGAGGCTGCGGAAACGAGCCTTCAGTAGGCCGAATGCCTGTTCAATGACCACACGGCTACGTGAGTGGGCATGGTTGTAGTCCTCCTCATGCTGGTTCTGTGGGTTCCGGATTGGTGTAAGGAGCCATCTCTTCAGTGGATACCCGGCATCACCTGTATGGGACGAATAAAGGGTGTCAGTGGAATGATAGTGCTAAGTAGCCCCCCCCCTCCTGCAAGGTCATTGACGCATCAAATGGGCCACGATGTCATGCATGGAATGAGACTCACCGAGTAGCCAGGATCTGTGCCCTGCGTGTCGCTCCATGTAGCGTGGTATTCTTGTGTTCCTCAGGACCATAGAATCATGGGTAGATCCTGGAAATCTGGCACAACAATGCGTAAAGATCTTGTTGGAGTCACACACCATTTGCACATTGATTGAATGAAATTGTTTCCGGTTGCGGTACTGGACCTCCATGGCATGTGGGACAACCAATTCAACATGGGTGCAGTCGATGGCACCAATGCAACCCGGGATGCCGCCAAGTGCATGGAATCCCACCTTTGCGTTGGTAATCTCCTGGTACGTGCGTGGTAGTGTGATGTGGTCGTCGGCGTGCTTCAGGAGGGCATCGTGCACTTGGGAGAGTGTCCGTGAGAACAGTGGCTGTGAAATGCCATGCAACTGTCCCACTGTGTGCTGGTAGGTGCCTGTGGCCAGGAAGTGGAGTACAGACACCACCTTCAGTAGGGGTGGGATGGCGGTTGGGCTATCTATCATGCTCACGAGGTCAGCATGTGTCATGTCCACAATGGCGATTATGGTGTCCCGGTCCAAACGGTAGAGGGTGTGGATCTGCTCAGCAGTGAGGTTGAACGGATCAGCTCGGAGGCGTGGGATTGCGGGCCGCCTGCGTGGTGGTAGTGGCAGTGCTTGTGGGCCTTGCTGACCCTGCCTTGCCCTCCTCCTCCTCCTTCTCCTCCGTCTCCCCTGTGCGCCCGGTTGTTGTACCTGTTGTTGTTCGTCGTCTTCTTGTAGTTGTAGCACTTGCAGTGCTATCTGGTGCCCCAGGCCCAACATCGCTAGTCCTGCCGGTAGCATTTTGGAGTGGGAGTGGTTGTGGGAGGGGTTTGGGTCTGCTATATATGTGCTGTCGGCCTGTATGGCCTCCACCTGTGCTGATTGAATGAATCTGTGGCAGATGCAATCCCTTCTGGCCGAGCACGTCCCGCACGTAAGGCTGCATTTGGCCGCATGGCATCTTGGGGTTGGAATCATGTATCAAATCCCGATGGCAGTGTGATGTACTTTGACTGATTTTCATGCTATGCTCCCATTGTTACACATGCTATGATTGCAGCCGCTTACATACCTGTGAAGAGTCAGTGGTATGTAGGGCTCGATCGATGGCCGACCCTCATGCAGCACAGTATCGTACTTCACCGACGGGCGTGGCGTCCCATTTGTGATTGCAGCCAGTTAGCATTATGACACACAGCCGCACTACATTGATGTAATTGTGAATGCAAGCGTTCACAGAAGCCTTTTCGACGTAATGTTGCAAGTGAGGAATTCGAAGGCCAGGATTTTTGGTTGCGAAGTAGCGGTGAGGAGACGCCCACAGGTCTGCCTGGAAATGTAACGTTCTATTGTTGAATGTCCTTGGGACAGGGCCCATAACGAGCAAGCAATGAATGACATGAATTGAATGGGATGCGCAATAGCGTAGTGGACGATAAGGCAGGACGTTCCCAAGTCCATCTAGCTTCACGACACTACAGATCCGGCCAGGAGCACAGTGGTTTTTGCAGACTGCATTACGCACAGACGCGATGGAAGTTTCACATATTATGTGAGTGAATGTTCATGCGTTTTCATTGCGGGATGAGGGAATGATGAATGGATGCATGGACAGATGATTCCATTTAGGGTCTGCCATGTACATGTGTTTTTTGATTCAATCCCCTTCCCCTGCGCTATGTGATGCAAGGCTGCCATAGTGGGACTTACGTCTATCTGCCCTTGTCGGATCCTCCCTGTCTCGACGCGCCTTCATACACTTGTGTCTAGGCACGTTACTAATCCCATGTCATGGGTTCTATCTTGACGGACGCATGCACAGTAACCGACGTTGCCAATGGTGTATTAACCTCGATTGGTTTCGTTATGTATCGATACTGATTTAGGGGTGTGTATATTCCTTTGGAGTGGCCTAGCATGCATATGGGTGTGGATTTGGTGTGTTGAATGAAGATAGTGATGCATCATGTGTCATGTAGTGCAATCGGTTAATTTGTGTTTCATTTTGGTGACAGGTATCTCCTGCCCTATTGCAGATGCCATCTGTACGCCACTCCTCCAGATGGTTTTTACTCTCGACACCTGCAGCTTCGGGTGAATCAGTGGAGCAGCATTACGATCTTATGGGACGATCGCCAATGGGCCACATGCCCTTACGCTGTTCTGGTGGCTAGGTGCAACATTTCGGCCTTTCAGCTGGACTAGTGCCTGCCTCATGGGACGGACCTGCGGTTCTTGCCGCTTCCATGTTGCCTTTTGGAACGTTGATGTTGGCCCTGTGTGCCATGATGGTACAGGGCGTCACACAAGTGGAAGCTGGTCAATTATTGCAGATGCAGCCCTCGGTGATGATGGATGTTTTGGTGTTATTTTACAAATTGCTGTGAGGCCTTTGTCATTTGGATGTGCATTTAAATTGTATTCCGATATTTGGCGTGTTGCGTTATTCTTTGCAGGTGATGTGGCGATTTTCGATTTGTGGCGGTATGTATTGCGAGATGATCTGCATTGTGTTCCGCCTTCTGAGTTGAGTTGTGTGGTACAGTACTGGCCGCTTTTGCCTACGTAGCACAGTGTGGTCACGGATAGGGGCTGCCATTGTGACTGTTTACATGATGTGCTGTTCAGGGGCGGGGGATTGGCTTTTGGCCGACTGGTGCCTGTCAGCCAGGTCGATTGATGGTATGATGGGATGTTCAGAATGTGGCTGGTCACAGGTGCCTGTGTTTGCGTGCGTTTGTTGGAGGGGGACTGGGGTCATGTCCATTGGAATAGCTTCTGTATTCATGCCATCTGTGCCCTGCAGCTCCCATCGGCCCCTCTTGGGATGTGCCTGGCTGCTCAGTCACTCTGCCAACTTGTGTGGTACATGCTTCTGCTGATGGTTGGTTTGTTTACTGGCAAGAGTACAGGTCTGGTGCAATCCCCCTCAGGATGCTGTTTTGGATGTTGCCTTGCGCTGGTGGCAAGCGATGGGGGACTACTGTTGTTTTGTGTCATGTGTTCTTGATTTCCATTTTGATGTCTTGTACCTTCACATGCCTGTGCTGCATCAGTACGGCTATGGTGAAATGCCGTACATGGATGCCCACTCACGGGGCGCTTCGAACACCTGCATGCATTTCTACGTTGGCATGCATGGGTGAATTGTAGATTTCACTGGTTGCATGGTGTGAGTACATTGCGCCTGCCAGGAGTTGTGCAATGTGGCCAGGGAGTGGAGTACAGGCACTCAGTGGGCCATTTACGGTTGGTTCACGATGCCGTATTTCTAGCCATGGCGGAATGGTCCATTCCGCCATGCCTGATGGCGTTAGGTACATGTCCGCTAGGGTCGGAATTGCCGTACCGTTGCACCATGGTGGTGTTTGCGGTTTGGCATGGTGCGCGCGCGCGTGCTTAGTGCAGTTAGCGTTGGCGTTCACTACGGTGTCGCTAATGGCTTCGTACTTTGCGGTGACGGGTCATAGTCGCACCGAGCGCTTTTCGATGGCGGTATTGCATTTCCGCCATCGTTTTCCCCTTTCCGCCAGGGTCGTAATGAGGGCCAAAGTATCCAGTGAGTCATCTTTTAAAGCATTGATGTGACAGCAGAACCAACAACTTTGTACGTTACACCAGGGGTACTGGGATACAGGTGAGGCTCCTCCACCCACCTTGCTTGCTATTCCCGCAAGCGCCTGCCATGATGCTTGAGCCTTTGCCTGCTATGGCCCGGTACCTTCGAGAGACAGGGGATTGGCAACAAAGGAACCTAACGGTGAGTGATCCGAAGAATGGGTGCTGCTGGAAGAGACATATTAAGACGTTTTGTTTTGGGCCATTTGTATGTTATTCCACGAGCCGGGTTATCCGTTGTGCTGGTTGAGGCGGGGAGGCGGTGTGTTCCTCACGGAGCCGACATTCACATACTGCTGGGACGAAACTGTGTGGTCCACAGGTTGGGTGTGTTTGTACTGGTGAACCACGAGCATTGGGGTTCTCACGGGGTCGGCGACCACAGGCATCATGGTTTTATGAGATACTTTGTCTGCAGCACCGAAAAGTGTAGTCGGTCTTCTATCTGTATGGATGGACACACAGTGTCACAGCCTCTGAGGAGGTGCAGCTGAAATTGGGCCTTCTTGGCAAGGTCCGCAATGTGAGGTGAGAAGGAGAGTGTCATGCGCCCGACCGCATGGAGACTGTGGTGACGGTTCCGTTGGAGTGATCATTAGGTTGTCACACGCCTTTCTTGCCCTTCATAGGTGGAAGTCTAGTCTTTCTCATGTTTTTCACGTGGTGACGTCGCCGTAGCTGGGAAGCATAACTTCCGTGTTTCCCCGGCGGACGGCGCGTTGCAACTTTGAGCTATCGCTTGCTTACTTTGTTGCAGTACGCTTGTGTGTATCTTCGTTTCCTCAGTATCCCTCTCTCTCCCCTTCGGGGTTTCTTTCCTCTCCCGGTCTCGTTTTCCCTCCTGTCTAGTGACGTGCCTTCGTTCACGCTGCTCTTCCGCTGGACTCAGATCCTTTTCATTCACGTCCGCTTTAAGTCCAGGCTCCCCCAGTTTACCTGTGTTTTCCACTCTTCCTTCCTTCCTTTCTAAACGATTCTTCCGATTGCTCTGACTCATCGGAATCCTACATTCGGCCTGTTCCGGACTGCTCCTGATTTACGGACTCCATCTAGCCGATTCTCTGGCACATCGATCTCAGCAAGGGTTTTTTTGTCATTTGGCTTTTTCCCCTATTCACCCGCCTTAGGTGACGGGACCGCAGTGGCCACAGTTCACAGGTGGCCGCTGTGGCTGCACACCACGGAAGGGATTTCGTTTCAAACTGTCATCAATACTGAGAAGCCCCCAGGTACACCACGGATTACAGCTCATCAGGTGAGGAGTCAGAGGAGGGAAGTGGGACAGACGGTTCTGATATCTATTGCGACAGCTGTGACAGATTGCAATGCCAAACAATGACTACCCCAGAACAGATCCAAGAGCTTGTTGGGGCTATGCAGAAGCTTTCCCAAGAAGTACAAACTTTGAAAGTTGAAAACCAGACACTACAACAAATCTCCCAAGAAGTCCAGACTTTGAAGACTGAAAATGTTGTGCCCAAACAACTAATGACTACAAGAGAGAACCCGCAGGGCCCGGAATTGCCCCCTATACCGTTATCATCTGGGAAGTTCAACGGGTCCTCCAAGAAGGTGATAGAATTTATCGACTCCTGTAAGCTGTATTTCACGTACAGACCCGTCCTTTTTGCTAGAGTGGGTTTTATGGTCTCGAATATGGTGGGAAACGCTTTGTCTTGGGTCACACCGTTAGTGATAGGAGAGGATCCCACCCTCCAAGAATACGAGGAATTTTGCACCCTAATCAGACAGACCTTCCAGCGTCCCGAAACCACCTATTCAGCATGTGAAGAGATCTTGGATGCGCATCAGGGTTCTATGGATGTGTTGTCTTACATCACCAATTCAAAGCTTTAGCGGCCCAGGCAGGCTGGCCAGAAAAGGCACAGTATGTGATCTTCAGAAGGGGTCTGAAGGAGGACATCAAAGACGAGCTCGCTCGTATGCGAGATCCCCGACTCTCGCAGAACTATTCTCTGCCGTTCTTCAAATAGAACACCGACTGGCTGAACGAAAGAACGAAGGGCGCAAATACAAGAGCCGGTCATGTTTCGGTGGATCTCTACCAACTGTCCTTCCCTCTTCCTCCACTCTCCCAAAAGATGAACCGATGCAGATTGGGATGACCCGAGGCCCTCTTACCAGTGAAGAACGACATTGCCGCAGAGAAAGAGGATTGTGCGCATATTGTGCATCGGAGAAACACTCTATTAATAATTGTGAGGAGCTAGCATCACGACGGTCGGGAAACGATCATCCTCGGAGTTGAGACAAACTACCGAGGAACCAGATATTCTTCTCGTCCCTATGTTTCTCTGTCAGTTTCTTCTCCCACACAAAACAGTTCAGAGGATTCCCATTTGATGGTGATTGTGGTTCAATTGCAGATCAATGGAAGCTGGGTGGAGGCTTTGGCCCTACTAGATTGTGGTGCAGCCGGGAATTTTGTGGATGTCCACTGGGCAACCAAAATGGGAATACCACGGATTGAAAAGCTCGAAGATCAGAAAGTGGAAGGGGTCGACGGTACCCTGTTATCTTCAGGCCCTACTACACATTCGACCGGCGTGTTACAACTCAAGATTTTTCAACACTCAGAGAAGATTGTATTTGACATTATTAGGGCTGCGCATTTCCCTATTATCCTGGGAATCTCTTGGCTTCACCGCCATAACCCCCGGATTGATTGGACCAACATATTCCTGGCTTTTGAATCGGAATACTGCAACAAACAGTGTAGCCTGCACTCGTGCACTGTGAATATTCAAGCTACCAACCCAACTCCAGCTCTTTCTGTTTGGGTCCACTCCTTACCGACAGAATACATCCGATACCAACAAGTCTTCCAAGAGCAGTCCACATTGGAGCTACCGCCTCACAGACCAGAAGACTGCACTATAGACCTGGTTCCCGGAGCTTTGGTACCATTTGGGCGCATGTTTTCGCTCTCTAATACTGGGAAGCAGGCCCTTCAGTTGGATCTGGATAGTAATCTACAAAATGCACTGATACAGCCTTCAAAGTCCCCCGCAGGGGCACCTCTGTTCTTCATTCCCAAGTGAGACTCCACCGAATTGAGACCCTTCAGTGGACTTAACAAGGTCATAATACGGGATAGATACCCGATGCCGCTCATATCGGACATCCTTGAGGTAGTACAAGGAGCCAAGATCTTCACTAAACTCGATTTACGGAGTGCGTATCATCTCCTCTGGGTTCGAGAAGGGGATGAATGGAAGACTGCTTTTCGCACCCCCTTTCGGCTATATGAATATCGGGTGATGCCCTTTGGGCTAGTCAACGCGCCAGCAGTCTTCCAAAGATTCATGGACCGCCTGTTCTCTGACATGATGTTTGTCTCTGTCATCATATACTTGGACGACATACTTATATTCTCCAAGGATCCTAGACAACATACCATTCTCTCACCGAAGTACTGCACCGCCTCCAAGACAATCATTTACGTGCCAAGCTTGAAAAGTGTGTCTTTGGCGTTGATACCATACCCTATTTGGGATACATTCTATCTCATGAAGGGGTTTCTATGGACGAACGGAAGGTAGCTGCCATATTGGAATGGCCTTCGCCAAGTTCTGTAAAAGAGGTCCAAAGATTCCTGGGTTTGGCTAACTACTACCACAGATTCATTCAGAACTTTTCAGATGTAGTCCTCCCCGTCACTTCTCTCCTAAAGAAGAGTTCTTCTCCGTTCCAATGGACCTGTGAGGCAGAAGAGAGTTTCACCCATCTCAAGACTCTCTTTTGTTCTGCTCCGATTCTCAGACATCCAATTCAATCTCAACCCTTCATAGTCAAGACGGATGCCTCTGCAGCAGTCATTGGGGCAGTTCTTCTCCAAACTTTCGAAGGCAGAGAACATCCCATCGCCTACCTCTCGAAGACATTAACTCCAAGTCAAAAAACTATTCCGTACTGGAGAAAGAACTGCTGGCTATGAAACAGGCTTGTGAGACCTGGAGACACCTACTCCAAGGAGGGATTCATCCCTTTATCATTCGGACAGATCACAAAAATCTCAAAGTCCTTGAGTCAATGGAATGCATAAACTCAAGACAAGCGCGGTGGGCACATTTCTTTGCTGAGTATGATTTCCACATCACTTACCACCCAGGAAACCAGAACGTTTTGGCCGATGCTCTGTCTAGGAAGGATGCCAGTAAAACTCCTACTTCTGACCCAGAGTGATTGTTCCCTGATCAGATTCGTATAGCAACCATTAACACCTTTCTACAGCAAGTAAGACAAGCTACAGCGAGCAAACAACCTTTCATCACTAAGGATTTCAAGATGAAGGATGGGCTCTGGACAGCAGCTCTACTTACCCAATGACGATCTCTGCAAGAAGGTGATCCGTCTCTGTCATGACGCTTGCCCTGCCGGACACAGATGAGTGTCAGGAACACTAGATCTGGTCCAGCATTCATATTTCTGGTTCCAGATGCGCAAAGACATGACTGAATACGTTCAGAAATGCTCAGTATGTGCCCAAGCTAAGTATCATCCCGGCAAACCCATAGAACTGCTAGAACAGTCCACCATTCCTACACGTCCTTAGGGTATTGTCACTACTGAATTTATATTCGATTTACCTCGTTCAAATTCATGCACCTGTATCATGGTGACGGTAGACACTTTTTCTAAGATGGCGCATTTGTCCCCACTGCCCAGAATACCATCGGCTGAGGAAATGTCACAGGTCTTTCTTAGGGACATTTTCCATCTACACGGACTGCCGGACAAAATTTTCTCAGATCGAGGTTCACAGTACACTTCTAGATTCTGGAAGGCTATCTGTCACCATTTGGGCATAGAAAGAGCACTCTCTTCTGGTTTCCATCCACAGACCAACAGGCAGACAGAGAGGACAACCACCAGCCTAGAACAATATATTTGATGCTTCTGCATTATGCAACAAGATAATTGGGCGGCGCTTCTACCTACTGCAGAATTTGCCTATAATAATGCCAAACACTCTGGAATCAGAATCTCTCCCTTTTACTGAACCTACAGTTTGCACCCAAGAAGCCTTCTTCCTGTGGCACATGTACAATCTCAGCTCCCAGCCATAGAGACTATCCTTACTACCATCCAGGAAGCCCATTCCTCTGCTTCTTCCAGTCTCAGAGACACAGCCAAATACTACAAGAAACAAGCGGATGTTCACCATCAGCAGGGCTCGGATTGGAAGGTCGGTCCAAAAGTATGGTTATCCACCAAATACCTCCATCAGTGGGCTCATCCTTCCAAGCTTTCTCCCAGATATTTGGGCCCGTTTTCCATCCTAGCTAAGATCAATCCTGTCTCTTACAAACTGCATCTTCCCCCCAATCTCAAACGCATCCATCCGGTGTTTCATGCTTCTCTACTCAAACCTTTCTTTCAATCTCATGGACACTCCACATCGAGCCATGCACATCTTCGAGCCACCACAGAAGGTGACGAATAGGAGGTTTCCCATATTTTCGATTCAAGATTCCATAAAGGGAGACTGGAGTACCTAATTGGATGGAAAGGATACCCCAGATCGGAAGATTCCTGGGAACCTTTGGCCCACATTCATGCCCCGAGACTACTCCGGAGGTTTCACACCTGTCATCCAGGAAAGCCAGGGGGGTCTCCATCAGATGGGGGCATACTGTCATGCGCCCGACCGCATGGAGACTGTGGCGACGGTTCCGTTGGAGTGGACATTAGGTTGTCACAGGCCTTTCTTGCCCTTGCATAGGTGCCGGTCTAGTCTGTCTCACGTTTTTCATGTGGTGACGTCGCCGTAGCTGGGAAGCATTACTTCTGCGTTTCCCCGGTGGATGGCGCGTTGCAACTTTGAGCTATCCCTTGCTTACTTTGTTGCTGTACGCTTGTGTGTATCTTCGTTTCCTCTCTCTCCCCTTCGGGGTTCCTTTCCTCTACCGGTCACGTTTTTCCTCCTGTCTAGCGACGTGCCTTCATTCACGCTGCTCTTCCGCTGGACTCAGATCCTTTACATTCACGTCCGTATTAAGTCCAGGCTCCCCCAGCTTACCTGTGTTTTCCACTCTTCCTTCCTTCCTTTTGAACCGATTCTTCCGATTGCTCTGCCTCATCGGAATCCTACATTCGGCCTGTTCCGGACAGCTCCTGATTTCCGGACTCCATTTAGCCGATTCTCCGGCACATCGATCTCTGCAAGGTTTTTTTTGTCATTTGGCTTTTTCCCCTATTCACCCGCCTTCAGTGACGGGGCCGCAGTGACCACAGTTCACAGGTGGCTGCTGTGGCTTCACACCGCAGAAGGGATTTTGCTTCAAACTGTCGTCAATACCGAGAAGCCCCCAGGTACACCACGGATTCCAGCTCATCAGGTGAGGAGTCGGAGGAGGGAAGTGGGACAGACGGTTCTGATATCTATTGCAACAGCTGTGACATAGAGAGAGGAGTGAAAGATGATGCCAAAGTTTTTAGCATTACAAGAGGGTGAGGGGAGGGGGCCCATTGAGTGTGGCCAGAGAATAGGAGGGAAGGAGGAAGCAGGGATCCCATTGAGAAGGATCTCAGTCTTACTGGCTTTAAGGCAGAGATCGTTAGCATCGCACCTTGCCTGAATAGGAGACAGACAGATAGGAACGAGAGAGGGAGAAGAGGAGGAAGAGGAGGGAATCTTGAAGGAGAGCAGCATGTTGTCTGCATAACACTGGAAGAGAGGAGAGAAGGTGGAGATCAGGTTGGCCAGAGGCGCAAGGTAGATGTTGAAGGATCACAGTGAGAAGATAGAGACCTGATGGATGCCACATGTGGAGTGTGGTGGAGGAGTGGAAAGGGCACAGTTGAACCTGGGAATGTTGATAAGATAGGAAGGAGGTCAACCAATTCAGTGCCAGTTCACTGATGCAAAGGGTATCACAGTGCCGATTTATAAGGGTGAAATTATTGACTGTCTCAAAGGCAGAGGAAAGATCAAAGAAGGATGAGAATGAAGGGAGAGTTGAAATCAAGATGTGAGAGCAAGTCTGCACTGGTGTTCAGGAGAGCAGTTTCCATCCCTAGGGCTTCCAACAGATACAGTGTGTTGGATCAGTTGGGAGATGACCAACTTCTTGAGTTTGCCAAGGAAGGGTAGTAGTTAGCCGGGCAGGAAGGGTCGGCAGAAGGTTTTTTAAGGAGAGGGTTTACAAGGGAGAGCTTGAGGGTTAGTGGGAAGGTGCCAGTAACAAAGGAGTGAGTGCATAAATCAGCCAAGGCTCGGGAGGCAATGGTGTCCTTGATAGTGCTGGAGGAGCAGGGGAGCACCTGTTTGGAGGAGACGTTCATAGAGAGGACTTGTTGAGAGACCTCATTCAGTACTATGGGCAAGAAGGATGAGAGTACGAGGGAAGAGGAGAAGGGGGCCAAGAGAGGACTGAGTACGGCTGACGGGTGAGGGGGGATGGATGGGAGTAGAGGAGAGTGAGTACAGGATGTCCTGGGTTTTGGTTGTGACTTGGGAGGCCAGTGCAGTGGGCCTGGGATGGCAGAGGAGAAGTGGAGACTGCAGTTTGATTGGCAAGTTCCTTGCAGATTTTTAAAAGTTCAACCATGTTGTTGGTGGACCCGGAGACACAGGTCTGGATACAGGCCCTCTCCTTCGAGCAGATGGAGAGTCTGTATTGCCTTTGGAACAGGTGACAGGCCAGTCTGTCAGTGTATGTGCTTGAAGCCAGCCACTTCCATTCAGAAACTCTGCACTTGTGTTTCAGAGAGGCTAGGGTGGATTCATATGAGGTGTTGTGCTTGGAGGCAGGCTTCATGCGGATCCTCATGACAGGGGCAAGGATGTCCACGGTGTTGAATATGGAAAGGTGAAGATTAGCAACGGCTGTGTCAGTCTGAGAGTCAGTGGCTGGAGTGGCAGGGGGAATGAAGGTGGCAGCAAGGGCTGCAACTGACACCTGCTTCATCAGTCAGATGACAGAGAAAAAGGCTGGCAGGCCGGGGAGAGGCTTTGCCAGCGGACCAAAGAGATCCAGATGAGAGGATAGGAGAGCATGCTCAGACCAGGAGGGAGGTGTAATGACAGGGTTAGAGATGGGGATTTCTGCTAATATGAAAGCATACAAATTGTGCCCGGCTGAGTGGGTCAGACTGGAGGGTAGAATGATGAGGGAAAGAGAGGCACAGAGGCTGCGGAAGAGTCCAGTGGCCACATCAGGAGAGTCAAGGTGAATATTGAAGTTTGCGAGGAGAAGCTTGGAGATATAGTCCAGGAGAGATCAGGTGAGGTCCGACCACTACGAAAAGAAGTGGGAGACCGGACCAGGGGTCCTCTAGATGGTGGCTGGCGAGAGTCGGCAAGAGGATAGAAGAGACACGAAGTCTGCAGAAGAGGCAGTTAAAGGAAGAGTAGGACTGAGTGGGTATGATAGTAGCAGGTATTAGACAGGTATGATGTCCTGAGAAAGAGGAACAACCTTAATCTAGGGTTCCTTACAGAAAGGTTGGGTATGGAGGAGAGGGACTACAACTGCATACTTTAATTAATCATTATTCAATTTTATTTTTTAATACATAAAAAGTTTTTAGAAAAATATTCCATAAAATACAATACAATCTAATATCATTCATCATAATACATATCAAACCATGGATCATCAGTTTCATCAATAAGAACCATGTTTCTACAAATAAAGGTCTATAAAGACCAGTTCACAGAAAGTCTTTCCAACTTCCTTATTTACAATTTCCTTAATATTATTGTTCTTGGTTCACAAATCACAATCCACTATAGGTGTCCTAAATGTTAAATACTTTCTCATAGGGCTTCCCTTAATAGTTTCAACCTTAACAACAACTAGCTATTTCTTTCCAGGTATTGTTCTGCGTCTTCTCCAGGATAAGTGAACTTTAAGCCAATTAACATTTCTTACTTATTGTTTGTCAATAATGGCCTCCCAATTTAAGCTGGAATGCTTCATTATTTCTCAACGCTTCTTTTGCCCATCATTCTAGGAGTACCTCTCTGTTTCAAAATTCGTGAGCTTTCACCGACCTTCTATGAATCTCTAAATTGGTCAATCTTCTATTCATATGTCTCATAAGCCTTTTTGTAATTAGCCGCTATCAGACTTCAAGTATAGAGCAAAGCATCCATCTCTGGTTGTCAGAACAGTTTCTTTATTCATTTCAATGTTCTCTTATGCTCCCGGCGTTGCCGTAATATGTGGCGTTGCTCCTCAAGTGTCCAAAAGGCGGAGTGTTCCTAACTCCGCAGTAAATGTATGATAGTAGCAGGGACACATTCAGGGAAGTTCAGAGCCACTCGGAGAGGAGTGCGTCAAAAACAGTGACAGAGCTGGCTGTGCACCACGTCTCAGTGAGAGCGAGGACGTCAAGGTCAAAGTCTTCAAGGAGGTGACAGAGGAGTGTTCAACGGCAGAGCAAGAGTTGAGGGTAGCTAAGTAAAGCTGGTTGCCACCTTTGAAGGTCTTCTGAGGAGGGGTACAGGAATGTGGTACACCCGTTGGTGGTGTAGAAGGGATCAGCGGGGTCTCAGAAGGAGGAGTGGCAGGATAAGGGACGAAATTGATGAGAAACAAGAAGGAATAGGTTGATCTTAGACCCCTGGGCTATGTCGGTGCTATTCTGGTAGACATTAATGATGCACCTAGAGGATGGGAAGTGTGCCAAGAGAACCAATAATGGGCAAAGAAGAGAAAGGGGAGAGGACTGAGACCATATGGGGAGTACATACGTCCGGAGAGGGAGCGACAAAGAGGTCAGCGACAGTCTGCCTGGAAGAAGTGTTGACTTAGGTATCAGCAAGTTGATAGAGTAGCAGTTAGAGTAAATAGGGGGGATGGAGAGCAGCATAGTGGGAGAGGGCAGAAAGATGGAAGGGGGAGAGAGGGACAGAGAAACAGCACAATGCACAAAGAACTCACTAGCCAAGATCCTATATACCAAACATACCAGGAGTCAAGTGTATTGTGCTGCTCCTGCAGCAGGGGGGGAAAGCAGGGTCTGCAAATGGTGCTGGTATAAAAATGAAAGGCCCTCAGCTATGATGGGGCTATGCTAGCTGCTCCCATCTCCAAGGTGATATTAGATATACTAGTCCAGGTCCATGGCATACTCAGCATGTACTCACTGACCGGGTCCATATGCTAAAAAGACTGCTATCTCCACACCTACTCTCTCCACCACAGTTCTCCATGCCCCAGACACCGGACCTCATCTACCAAATGAAACTCCTTCCAGGTTTCTTCAATATGGCAAGCTACAATGGTCTCTGCTGTCTCCTACAACATTATCTTCTGCCCGCTTCCTTTTGGGGACCGAGAAATTTGAAGATTTGCTCCAGCTTACTGAATAACCATATAGTGGGGGGGATCTAATATGACTCTTTGCAGGGCTGTGGGCAAGAAGCTGCTGAATCCTGAGCCAAGAGCGCTTTGCAACTGACCACAAACCTGAGCCAGGAGCTAGGGGCAGACACTTGATATCTCTGAAATTGTCCTCGTGGAGAGGAAGTACCTTGATAGTTGTTACTCTCAGAGTTGCTTAAAAGTTCCAGATGTCTCCGTGCTCCGTAATGACTTGATGCTGTCAGACCCTAGGGCGTGAATGCAATGTTCATTCTGCCTTTTTCTCTCGTGCCCTGGTATTTGGAGGACTCAGTGCTGGTGGTGGGGTTCTCTACCAGGCAGCCCCTCACTCCAGCCTGCCAGGCTCTGCAGCTAGAAGGGCAATCTCTGCCTCCCGGGGCCACCAGGCTCTGTGACCCCTCTCCATACAAGGCTGGTGGGTATCGTTCTGGGTATTCCTTGGGACTCCCACTAGTCCTCCCTGGGGCACTCTCACCTCAGCAGTAATGGGGGTAGAGGCACGCTCCAACATCAGGAACCCCGGCTGGGCGAAAGTGACACAGCTCCAGCTCCCTCCTTTGGAGCCTCAGTGCAAATCTCCTCTCACTCTGTCCCCCCGCTGGAATTGGCACTCTCTGCCATCCAATTGTATACACCTCTGTGTCACTATGCGTGGCCTCTGATCCACGCTGTTGTCATGGAATGCAGCTTCTTGGTGAGTCGGAGCCTCGCTCATCGCTGGTCTGTCTAGAATTGGTGATACCTTGCACCCCGTGGTGCCAATCCACATCAAAATATCACTGAGGTTTTGTGGGTTAGCAGCCACAGAAGGGTGTCGGAATTATGTCGTGTAGGGGAAGTCAAGGGGGGCCAAGTACCCCTTTGATCCGGATCTCTGAGAGATGAAATTAGGCAGCCCACATCCGCTTGCACTCTAGAGGAGAATGATTCAGGATTTACATCCCCTTAATGATGTGGCACAGTAAGAGTTTCATGTTATTCCTAATCCTGCCATGACATTGGGACTCATTACAACCCTGCTGGTCCAGTAACAACAGTGCCGGTAGGCCTGCCGGGTGGAAAGGCACCTGCTCACAGACTTTGATGGTAGCACCGACACCAGGACTCAAAGGGGAATGGGGAGTTCCTTTTTTTGGCGCCTGGCTTCAGGGACCGCCGGGGCTGTAATGCCCCTGTGATTCCCCATTGCCAGGCGCCAGAAACAAACACGGCTCCAGCGGCAGCCGTGCCGTTTTTACTAGCACGGCTACTGCCAGGGTTGTAATGAGGCCCATGACGGCCACACATTTCACGATTGTGGACATGAAGAATGACTTCTTCTCAGTCCCATTGCATCCTGTTTCTCAATATCTCACTGCGTTTACATTTGCTGGGGGATGGTTCCAACATACTAGTCTCCCACAAGGGTACTCTGAGTCCCCCACTATTTTTAATAGGGTTCTGCATGACGATGCGGGTAAAATTCAAGTGTCCAGTACTGTCATCCAATATGTGGACGATTTGTTGTTGTGTAGCGACATTGAGCAACAGTGCAGGGAAGACTGCATCATATTGTTACAGATGTCAGACGACAAAGAATACAAAGTGGATAGGGCAAATTAAAGTATTGCCAGCAGGGAGTGCTGTATTTAAAATACCATTATTTGGACTGACGAGATGCTCACCAGCTTTCAGTACATGAAAGATTTCATTTCCATTGCCCCTGTTTTAGCAAACCCTGATTATACAAAAGAATGTTACCTTTTCTCACATTCTGATGGTCAAATGATGACGGCTGTACTGATACAACACATCTCTATGGGCCATAACCATTTGGCTTGCTATAGTGTTATGTCAGATTCTGTCATGCAAGGGCAGTTCCCTTATGAAAAAGCATTAGCTGTAGCTGCTTTCGTTACTGAGAAGTCAGTCACAATTGTTATGGGATGGTCAGTATACGTAGAACATTCAGTATTTGCCATACGTTAGGGGTCCAAATCCATATTAACCACACAGAGGGCCATGGCATATGAGGTTATCCTGTCCTGCCCATCTAGTCATATTGTTTGCTGTAAGACAGTGAACCCTGACACCTTTTTGACAGATCCCATTAGTGAAGGTGATGACGTTCATGACTGTGTCAGATATGAAGGACGAGACAATGACATTCCTAAAGCACAACAGTATGCCCTAGATGATGGAGAGGTGTTCTTTGTTGATGGTCAGCAACTACTAATCAGGAGACTGGACAGCTACATACTGGGGCAGCAGTGGTCTGGAGAGTACAATGTCTTTGTCCAATGAAGGCTACCAGGACATTACTCTGCCCAAGTGGCAGAATTGCTTGCTCTCATTGAAGCATTAGTAGCAGGACAGGGAGGCAGAGTGATGATTTATTTCGACACAGCATATGTAATGACAACCATACATTTGAGGTTGTCGAGATGGATGAGAAGGAGGTTTTGGAGAGCTGATGGATCCCCAGCACAGCATGCAGCCCTTTTAGACAGAATAATTAATGCCCTCTCGCAACCAACACTTGCCGTTATCGTCAAATGTGTGACCCATCCTAATGGTGGGGACTTTGTTTCTCTTGGCAGAGAAGCAGCGGACACTGCTGCGAAATTGGCTGCATATTTGCCAATACCAGACATCCCTGAACACCTAGCACCTGTTGGCATGCAATTGCAAATACAGGTTCCTTACACTGGGCCTCATTACGACCCAGGCGGTAATCGTCCGTCATTACCGCCATGGCGTAATGAGCGTTTACGCCGTGGGCCGATGGCGTAAAGAGCGCCACATTACGACCCATCGCGCACGAGCATTACGCCATGGCGGTAATGCAATTAACGCCATGGCGGAAAAGGCCCATACCGGCATCGTAAAGCGAGCAAGGTGCACTTCCGCCACCGTAAGTAGCGGCCACCGCAATTTGCGGCGGCCGTAAAAAGCAGAACCGGAAATAGCGTCATCGCGCCGGAACGGGAAACAGCCCGTCGGCCATCTTTAAAAACACAATCCATTGCCATCCTACCGAACAACACCAGACCCAACCCTGACACCTGTCCCAACCTATCACCCACCCATCCAAGTACCCGAAAATGCCAAAAGCTGTGAAAAAGGCATGTGACCGCCAGCGCCAGGAGAGATTCAGCCGGGAGGAACTCTGCATGCTTACAGAGACCCTGCAAGACAACGCAGGTGTCGTTTTCTCCCCGGAAATGACCAGGACAGCCATAGGGAAGAAGAAGGCCATCTGGGCCCTGGTGGCTGAGCGCGTCAGCGCGGTGGGTACCGTACCCCGCACCCCACAGCAGTGCAGGAAGCGCTGGGATGACCTACGCATACGGGTCAGAGCCGTCATCTCTGCAAACCGCAACCTTGCCCTGGGTACCGGTGGAGGGTCGGAATCCCCCTAAAACTCCAACCGTGGGAGGAGATCTGTGCTACCACGATTGGCATGGAATCCATTGAAGGCGTCGGAGGGATGGAAAGGGGAGCTCCGACATCAGGCGATGAAGGTAGGTGCCTCAAACAAGACATGCCATAGTCACTGCAGTCCAATCATGTGTAGCACAAGGTTGCCCTAGAGTGTAAATGCAACACATATCAACACTGCCCATAGCCACATGCAAGCACCACCCTGTATGCACTGCTGGCACCCGCATACCTGCATCCACATTCCACACTAATAGGAGACAACCTGCATGGCACTGCCTGAAATCTGCCTCATCTACTGACCAGAATAATGTCAATCATTGTCATTCCAAAGTCCGCAGACCCATCAATAACGCCCTCCCTCCTTTGCTCCACCACAGGCACAGATTCACACCCAGAGGACCAGGACACCCCTGCACCGAAGAGAGCCAAGAAGGCCATCAATAACGTCCCTGCACCCTCAACCTCAGCTGCAGTGAGGCAGACCCCACTACAAGCAGGTCCCACTGCAAGCATACCTGACGTCCCACCGGCAAGCACCCCTGTAGGCAGCAGGCCAGCAGCAGCTGCTCCACCTCCACCGACATTGCCTGCCACAGAAGGCACGGGGTCAGCGGCCAGCAGCAACATCGGTGAGACAGCTGCAACAGCTGCATGCTCAGACTCAGACATGGAGCACGAGGTCAGAAGCCCCACTGACCTACTACATTCCCCCTGTTTCTCAGACGCCAGCCCCCATGAGGATCACACACAGGGGCACACAGAGGTAGAGGAGTGGCCTTCCACCCCATGCCCTGTCCACACTCCACAGGAGGGGAGCAGCCCCTCCATCACTCCATCAGCACCGGCCATGGGCCATCAGGGCCAGCAGTCCCTCGAGGACATCACAGAACGGCAGCATCAACTGTCCACGATGCTGAATGAGCATGCCGCGGAATGTGTGGGGGCTAGGTCTGCCATTGAACAGGCCACGGAGACCCTAAGGGCCGAAGTAGCACAGAGCACTGCCACCCTGAGGGATGCCATGCAGGCCATGTCCAGGGACATCTGTGCGGAACTTGCCGCCTTGCGTCGTGCGCTCACTGGCCACACCCACACCCTACCGGATGTGCATGCACAGGGGCAGCCAGGGACATCCTCCACTGCCAGTTCTGCACAGAGCAGCCCCGTGCGACGTTCTGGACGTAACCTGCGCTCCACAGCCAGGGGTGCCCCGGGGGCCGGGAGAGGGGGCTTGTAACAGCCTGTGGCCACTGTCACAGGCATCTGTTGACACCTAGAGGGGGTGTGTTGGGGTGTGCAGGGGGGAGGTGGGAGGGGGTGTGTTGGGGTGTGCAGGGGGAGGTGGGAGGGGGTGTGTTGGGGTGTGCAGGGGGGAGGTGGGAGGGGGTGTGTTGGGGTGTGCAGGGGGGAGGTGGGAGGGGGTGTGACACGACATTTCATAGTTTCAATACACTTTTTTCTTTCAAAAAAGTAATGTGTGGACATTTTCATTGCGTATGTGTGCTTTATTGGTGTACAGTCCACAGTGTGCATGTCCCAGAGACACACAGTGCCCCAAGTGCAGTCTCCATGTGATAAACACCAGCCGTGTGTGCTAGATGCAGTGGTCGATGATACTTTGGCCCATTGCACGCCCCTCCTGTGCATCGCCTCCTCCATGGGGTGCCGCCCCATCTGCACCCTCCTCATCCTCATCGTCAGGTGGTTGCAGTTCTGCGTCAGGGGGCAGGGGCACATTCCGTCTGACGCACATATTGTGTAGCATGACACATGCCATGACGATCTTTGCCACCTTCTCATGGCCATACAGGAGTGCGCCACCAGACCTGCTAAGGCTTCGGAACCGTGCCTTCAATAGGCCGAATGTCTGCTCTATGACCACACGAGTACGTGTATGTGCACGGTTGAAGTCCTCCTCGTGCTGGTTCTGCGGGTTCCGGACTGGTGTAAGGAGCCACCTCTTCAGGGGATAGCCTGCATCACCTGTATGTAGGCGAGAATGTATGTGTCAGTCATGTTGTCTGATCAGGAACATGATGTTCCACCATGGCTCGCATCCAACTGTTACTTTGGCTCACTTCTACATGCACTGATTGATTCACACAATGCAACCAGTATATGCTCATGGCTCCCATGGCCTGTTTTGCATGCCATCACCCAATGTATGCAGAGGGGTTGTGTGCATTGTGAGTGCCCATCCGCTGTCTCCGTTCTCTGTGTTACTCACAGCCAGGTGGATTATGCATCATCCCCCCCCTTTCTGCCAGGTGGAGTATGCATCATCCCCCCCCCTTTCTGCCAGGTGGAGTATGCATCATCCCCCCCCCTTTCTGCCAGGTGGAGTATGCATCACCCCCCCCCTTTCTGCCAGGTGGAGTATGCATCACCCCCCCCCCTTTCTGCCAGGTGGAGTATGCATCATCCCCCCCCCCTTTCTGCCAGGTGGAGTATGCATCGGTACGTCATTCACCTGCCCACTTCCATGACATTGGACTCACCGAGTAGCCAGGATCTTGGGCCTGCATGTCGCTCCATGTAGCGTGGTATTGTGGAGTTCCTCAGGACCATAGAATCATGGGTTGATCCGGGGAATCGGGCACAACAATGTGTGATGATCTTGTTGGAGTCACAGACCATTTGCACGTTGATTGAGTGGAACTGTTTCCGGTTGCGGTACGGTACCTCCATGGCACGTGGAACCACCAATTCCACATGGGTGCAGTCGATGGCACCAATGCAACCGGGTATGCCGGCTAGTGCATGGAAACCCACTTTGGTGTTTGCAATCTCCTGGGCAGTCCGTGGTAATGAGATGTGGCCGTCTGTGTGCTTGAGGAGGGCATCGAGCACTTGGATGAGTGTTCGTGAGAATAATGGTTGTGAAATGCCATGCAGGTGCCCCACTGTGTGCTGGTAGGTGCCTGTGGCCAGGAAGTGGAGTACAGACACTACCTTCAGTAGGGGGGGATGGCGGTTGGACTTTCTATCATGCTGACGATGTCGTTGTGTGTCATGTCTACGATGGCGGTGATGGTGAAGTGGGAGAATGGAAAACCAGACTCCCGTCCTTCACCTCTCGCGCTTGGCCTAGAGGGTCGCGGCCCAGACACCCGCCACGAGAAGAGTTTGCCCATTTACCAGATGACCAAATACCCTGGTACAGAAACATACGGATGTGTCCATCTGCCTGCCCAACAGCCCGCACTGGCCATGCCGACACCTGCGGCACGGACCAACTAGACTGAAATCTACACATCGTTAGAGATGCCATGACGACCTAGATAACGGGAAGCACCGCTGAACTATTATACACGCTGAACATTTCCACACCAATCTACACGAAGAACATACTCAGTGCTCTGACGTAGGCGACAGGCTTATTCACGGACGTGCATCTTTATTATTTTTACATAGGCTTTCAGAATGCAGAAACGCAAGACGCACCATGAGCTCATTTATAACGCTTGCTCACGCTTCTCTTGAAACCCGTTACCATCATGAGAGATATAATGGAAACACGATACTGGCCATGAAACTGTATGCCACTATAACCTAAAGCATCCATGCACTAAATGGATTACTCGTGCACCAGGCCCAAGTAGGCCCCAAGCAAGAGTTCCCGTGGACATTAACAAAGCAAAAGTCAGGTTGCTGAGCCTGCAGAAAGAACCCAGTGGAGCAACCAGCCAAGGTCGTAATGTTGCAAACCCACAGTCAAGAAACAAATCTTCAAAGGCACGATGTTGCAACCTCGCACTCCACGTACCAATGTTAAAATCATATCTGCAAATTAAACCAGACATACAGTGGAAAAACAATATTAATTGTGCAGAATTATGCCTCAAACACGGTCCCTCCCCACGTGACCAAGCCGAACCTGACGAGATGCCAAAACCCAGGAGAGAAAAGGCGTCTGGGTACCTCGCTACGAGACGCAGGCCGACACACTTGAAAGGCTCAATGGACACCTGCTACAGTGGGAACGGTCAGTCTCCCACCTATGAATAAATCCTCACATTGCCTGCACGTACCCATATTGAAACACTGTTGCAACCACAGGTGCACCGTGTGCTGGGAACAACGGTGGTCCCAGGCTGGGGAGCTCACGGATGCACCAATCAGAACATGAGGTTCTTATCTCAGACGTCAGTAACGTTAGCCAATCCTCAGGGGTCTTCATGTAACAATTCTTATGTATCTAATTGTAGGGACAACCCAGATATACCACCTGACTACACCTTAACCACTAATATCATTCTCTATAGGCGTACTATACTAACCCCACCACTCGAGCAACCAATCAAGAGTGGCGATAGGTTCTTTTGGTAACTTTTTGGAATGACGCAAGTAGCGCGTCATAATGTAGTAAAAAGGGCCTGCGAGCCCCACTATTGTGTGTGTGTCAGGACGAACGCGTGCGCTCCTTGACCCATCCCTGCCGTTTGCATAATAAACGACAGAAGTTGCCTTGCTCCTTGTGTGTGCCTCATACTCTGTCTCGATCCGAGATATACACGGGAGGAGTTGGGGCCTCCCTGCCCGGAGGTCTGCGGACGGCCCGGCCGACCCCGGCAGAATCCCCCCCGACAAGTTGGAGGCACTGCTGAGATCTGTTTAAGATCGACTTTTATTTTTTATTTTTCCAGGCACTCCCGTTGCGGGGAGGCCCGGCGGCGCGGCCCCCTCTGCCGTTGCCCCCTTCTGAGGACTACAGGACCATCGCGGAGCTGCGAGAGGACCGGACAGCGCAATCCGGATATTGGCCCTCGGGAGCCGGTTGAGAAGTATCCCGCCCGCGGTCGGCGAGTGTCCAGACGTGGTCCAGACGAGGGGAGGTGGCGAGCCGCTTGGAGGGGTGCACGCAGTCGAGCGGCCCTGCATCGAGGGAACTTGGTGAGCATGACACGCACAACAAGCAATGCGAAATTGTGAGGGAGGGGGCGGAAGTAAATAAGGGAGGAGGGAGGTATTGTAAAAAGGTGGGGTGAAGGTTTAATTGAGTGATGATAATGGAATGAATGGTAGTGAATTGAGTGCGAGAGAAGGCGGCTAACGTTACGCGAAAGAGGGGGGCAGGGCACGAGAACAACACGTGCAGACGCTCGCAACAAAAAGCTAACGTTACGCGAAAGAGGGGGGCGGGGCACGAAAACATCACATGCAGCCGCTCGAAAGACACTGATTGGCCTAAATCGCGACTACGTGTGAGGGTGGGTGTGTGTGGTTTCCTACGATTTGACATTTATCATTCAATGAGTAGATGAGGTTCCCTATTGTTCGAGCAAGAAACTCGATAGGTAGATGAGGTTCCCTATTGTTCGAGCAAGAAACTCGATAGGTAGATGACGTTTCCCTGTGGGCGGTGGCTAGTTACGTAGTTGCCCAAAACGGAAGATAATTGGCTGGTTAAGCCCTCCTGTTGAGGGGCGTATCACACGCGAGGCGACGCAGCGTGCGCAGTCCGGTTATAGTATTGATGAGATTACCTTGTTCCAGGAGAGACAGGAAGACAGCTGTAGGGTTAGCGGGGTAGATTGCAAGTGTATTTTGAATTTAAAGAACATAACACGAATATACCAGTAGTTCGAAGAAATAGGTGACGTCACCAGTAGGGATTTAGTAAGATATCGTGAACACAAGAAGCTTTGGGTTTGACATTGGTGGGGAAGAGAAACATGATAAAGGAGTGGACACGGAGATAAACGATAAACGAGTGGATCAAAGAGGAGAAGGGGAAGGGGGCGTGGCTGCGCACGGAGAACGCCGGCCACGGCAAGTGTAAAGGTGGGAGGAGAACGGGGAAAAAGGACGACTGTGTAAGATCGTCGTAAGGGGTACGCAGCTGCAGGGGGCTGCGTGCGCTTCGGCCGCAGGGGGCCGTAGGGGAAGGAATATAATATAACATCATAAATATATTTGTTTTATAATTTTTTTTTTTTGTGATTATTATCATTGCATAATTTGTCAAAGGATTGTCGTAAGTCCCCACACTTGCGGGGCAAGGTAAGCAATAAAAGGTTGTATGTTGCAAACTGGTAGCAAGGGGAAGGGTAAGAAAGGGTGCGCTAGTATGTCATACGGGAGAGGGTTGGGAGGGTGGGGGAATACCCTCACTACCCCACTACAACATATATGCACCACACTGCCACCACATAGGGAGAAGTTAATTAAGTACAGCATAGAGTGGACCCAGGGGACGGACAACAAAATGTTGACACCATGGCCGCCTAATGGTAGCTTTGACCCATATGCCCAACATTCACTATTAAACCATCTGCACAATACATACAAGGGGAAGAAGTTGGCAAACCATGTGGAGGTGTTTAACTTATGGAGGATGTTCCAGGGGTCTAGACCAGGACCAAATGGAATGTTCACTATGGGGGAAACACCGGAAGAAAAGGAGATTAAGAAAGAAGGAACGGATGGGGAAAAGGAGAGTGAAGGAACAAAGAATATGGGGAATGAAAAACTGGGTGGAGGAAAGGTTGATAAATTAGCTGACATAAAACAGGAACCGAGCAATGAGATACCCTTAACACCGGGAGTGAAAACAGAGGGAGGAGGGTTGTACCCTTTAAGAGAATTAGGAGAAATAAAAGGACAGTTAAGGGCGGCTGAAGGATACTCAAACCCGGCATACAGCCCTCCACCATATGTGGCTCATGGAAAGATACCAATGGGGGACGGGAGGAGAGAAGAGCAGACTGTAGAGATAGGAAACGATGAGTGGGTAGCTGCACAGATATTGTTGAAATTACGAGGATCACTAACTGGAGAGGAAAGGGAGGCGGTAAAGAGAACAAACGAGGATAGTGAAAGAGAGAGTGAAATGAGGGGAAGAGGATACGGATATAATACCCAACAACAGGCTGGGGGACTCAGAAATAATTACCAGACAGGGCAACCAGTATACCAGGACAACACAGGGAACTTCCCATGGCAAAACAGGGAACCACCCGTGTGTTGGAGCTGCGGACTATTAGGACACATGTCACGTACATGCAGGGTCAGGCCAGGAACACCAGCATGGAACGAACAAGCACAACATAGGACATCACAAGAACAGCAGGGCATACAACCACAGCAGATGTCACCACAAGGGAGTGACCAACACTATTCCCTACCACAACAACAAATAAAACAATACCTGCCACAAGTAACTGGTGCAGCGTTAATACAACCACCACCACAACCTGAACGAACGCAATTGGGTGGGGTGACGGTGTTGGGGCACAACCCTTACACAGGGAATGGCCAGTCATTGTACCCCCAATAGGACAGCCCACAGACGGCCTTGGTGTGTCCCATCCTGTCAGTAACACCTAATAGTGCGGAGGAGCCACGCATAGAGGTAACGATAGGTGACAAAAAATTATCATTCCTTGTTGACACCGGGGCAACCCGGTCTTGCATAAGGGAAGGTAAGTTTAAGATGTCAGGCGAAGCCATGAACACACAAGGGTTTTCTGGGGCTAAAGGGTTGGTTCCATTTACTGATAACGTTCCGCTATCTATTGGAGATTACGATCTGTCAGTACCACTTTTGTATTATAGTGCCTCACCAGTAAACATACTGGGGAGGGACATAATGAACAGATTAAATATGACGATCTCCTTTACAGAGGATGGCATAATTTGCTCTACTCCAGGGATTAACATGCTTGCAGCACGACAGATTTTGCAAGCATACTGTGGACAGATAGCGATCAGGGCGGAGCCGGTAGACGGCGAGCTATTCCAGTACGGAACAGACATGGCATTTGCATGGATGCCAGGGATAGGAGGGAAAATATGGAGGAGACCAGCAGCCTATCTATTCCGACCAGAAACACCAGCTAATGAACTGGAAGGGAAGGTCATTGCAGTGGACATTGAGAGCATTATTGCAACAGCTGATTATGTTGCTGTGCACGCCCAAGATAAAGAAGGGAGAGCATGGAGGGCGGTGATAGCACTAGCAGAAGGATGTAGGCTGACCCAGGTGTCAGATGAAGAGTTGTTTTCAGAAGAAAAGGAGGAAAATGAAATGGTGTTCATGATGAGTGTAGAAATGTGGCTAACAGTGGCTCACAAACAAGTGGCACAGAAAATTGCAATGGCACTTGAGGCACCCGCTGGCACACCAGTCCCATTTTTTAAAGAAGATATGTCAAAGGTGCCAAAATCATTATGGACTATTAGCCCTTATGATGTAGGATGCATTAAAAGCATAGGGGGTGTAAAGATAAAATTAAAAAAGGGTGCCATACTACCAAGAGTGAAACAATACCCATTGTCAAGAGAGGCAGATGAGGGCATATACGAAACCATAACAGCCCTTATAAACAATGGCATATTGGTCCCCTCAGAATCCCCATGCAACACAGCTGTGTACCCGGTGCGCAAGGCTAAAGGAGGGTCTTGGCGGTTCATACAGGACCTCAGACCGTTGAACAACATAGTAGAAGCAGAGTATCCAGTAACAGCAAACCCGGCCACAATTTTGTGTGGCATTCCAGCAGAAGCATCACGGTTTACAGTGATTGACCTTAAAAATGCTTTTTTCTCAATACCATTACACCCAGACTCACAAGACTTGACAAGCTTCACTTACCGAAATAGGAAGTGGAAACATACCAGATTACCACAGGGATATTGTGAATCACCTTCAATTTTCAATAGGGTAATACAGATGGATTTGGGTAACGTTGAGTTGGAAAGCACAGTGTTACAGTATGTGGATGACATAATAATTTGCAGTACAAATGAAGATAAATGTAGAGAGGACTCATTAAAAATGTTGACGATATTGGCTGAAAAGGGGTACAAGGTAGACATGGAAAAGATACAATACTGTCAGGAACAGGTACTTTACATTGGCCAACTGATATCACAATATGGAAGAAGGATTGCACCACAAAGAGCACAGGCAATATCAGGCACTCCCGTGCCACAGACTGTAAGAGAACTGCAGCAATTTCTGGGACTGTGCAACTACTGTAGAGCATGGGTATTTGATTACAGCTCTTACATAGGACCCCTGCTTGAGGGTTTGAAGGAAGCAAATAAAGGGGAGAAAAAGTTGGGATGGACTATGGAAATGAAGGAGGCATTTGATGAATTAAAAGAAGCAATATCAACTGCTCCAGTACTAGCATCCCCAGACTATGAGCGACGATTTTTTATATTTTCACATTGCGACTCAGCAGTAATGAAAGCAGTATTGGCCCAAAAGACTAGCATGGGCTATAAACCAGTAGCATTTTACAGCGGTCACTTAGATCCAATAATGTTAGGACAATTCTCTTGCGAACAAGGTCTTGCTGCAGCTGCATTTGCAGTAGAAAAAGCATCATCAATAACTATGGGGTGTCCAACTACACTATTTGTAGAACATGCACTATTTGCGATATTGAATAAACCTAAGTCCACACTGACGACACAGAGGGCAACAGGTTATGAGATTATTTTGTCCAAAGCTGAACTGGCAATTGTTAGATGTAGCACGGTTAACCCTGCAAGGTTCCTAGCAGAAGTAATTGAAGAGGGAGATTACGCCCACGACTGCACCCAAGTAACTGAGATGTACTCATGTACTAGGAAAGTTGAAGAAAACGCACTAGAGGGAGGTGAGCTTTTGTTTATTGATGGGTCATCAACTATTGATCAAGGAGACGGGATAAGGAGGACTGGGGCAGCAGTAGTACAAATGATGGAAGCGCCAGTGTGTGTGGCTATTAAGTGTGTACAATTACCACAGCATTACTCTGCTCAAGCGGCGGAACTGGTTGCACTCATATTGGCACTAAAGGAAAGTTTTAATAAAAAAGTTACTATATATTCCGACAGTGCATATGTTACATCCACTGTCCACTCAGGGCTATCAAAGTGGAGAAGAAGAGGGTTTAGGAGAGCTGACGGCACTCCAGTACAACATGCCCTCTTGTTGGCTGAACTAATTGAAGTAATAAACGATCCCCAAGAACTAGCCCTAGTAAAATGCACAGCACACACCAATGGAGAAGACTATATATCAAAAGGAAATGCAGCAGCAGACGCACATGCAAAATATGCTGCATATTTTGGTGAGATATGGAACCCCACAGACTCACAGAGAGGGAGAGGGAGGGGAATAGCGAGGGAGATGTTAATAAAAGAAGGGTACACCCATCTCCCAGCCACCCAGATTATGGAGTTACAAGCGGCTGCACCAATGGCCGAAAAAGAAGTATGGGTGAAAAGAGGATGCACAATGTCACCAACCGACGCACTATGGCGCCAGGGTGGCACTGGGAAAGTTGTAATACCATTGGCATTGTTAAATACCGCCTTGAACCAATTACATCACCCTGCCCATACAGGCAAAGAAATAATAGCAGCACGAATTAGAGAAGATTGGTTCTGTCCCGAGTTAACATCCCATGTGTCAAATTTTATCAGCAATTGCCTTACATGTCAACAGTTCACGGCCGGTCATACTTTAAAGGTGATAAGAGGTACCATACCCCGACCAGAAGGACCTTTTCGGCACCTCCACATTGACTATGTTGATATGATCAACATTTGTCAAGGCAATAGATACATGATAGTAGTAGTATGCCCATTTTCTAGGTGGATCGAAGCAGGGCCCTGTTCACACCCTGATGCGTTTAGAGCAGCCAAATTTATAGTAAGGGAGGTATTCCCCAGGTGGGGAGTGTGCGAGGTGTTAAGATCAGACAACGGACCCCATTTCGCAAATGAAATGTTCCAGCATATCACATCCCTACTGAACATTAAACACAAATTTGCATGTGCGTACCACCCACAGGCCAATGGTGTATGTGAACGCCTGAATGGCCTATTGAAGGAGGCAATTGCTAAAATACAGCAAACAACAAAGAAAAGTTGGTTGTATTGCCTTCCGTTAGCACTGTTCGAACTTAGAAACAGGCCAGGGTCCGACCACCACCTCACCCCACACGAGGTGGTTACTGGACGCCAAATGCGCCTTCCCCTAACACCAACGTCAAGGGCATTCACCGACCAAGAAAGTTCTGCGAATGTGTCAGGTGATGAAATGTATCAATATGTGTCTTCTTTGATTACTAGCGTTGTGTTTGTGTCTCAACAGCTCGAGCGCACACGGGGCGGGTCCACCAGCAACCAAGAAATAGACGAAAATACAGAATTGGGAAAGGAGAACTTGTGCCAACTTGCCAAAGGTGACCACGTACTACTTCGAAATTTTAATAGAAGGTGGAACCAGCAGAGGTTCACTGGCCCCCATTTAGTAGAGGACGTATCAACAAGAGCAGTAAAACTAAAGGATAAGCGTGCGTGGAACCACCTGCATGATGTAAAAATCTACAAACTGCAGACCCGCCCCAGCGCCAACGACAGGTCCATTGGAAAAACGCCAACAACATCCCCGGCAGCGGAAGAAAACACAACCACAGACAACGACCCAATTGTCCCCTCGGAGAGAATAACGGACGAAGAAGGGGGTGATCCCCACACTGCCCACCCCATGGTCACACGTTCAAAGAGTAAAACTGCTCCCACCATCTGAGCAAACCCCCCCCCCATTGACTACTAAATACAATTGTAATAAAAACTAAGGACTTCGCTTGCACCAATACACATGTAAACACGTGAATGTTCTCTTTTTCTCTCGCACATACAGGAGCTGCGTAATATTGTATTGTTAAGAAAAGTTATCTAACAAATTCAGTGTGCAGGCGTAGATGGTGCTGCCAGACGATAGTTACCCAGAAGAATTGTCACACCAATTTGTATACGAAATAAAAAGGCCAACATACTTAAAAAAGAAAAGGGTACGTGTATACTACACGGCCTTCCTCCTGGCCATAGAAAATTACATGCCCCACCTCCGCCCATACTTGCCGGTCTTGAGAGACCGATCACTTAGAGTAGCGTGGGAGCAACTCTTCACCTGGGCACTGAATGACTATTTGATAGGGAGAGCTTAATGAAACAAAACTAACATTTAATAACAAGCACCTTTTGAGAATTTTTAGGCGGGCAACTTTAACGTCGCAAGAATACGCTGCCAGGACTGCAGCAAGGTAAGAGCAAAAATGTCGGTGAGGTTAGCATATGTAATAAAAATAATAGGGATTTTTATGATCACCGGAGTTTTGGCTGCCTCTGTATGGCAGTACAGCTATGCTATGAGTTTTTTTGCTGCACCCAAACCTAATGTACCCCACCTCCCTGCTGCAACAGGTGTTACGTCAGGTGGTAACAGTAACAATGAACAAAAGCGAAATAAAGTTAAACGCAGCACATACTCAGACAATAAAGGTATTGATAATTATGTACAAGATTCAGCACACGTCACAAACAACATATGGTACCAGCACATGACCCGCATTGGTAAGCAGACAACTGAGGATAGCTGTTACGTTTGCTCATTAATACCATACGCCATGAGCGCTTCACGAACATTTGTTGCCACAGAAATAGATGAAAAAACAGCACAGTGCATAATATATTTGGCCCTGTTCCAAACGAAAGGAAGATTCCAAGGAACAGTAGTGCACATGACATGGAAAACACGAGACTCATACCCATATGAAAACAACTTCCTCAAGACCTATCTGAGTTATCACAAGACCAGTTTACATGCTGAAGCATTCAGATACATAACAAGTGGCCCTGAAAAAGGAGAAACAAAGAAGGTAACACTGCAGTATCTACCATGTGATTGGTACGCCACGGAAGTTCCGGGTAAACAAGGATGCTGGGAGAGGCCATTACTGACGATAACAGGAAAGGTGTTCCTGGGTACCAGCTGGGAGATAGGAGTGGTTGGCAGCAACATGGTAACAAAAGAAACTATCTCAACCATCGAGACACACAATCATCGATGTTGGACGACATGGATCAAGTACGTACCAATGCTCACGTGGGTAGAAGAAGATGAAGACCCGATAACTATATTACCATTGACTGCGCCCAAAGTATGTTACCAGCATAAAGGAGAGGTGGACGTGGGATATAACACCAATTGTGCAAGTGTGATGGAGTTACCTGAGGGGGGAGCGGGAACAGCAGTAATAATGGACCATTATTGGGCCTGCGGAGAAAAGGCATATCATACACTGCCTCCCCTGTGGAGTGGTGTGTGCACAATGGTACACGTCAATGTACCATCACTAGTGGTACCTAAGAAGCATGTCGATGTGGCGAAATTTCCGAAAATGGATGAAGGAGACAGGAGAAGAAAGAGATCTGCACCACTCCAGAAGGAGCAAGAAAACAGGACCAACAGCAATGATACTGTCCTAAACAGGAGAAAAAGACAAGGAGAGCCATTAACAGGAAATTATCTGTGGGGAAGGTCGGAAACGGAACTAACCTCAATACCGCCAGAACACAGACTATTCAGCAGAGCAGCAATGTTCTTCTCCTCAATAATACATCCGGGACTGCAGGCATACGCAAACGCAAAATGGCTGCAAATAACCAGATGGGAACTAATGATGACCATAAATTCGACAGTAAATGGGTTTAACGCAATTAAAGAGGAGCTGCGAGCTGTAAGGATGGTAGCACTACAGAACAGATATGTATTGGACCTTCTCACAGCAATGGAAGGAGGAGTTTGTGCAAAGATAGGACAATCATGCTGCACGTTCATACCTGCCAACGATGCCGACAATGGTACACTAACAGAAGCAGTTTCACAATTGGCCCAGATGCACTCCAAAATGATGGACGAAAGTAACGGCGTAAACAAGGATAAAAGCTGGTTTTCACTATTATGGTCATGGATGCCATCTTGGCTGTCAGATGGACTGAAAATAATAGTGGGATGTGCTATTTTGGCTGGAGCTGCACTGATAATAATTAGATTTTGGAAAGCCCGGAAGGCGCGCTCAACTGATGAGTTGCTGGAAATGGTGGGAATGCACCCCTTGATGCCAGCGGATGACGGCCAGCACACAGGTGTGATAATACACGAAAGGGAGAAGTTGCGCACCCAAATCATCGCCAATCATCTAGACCCACCATCAGTGAAGATCGAGAACCCAAGGAACCCTAGGAGCTACATAGGAAGATGGGTGTACTGTACTCCTGGAGGAACATGCGAATACATGTATTGGTCATTTGAAGATCACGTAAACCATTATGGACATCTCGGAGGGATAACCAAGATATGGAGAGTAAGAGGAGATAACGAGAAGGATATGTTTGTGGTCGACAAGTCGACCAGAGGGGGGACTGAAGTGGGAGAATGGAAAACCAGACTCCCGTCCTTCACCTCTCGCGCTTGGCCTAGAGGGTCGCGGCCCAGACACCCGCCACGAGAAGAGTTTGCCCATTTACCAGATGACCAAATACCCTGGTACAGAAACATACGGATGTGTCCATCTGCCTGCCCAACAGCCCGCACTGGCCATGCCGACACCTGCGGCACGGACCAACTAGACTGAAATCTACACATCGTTAGAGATGCCATGACGACCTAGATAACGGGAAGCACCGCTGAACTATTATACACGCTGAACATTTCCACACCAATCTACACGAAGAACATACTCAGTGCTCTGACGTAGGCGACAGGCTTATTCACGGACGTGCATCTTTATTATTTTTACATAGGCTTTCAGAATGCAGAAACGCAAGACGCACCATGAGCTCATTTATAACGCTTGCTCACGCTTCTCTTGAAACCCGTTACCATCATGAGAGATATAATGGAAACACGATACTGGCCATGAAACTGTATGCCACTATAACCTAAAGCATCCATGCACTAAATGGATTACTCGTGCACCAGGCCCAAGTAGGCCCCAAGCAAGAGTTCCCGTGGACATTAACAAAGCAAAAGTCAGGTTGCTGAGCCTGCAGAAAGAACCCAGTGGAGCAACCAGCCAAGGTCGTAATGTTGCAAACCCACAGTCAAGAAACAAATCTTCAAAGGCACGATGTTGCAACCTCGCACTCCACGTACCAATGTTAAAATCATATCTGCAAATTAAACCAGACATACAGTGGAAAAACAATATTAATTGTGCAGAATTATGCCTCAAACACGGTCCCTCCCCACGTGACCAAGCTGAACCTGACGAGATGCCAAAACCCAGGAGAGAAAAGGCGTCTGGGTACCTCGCTACGAGACGCAGGCCGACACACTTGAAAGGCTCAATGGACACCTGCTACAGTGGGAACGGTCAGTCTCCCACCTATGAATAAATCCTCACATTGCCTGCACGTACCCATATTGAAACACTGTTGCAACCACAGGTGCACCGTGTGCTGGGAACAACGGTGGTCCCAGGCTGGGGAGCTCACGGATGCACCAATCAGAACATGAGGTTCTTATCTCAGACGTCAGTAACGTTAGCCAATCCTCAGGGGTCTTCATGTAACAATTCTTATGTATCTAATTGTAGGGACAACCCAGATATACCACCTGACTACACCTTAACCACTAATATCATTCTCTATAGGCGTACTATACTAACCCCACCACTCGAGCAACCAATCAAGAGTGGCGATAGGTTCTTTTGGTAACTTTTTGGAATGACGCAAGTAGCGCGTCATAATGTAGTAAAAAGGGCCTGCGAGCCCCACTATTGTGTGTGTGTCAGGACGAACGCGTGCGCTCCTTGACCCATCCCTGCCGTTTGCATAATAAACGACAGAAGTTGCCTTGCTCCTTGTGTGTGCCTCATACTCTGTCTCGATCCGAGATATACACGGGAGGAGTTGGGGCCTCCCTGCCCGGAGGTCTGCGGACGGCCCGGCCGACCCCGGCAGAATCCCCCCCGACAATGGTGTCCCGGTCCAAACGGTACAGGGTGTGGATCTGCTCAGCAGTGAGGTTGAATGGATTGGCTCTGATGCGTGGGATTGGGGGCTGCCTGCGTGGTGGCACTGGCTGTGCTGGTGGGGCTTGCTGGGCCTGCCTTGCCCTCCTTCTCCTCCTGCGTCTCCTCTGTGCTGCCTGTTGTTGTTGTTGTTGCTGTTGTAGCACATGCATTGCTATCAGGTCCTCCAGCCCCAACATTGCTAGTCGTATTGGCATCATTGTGGAGTGTGACTGGGTGTGGGAAGGGGTGGGGTGTGCTCTTTTTGTGCTTCCCTGAGTCTGTATTGCCTTCACCTGTGCTGTTTCTGTGCACCTGTGGCAGCTGCATTCACTTAACATGGCCCTTTACGGTTGGTTCGCGATGGCGTTATTTGCACCATGGCGGTAAGGTACTTAACGGGCTGGGTGATGGCGTTAGGTGCATGTCCGCTTGGGTCGGCATTTGCGTACCTTTCCGCCATGGCGCTAAGTACGGTGTGGGCGGTCGCGTGCGCGCACCCTTAGCGCAGTTAGCGCCAGCGTTAACTACGATGCCGCTAATGGCATCGTAGTTAACGGTCACGGGTCATGATCGGACCTGGCGGAAAACGATGGCGGTAACCATTTACCGCCATCGTTTTTCACTTAGCGCCAGGGTCGTAATGAGGCTCACTGTGTTACCCATTACTGAGGTTATTGAATGACAGGGCCAAGCACCCCAGAGTGAAATGTTATTGTGGCAAAGAATAGAGTGTGCACAGTCTCCTACAGATCTAGTAAGGAGACAAGTTACTACTGGGAAAGTGATCATGCCCCAAACATTGGTATTAGTGGCAATCAATCAGTTGCACTATCCTTCACATGTGACTAAGCAGCATTTCTCTGCCGATATACAGGAGGACTGGTATGTGCTGAATATTCAGGAACTTCTTAATATGTTTACATCTAACTCTGTTGTTTGCCACACATACAATACTGGGCACACCCTGAAAACATTGAGGGGAACACTGCCACATTGGCCCATTTAGAGATCTCCATATTTACTTCCCAGATATGGGAGGGCGCTGCAACACCTTTCGTTATCTCATAGTTTTGGTATGACCTTTTTCCCATTGCATTGAGGCTGGTCCATGCGCACATCCTAATGCCAAGTCAGCAGACACATTTTTAGTTAGAGAAGTGTTTCCTAAATTTTGAGCAACATTGCAGCTCTTTTAGGGATTAAACAAAAGATTTGCTCCATTTATTATCCCCCAGGCCAACGACATTGTGAAAGGATGAACGGCCTCTTGAAGCCTAGGCTATCTAAATTGTGTGTGACACTTAGGAAGAATGGAATCCATTGCTTAGCTTTGGACCTTTTCAGTTTAAGGACCCAGCCGTGTAAGGACCATCACCTTTTCACTCACAAGATAGTGACGGGGAGACGTTTGCTTACGTCATTAACTCCTGTCCATAGCGCAACTGATGCTCACCAGGCTGCGTCAATTCTAGGGGATGAAGTTTGATCTTATTTAACAGAGCTAACAAAGTATATAACATGTTTTTCCCAACAGATTGCACCACCACGTACAGAAGAGGACAACAGTGCTGAACCAGATTCTGCAAGCTCGCCACCACTCCAACTGCTTCCGGGAGGGAAGGTGTATGTGAAAAACATTGTTCATAAGTGGAGGGGGCGACGCTATAATGGACCTTATACGTTAGTGTATGCTACTTTACTTGCAGTCAAGGTAAAGGAACTGCGGTATTGGGTGCATCTTTCTGATGTTCGAAAAGGCACTCCATACACCACCTCCTGCAATAAGTATATTGTCTTGAGTGTTTTTCGTGAATACTGGTATGAAGACTGGGAGAAAAATAAAAGAAGGTCTGTGACCACTGCTTTATTATTATAGTTAGGTGACTACACTTCTATTACTCAGCTGTTGATTAAATGTGTATATACACATATATGTGTGTATTATGGTATTAACACCTTGTTCTTTCCTGTAACACTTGTTTTTGTTCAGTAATTGTGTTACTTTTCATGAAAAGATGGCTTCTTCTATTGATAGTACACATTTCAGCACACTTCATTCGATTTTTAGGTCTCATGTTAGAGTTCTTTTTCATCTTGGATGCAGATTTGTATTTGGTATATTTTTGTATTTGTCAAGCAATGTATATGGTTAGGACATATAAAGGGGGTAGAGGTGTAATGCAGGGGGATTTGGAAATAACGTTTTTTCTGATATAACAACACCTACTTATGATTGTATGACCACTGTAGTGAATTCTAAAAGAACGTATACACAACATACAGCATTATGGCAATTAAGATTGCTGTTCCAAAGGGGATTCGCTGAAGAAGATGAGTATAATCAGTATAAACGAGTAGTATCTGATACAATGTCTGATGTGCACCATCCATAATTTAGTAACATGTTTTACAGCCACATGAGCTTCGTTTGCGAAACAGAGGTATAACGGAGCTGTTATGTCTGCTCCCTCACCCCCCACACATCAGGGGCACCCAAAAGGCTTGTACCCCAGGAAATGTCATCCTTGGAAGCCTAGTGTTTGGTTCATCCAGCACTGTGCAGGGTTTGCAGTCTGTTCCAGGGGCACAAGGTTGTTATTAATGGACAAGGATGATGAAAAATGTGCTAAAGAAGATAGTGCCCCTCAATGTAAGCCATGACCCATGCTATAATTGGATGGAGTGTTGTTTGTGTCATTTAATACACCTATTACAAATTAGTGTATGAAATTCTTTGAATTGTGTGCTAGAGATCATATAGATTAAGTCTCCATATTCAACACGACTCTGTGTTATATGCGATTGATTTGCTTTGTTTATGTGTGAGTCCTTCATCATTTGTATTATTGATGTGTTGTCACGATCCATGCCCCTGACCCCCTCAAGTAAAACAGTCCCCTAAAGTCCTTCACACTGGCACCGAGGGCCTTAAAACTCCATCAGAAACATACATGAAGTCAGTCCTGGCGCCTTTGGCGACAGGCTCATTATCAGGAATAAAGTAATACCAGTTTTGGACCTTAATCCAACATGCAGGCCTATTGCACAGCTCAGTTCTTTAGAACCAAGCCATGCAGTCTAGTGTTCTGGGTGTGGCTGGGCCTGGACCTACTTTACCTGGGCTATTTAAACCACACCCAAACAGCAGAACACGCTTTGCGTTATTCTGCACTCCTGCAGCGTAACGCTCACCGTGTCCAGCTCCAGTTCATCTGCTTCTTCGGCTGCCCGATCCTGAAGCCCTAGATCCGGATTGCATTAATAACCTGGAAGAACAAGAACAGCATTAACCAGCAAGAACACTTACCTGTGAAGTAACCGGCCTTGAATCCATCCTGCACTTCGCTTACCTCGCCCATCTACAGAGTTCGCCGCAACCTGCAAAGGTAAAGAAACAAGGACAGCATTAATAACAATTCTTACCTGGGCAAGCAGCGAATCCTGGCAGCAGCCTGCCCTTCTCTTACCTCGCCCATCTCCGGGTTTCACCGCAACCTGCAAGGGAGAAGGAACAAGGTCAGCATTAACAAAGCACTTACCTGGGCAAGCAGCGCTTCGATCGCTCATCACTCGGGAACATCACCGCAACCTGTACAAAGAAGAGAAGAGAACACAGGTTAGCAATTAACACCAATAAACAGCGCAACCGTCCACGAATCAATAACTTACCGTGGTCTTCGCCATTGACGCAGCAACTCCGAGATCGCAACCATCCCTGTGAAAACAAAAGAGACATTGTTAGGGAACAGCGTAGTGGAGCAAGACGCTGAGAAGACAGAGAAAACAGAGGGAATAAAAGAGACAGAATAAAGACGGAAAAGACATTATAACTCACCTGGAAGACAGCAAGCAGAGTCGGAGTCACAGCCAGTCTGGACCCAACATAAGGGCACACGGACCAGTGAAGCAACTAGGTCCAAGGAACACCGGCACCAACCACACGCCCCTGCAGAGAGACGCAGGACGGAGAGTTCAACGCGCAAAAACCTAAGGTGAGCAATAACCCCAAGGGAGGGGATTTGGACCAGAGGGAGGTGGGAGTCCACCCATCAGAGAACCAGTATCTTAACCCTCCATACTCCTGTTATAGGCGCCACCCAACGTCTGGTACATAACCTAGCAGAGAGGGGTCCGGGATAGCGCTTAGACCTCCATCCAGTATCGTGTGGCACCCCCGTGGATACCAGGTGAGCGTAACAGTTGTTCACTCAATTTGTGTTGGTAATTTGAGCATTTGCTATTTGAATTAATTATGATTGATGCTAGTTGTGTTTAGATGCACATGTTACTTTACACATCTTTGTTTACTTGCCTAGTTTTTATGCCCAAGTGTTTGTAATTGTATTTAACCGAGTAATACATTGGATATTTTCCTAACGGAAATTTAATATCTGGTAATTGAATGTTTTGCTTTGATTTAAGTAGTCGCACTGTCCTGTATCATGAACACTAATTTATGCACACATATGTTCAAGTTCTTTTTGTTTATAGTTGTTTGAGTAACCAGGGATGACCTTGCAGAATTAAACCCTCCAGTCCCTCCTTTCTTTTTGTTGAAGTGTTGTTTGTATCAATCAGATGGGAATAGGCGGTTGTGAGCTGTGTGGCAGGGGGATTTGCAGGGTTTGGAGAAGAAGTGCTATGGAATATGAATAAGAACTGTTTCACAATGTGGGCCACATATGTTTCAAAACTGACATGAATTGAGATACAAGAAGTTCCAGTGAAGGGGGGGGGGGCATATGCAAAAAATAGGACTGTCTTGCTGCACATACATTACCCCAAACAATGCAAAAAATGGGTCCCTGACACATATCATAGGGGCCCTGCATAAGTTGAAGACCGGCATGTAAAGTGAGGCAGTGCCATAGGCTGAAGATTGGTTCGATACAATTTTCTCATGGGCACCGACATTGCTTGGAGCAGTGAAGAAAATATTGGTCCCAATCATGGTGCTCCTGTTGATATTGTTATATACGTACCAAATGATGCCTCAATGCTGTGCCAAGACTATCCCAAACAGTGCAATGATGATGGTTACTATCGGGCAGGAAGAGCTCTCCCAGATATAAAGAATGGGCAAGTTCAGATGTAGGACTTAAATAAACAAAGTATGGTCAGAATTGAACGACCAATACATCCCCGGGGACCCTGATCTTTCCCACACCAGACCCAGAGAACTACATGGAACTATGGGTTGACTTAGCGGGTGACAGAGAGTACATTCATCTCACATGTACTCCAGAGAAATATGCCCGGAATCGTTAAAGCTTACGCCATGTATCTAGGGTCTGGGTCCTAAAAGATGAAGCGGATAGGGAGGGAGAGAAGGAGAGGTTAGTTAATGAAGGATTAGCTAAAGGGGGGAATGTTGGGATGCACATTCAGATCTGAACCCATCCCAAAAGATTTTGATTGTGGAAAATGTACTAATAGGTATCATAAGGTTCTTCCTCTTAACTCTTTTCATGGATGCCCTCCTTCACTTTGCAGTCCTCGACTTCTTCTCTAGCAGTTCTCCAGTTCTCGAAACTCACCAGCTCTGCACTCTAAATCTCCCTTTGACTGTTGCCCTGGGTGCTGGTTTGATATAGGATAGGATAGGATAGCTTCTCTCTGAGTGGCCATGAAAGGTTGGGTGCTACATTTGAGCATGCTCAATGGGAGTGTTGCTTTGTAGTATTGAGTCTGGCATACAGGATTCTTGACCTGAGCTGTTTGGCTGGTGCTGCTGTCTTGTCCTTCATCTTCTGACTGAAAGACTCAGACTTTATGGATTCTACTCTTGCTGTGACCTGTACTTAGCAGGTTACCTTGTGTGTTATAAAGTCATTTTATTGGACTGACAATTTGATAAACTGTTTCTGATGTATTTTATGTTGTATTTTATGTTGTGTGGGTGTTTTGTTGGCTGCAGAAGACTTTCTTTCTGCTAGGTTGTAGATAATAGGAAAACACAATTCTGGCTTTATGCAAGTCACCCTGCCATGAACAAAACAAGTGGTGTCTTCTCAATTTGTTGCACAAGGGAAAGTTGACTGCATCTCTCTCTGTTGTCGGGATGCACATTCAGATCCAAGCTCCTCCCAAATGATTTAGATTGTGGAAAGTGTACTAACATGCGGGAAATACAAATAAGCATGTACAGGGGAAGGGGGAGACTTGCTGGAATAGTTAAATGGCGTAGAACATGCTAACTATAGGACCTTAGGACCTAAGAAGACAAACAACTAACAAGCTACCTAGAACACTAGGTGGGTACATTGCATGCGCACAACATACATATAGAATGGACTGTTGATATTATATCCAAAGGTACGCCTAAATCTTCACAGTCTGTGCTGGGTGCACAAAACAATAAGGCCTCATGGTTGAATATTTCTCCCCTACTCCTGGTGAGGTAGGGAACACAAACATATACATAGATACATCTTGTTAGAGCCTTGCGAAATTAGAAAGGAATGTAAATGTCCCACCACGGGTAAGGGCTGCAGCCAGTTGTGAAGGATAAACCCATGGAATGAGGGCAGGGGTCTTGAGCTGCCAATGCGCAAGTAGAGATTTAGGACATTAGCTCCTCCAAGGAGAATGGTCATCCCATTTGAACTGCCAGATGTGAGCACAACTCCTAAATCCTTCATTATTTAGATTGATTAGTGGGACCTGCAGGAAACCCAGGCCTGCCCCGTGGGAGGGGTAGCTGATAAGGGGCAGCAGAAGACAACCAAATCTGTGATTTGTACCGAGTAGAGCAAAGGATGATGCCAACTCTTGGAAGATCTCAACGGGGAGGCATGATGGTGGTGCCTTTGTGTCCGGGATGAGAAAAGGGATGCTTTATTCGCAAGGACCAGACTGACCTCAAAGTTATCCGCTGAGCTCATGTTGCAGACCAGGTGATTATCACATGATTAAGTATCAGGTCTGGGCAGTGTTTTCGGAAAATTAAGCAATCATTTTACAGTGACCCAGGTGAAGAGATTGTTACCCATGTTTGAAGATGGTGGAGTCAGAGAAGATGCAACCAGTGAACCAGGGGTGTATATGTGATTATTAGCATGTACATATGCAATGTGGGTGGGGGGTAAACACTGTATATTATACATGTTACGAATTACAATTTTTTCAGTTATAACGTGCTGTTTGCTTTGAATAAGAGAGAGAACTCTACAGCAGTGGACTTACAATACCCTGTCATCTGTTTTCTTTTTGTATACAAAACAAAGCTCTTGTTCTTCTCACAAAAGGGGGCACCAAGCCTTTTTCCCTAGAGGGTTGTTTTCTTTCGGTCTGGTTGTCAAGAGGTGCATGTCTCCCATAATTGTTCTCTTCAAGGTGAGGATGTTATTTGTGTGGACCAATTAGCATTTCCCAATAGTCTACCTGTTCTTGGATCTGTAGTTCAATTTCCTAGATCCACTCCAAGTTTTCTTTCTCACAGGGGCATTCTGGAAGATGTAGTTCTTATTTGTTTTGTTTTTTGAAATGGCATAGGAACATTTCCTTGTATATGTATTTAAGGGTTATTCCTGGCCGGCCGACCTGACAATACAGTGACTGCATTTAAAAGACTGAACACAAAAATACTGTTTTTTACGGCCCTTTTTGTGTTTGCTTTTAAATGCGGCAATATCACATCCCACCAACTCCCTTGCCCACCCCCATGATGATCCCATCCCACCCCACCCTCTCCCACTTGTTTTTATGTTAAATGGGGGGTTTCACCCCCATCACCACTTTAATCCTTCCCAGCACAACACACACCAAAACCGCACACATACACTCTCAAAAACACTCACACAGACACACACACAGACACTCACCTGACAGCCTGTCAGCCTGTGCAGATGTGTCCTTGCAGATGCTGACAGATCGATTTGATTTAGAATGACCGCTCTGTGTAGCCACAGAGTGGTCATTCAAAATCAATCGTTTTCTATTTCGGTCCAGTGAAAAACTATGTCTTCACTTAGGACCGACAATACTACTCTTGTGTCCTTGTGACAATGACTGGGAAGTCTCTCCATCTCTCCCTCTGAGGCAAATGCTTCCTAACTGAAGCCAGCCCATGGCAGATCATTTTCTCATCTACCTGGACAACTTTCAGTACCATGAGGCCATGAACATGGCAAACATTGTGCTTTACAAGTGCCACCTAACATAAGATCAAAAAGGAGATTTCAATCAATCAATCAATCAAGTACTTCTATTGTGCACTGTAACCGAAGGCATCATGGCAAATTTGAGAGAGACCAGAGAGACTAGAGCGGAGAATTACATGAATAGGAAGGTTTTTAAATTGCACTTGAAAAGTGTGAAATCCACAGTGCGCCGCAGCTGGAGTGGCAGTGAATTCCATAGCCTCGGCCCTGCGATGGAGAAGGCCCTGCCACCGATTCGCTCCTTTCGATATTTAGGAACGCACAGGAGTGCTGCATCAGAGGATCTAAGGGGGCGACCCGTAGCATAGCTCTGTACCTTCTCCTGAATGGCCTGACAACCTTTCCTACTCGGAACACAGTGGATCATGCAGGAGGCTTTAAACTTGACTAGGGCTGCAACTGGCAGCCAGTGCAGAGATTTGCATGCTTTAGAGACGTTCTGACCAAGGGGAATCTGCTTCACTAATTGAACTGCTGAATTTTGCAGCACTTGAAAACGTTGAAGTAGAAATAATGGTTGTGCCAGATAAATTGCGTTGCAGTAGTCGATGCTCCCATTAAGGCAAGCTGCAACTACCTGGGCATGGAATTTCTCAGGGATGAAAGGGAGTACTTTCTTTAGCTGCTTCAGTTTAAGGGAGCCTAGCCCACATAGTGAGTTTATCTGGGTCTCCATGGTCATTGAAGTGGGTATTTTAATGCCCAGTTTCTGGACCACTTTGGCGGGTTCTGGCAAAAGTCCAAGTGAAGGCAGCCAGAATTCAGAAGTCCAGCTTGTTGTGGCCTCAGTTGGGCTAACAATCAAGACCTCAGTCTTCCCACCATTTAACTTGAGCCAGTTGGCTTCCATCCAGCCCTGGATAGCATCAAGACAGCTTTTTAGTCTTGCTCCCACATCAACCTGATCCGGGTCTAACCTAAACCGAATTTGAGTATCATCTGCACAGGAAAACACCCTCAACCCAAATGACCGAATGAGTATCATTACGGGCTGGATGTATAGATTTAATAGTAGCAGAGACAAAGCCGAACCCTGAGGAACTTCACAGGTCACTGCGATGGGGGAGGATCGGTAGGGGGGAAGAAAAACCATTTGAAAACGGGAGGTCAGGAAAGCACAGAACCAGTCCAATACTGGCCCGGAAAACCATGCCTCTTTTAGTCTAGGATCTCATGACCAATGGTATCAAAAGCAGCCGACAGGTCCAATAGAATAAGGCATGCAGTGCCACCTTAATCCCTAATCATGGTGAGATCATCAAGCACTGCCACCAAAACAGATTCAGTCCCCATCATGGGGTGAAAACCCATTTGGCAGGAGTCCAGGTTTTTGTCCCTCAAGAACCACCCTCAGCTGTGGGGTGACTACTGCTTCCAACACTTTCATGAGGAAAGGCAGCAGCGAGATGTGATGTAAGAAAAGACTGAGCCATCCAGAGATGGCTTTTTCAGCAAAGGGATCACCAGTGCTTCTTTTAACTAAACGGGAGTTTGACCAAAAGCCAGGGAAGAGTTTACAGCTTCGGCTGAATCTCAAAAAAATTCTCTGGAGCTTGTTTTAACAGGTAGAAGGGAATGTCATCAAGGGGGAGGCCAATTTATGACTTTCAATATGCTTACATTAATACTGTATCAATAGGTATTGTGCTCATGTGAAGTCATAGGAAATAGTGTGTGCAATGTAAAGCACAAACAACAAATTAAAGGCATATGCTAATGTATTATTTATTGTTGTTTTATAATGTGCCATATGGTAACAGAGCTTGCTTCGGAAGGAGCACTCTAAATTTGACAAACTGATCCTTTTGGGGTTCTGCTCTAGAGTTGACGACACACTTTCTATACAACAAGAAGCCTTGCTCACTCTAAAATCTTCTCTTTATTCAAAACAAAATGAATATATACCCAGTGCTTCATTTGTGGCGGGTGTTTGTCAGGGCTCCGCCCTGGCACTTGTTTTGTAGCCCTGGCACTTTTCTGTCTCAGACTCACTTTATTTGTGAAGTGGTGATAGTCAGCAAATCCATCAACCACAATGAGCAGGTGCGAGCTGTGGTATAAAACCAAATATGTTGATATTGTGGGGAGCAGCTATGGGTGGTGGCAGCAGTGGGGAACTGCCCACCCGCAGTTTCGCAAGAGTGCTAGAAAATATTTGGGCCCTGGCACTTATTTTTGGGCAAATTAAGAACTGTGTATACTGGTATCCCCAGGTATTGCTGGAAGAGGGCAGCCAATAATCCAAGTGTTAGCAAGCATATTCTATTGATTTATATACAGTGCTATGGCTAAAGGGGCAGAGGAGCGGCTAAAGTGCCTTTGCCCAACACCAAATGCCCAAAACGGGAAGTGATCAGTACGGGTCTGGGGCCAGTTTGCCCATTTACACTCACCACTCCTATAAAATACTAAGGGACAAAAATGTCACTCCTTTCTTTACATGTGATGACAAATGGAGAGGGCACGCTCCACCAAAAAGAAGCTTGGCGTGCCAGATGGATGAGCTTGCCCTCCACAAAGGCAGATGGCACAAGCATGTTCCAAACCTTTGTGAGACCTTTGCCATTTTAAGGTTAGCAAGACACACCAACATTACAATGGAAAACGAGGCCCATCTTTTACACCAGCAGCCAGATATTCGAAGTGACCCACGTTTTACCTTACTGGAAGCATGATATCATTAGACAGTCTATTTCCTGGTGGCAATCATTGCTAGGGATGACACCATGATGTATTCTCAAGTACGCTAATTAGGACCTGTGAAGCAGGAAGCTCTATGTGGGTGCCCTTTGCCCCTGCAGGCAGTGTCTCCGCATTCTTGTTATTGTTAGTACATAGTTACCACATGGTGTCTATGCTTTCAAGGAATGAAACGGTTGTCATCAGTCGAATAACATTTGCACAGAAATGAGATACCACTGGAATCTGGCGAGAGAGTGTAAAGCAGAATGCAGTAATTGCTTGCATCCAATATTAGATGACATACCTAATCAGTGTGTAACAGACAGGCTCGAGCACGAGACAAGCAGAATGACAGGAGGGCATTCAGATTAAAGCCAGTATTTGTCTGGCGGCTATCTTCATAAGGTTTCCCTCCTTCAAATTCATTCAACCTTCAAAAGGCGATTGATAGGAGTTTAGATGTCCGAGGATGCTTTTCAAGAGGCCTCGTCATGTAGCCAAAATGATGGCATCACTAACAGGGCTGGTCTTAGGGCAGGGCTGGCGGTGCAACCGCCCGGGGCACCATTAGCCCCTGCCACACCAGCTTGGGGGAGTCTTTCAAGGTCTCCCCGAGCTGACATGGTGGGAAAAGGGGCAGCAATCGCCCTATTGAAATTAAAGGTGCCGCACTCTCGGGAGCAGGGCGCATTTAATAACAATAGGGTGCTGATGCTTTTGCATGGGTACCTAATAAAAAATGTGCCCCTCCCATGACATGGGACACGTGGGTGGAGGGAGGTGGTGCCAAATTATTGTTTTGCTGCCTGTGCCACTGCCACCACTAATGCCAGACCTCATCACTAATGTTCAACGAATTATATCTGGGAGAGCGCCAATCAGCACCGCTGTGCACACCAATATAAAGAGCAAGAGCGTGTGTCACAATCCTGGCGTGTTATCTTGCACACTCCTTGCACAATGCTAGCGAGATATTAGGTGAATCTTGCACACTCCTCGCACATTTCAAATGAGGTTATGGCCATGGAATCCACATCATTACGCATGAGGCTCCACTTCATAGAATCCGTGTGATAGCGCTCTGCACAGGCCTCGAGTTGCAGTGAGTGCAAGGATCAGTGTAACCATGCAAGGGGAGCGGGTGTGACAGGAAGACCTCGGTCCGGAAGTTATGGAGAGTGGATAGAAAATCCACATGATAGATGTAGGAAGGCCTACCCTACCTCAGCTGCCAGTGGAAAACAGGCAGAGCACATGAGGGTGGCAGGGAGCTGGTGAGCAAGGGTGGCACCCGGTGTGTGGTGCTAGCGGTGTCAACAACATAAATAGTGCTCCATGAACAGAGGGCTTTTCATGGAATGTGGTCATCTGTGGCGACACAGACAGGTGAAGTGTTCACAAGTTAATCCTTCGCATCAAACATGAGGCCAGTCACTGTTGGCAAGCCAAAATCTTGGCGGGGCGACTCTTCCCTTAATCCTTCTGAGGTCTATATATGAAGTTCTATTAAATTGGGCATTAATAACACATGATTTTGCAGTGCTTTGAAATGGAAGAGTCCAGCATGAAACAGTTAAAAAAACGTGGTGTGCCATAAGTCCAAAAGCAACAGATCCAACCATAACAAAGTAACACAACAGACGCTTACGTTACAGCAACGGGAAATGAATCGCCTTCAAAACCAATAGGCCAAACGTTCAACGTGTCATATGGCAATGCCCGCTATCGCATGACCTCTGCTCCTGCCCAAAAAAGTGTGCCCTCTGGAGGATGCAGGGTCACCCTGTCAAGAGTTCTCCAAGTTCCACTGATCAAAATGTTCACCCCATGCTTCTCCTAGAAATTCATCTGTCAGAAGGCTTTTTTTAAGCAGTCTCTTAAAATACATTTGGTTAGACTGTCCTTCCTGTCCTCTCCTCCTCAGCTGTCACGATAAATCATCTTTTCCCTAATGTGTCCTCCATTTTTGCCCAATGTAACCTTGTTGTATAGAGTTTGTCAAATTGCTTTATTTTTTCTGTAGTGCTCCATTTTAGATGTGAATTTATTGAATGTAAATGCATTAATTGATTACGCTTTAGCCGCCAACTCAATCATTTATGTTGCAGACAAGTGGGAACTGGCAGATATTTTTGCAGGTTGCTTGTACCCTTAGCTGCCAATAAGGTATAAGGTATCTAGATTCTTCCATGTGGAGATCTTTAGAGGGCAGACAAAGAGGTAAGACATTCCCCAACCTCTTTGTCAGGCAGAGCTATTTCGCATCCGCATCTTGTGCAGGGGCAAAACAGACTTCCCACTTGCTGTTTAAGAGTATGCCTCCAAAATGGGAAAAGGCACAAAATGTCGCCCTCACAATTGCGACGGCCGGAATGCATGATTACTTTATTTTTTAAACACCCCCTTCGCACCACATATATATCTGGGGGGGGTCTGGGATATTATAGTAATATGGGGGTCGCCCTCCACATATCTATGTGGTGTAAAAGGTGTTCAATTAAAACATTAAAAATAAAAAAAAGTTGGCATTTTCGGCCGTCGCAATTATGTGTGGTTGCAGTGATCACATATATGACATGTTCTTCCAAAATGTACCAATTGCCTTAATCAAATCAACGCATTTTCATTTTGTCTTAAACTCAAAATAGTTTCACTGCATCAATTGTACTTGGTTAACATTAAACCCTATTGTTTTGGTGTGGGAAGCCAATTCTGGAGCTACTCAGGGAAGTATGTAATGTGCGTAACCAACCAGGCTACCACTTGTGCATTCCAGTAGTGCATTCACTACTGGAAATGTGGCAAATGTACTTTGGGGACCCTCTCATCCTTGTAGTGGTGGGCCCAGTTCATGCAATACAGTATCTCTTCATAGAATGCAATCTTGGTGATTTGCATAAAAGCAACGAGCATTATGGGAACATAAGTATGTCCTGTATTGTACATTTGAAACATGTCATATTGTGATTCAGTAAAAAACCCTTTTTAGTGAATAATTGAAGTTGGGGTTTGCCTTGGTCACACTACTCGCCCTAAGAAAAACATGTCTCTTCATTACAGGAAATATATACCAGTCTGGACTGGTACCACAACTTTTTGAGGATTTGGCTAAGTCTGGATTCAGTTGCCCATGCTGAGTCTAGTGAAGGTGTCTGTTAAAACATGGGCTGCTCCTGCATGGGATAACTGGGCTTCAGAACAGATCTCACGGGGAACATTCTGTTCTGAAGCCGAGTTGTCACAAGCAACCAGCATCCAGAAGAGTCGGCAGTGTTGCAGAGTCCTCTGAATGCTGCCTTCTGGTTGAAGCGCAAATGTGTGTGTGGTGGGCAAGCCCCTGCTCCAAGTCCATTGTATTGCGGCCCACTTCTTGCCCAGGTAGTGATGATGTCTTGTGGAGACAGACTGAAATCAGTCCCTCTCTGAGTGCCATAATGACTATGAGGTTGCAAATGTACTTAGGACAGAGTTTAACTGTAGGAGCAGATGTCAAAAAGAGACCAAACATTTGCCAGCTAGGCGTGCCAACCACAGCATAATGATTGGTGACATAACACAATTCCTCATGAGAGCAGCACAGATTTCCAGCACTTTGTGGAAAATGCTTTTAGTGTGGTTTGAAAACAAGATTTGGACACAGTCAATTAAAGAGTAATTCTTTATCTTATTGTTAATCTGGCAACTGTGTATGTCTGAGAATTTTGATATTACCCATACTCAAAGTTTATGAAGCAAATGTGGAATAAGTGCCTCACTTGGATCAGAAAGCGGGAGAGCTCCAAGCTGAGCACTCTTACGAATGAAAAGAGAAATGTCAAGGGTACAACACTCGGAGTGGACATCACCCGAGGAGGGACTGCCACATTACGGCCTGATTCACAGAAGCGTTTTATAACGGTGCAGTCCCATAGGAAAACGCTCTGTGAATCAGGCCCTTTGGCAAATCGTATCTGCCACAACATATGAGTCGCACTGGAGACCACCTATATAATGGGGAGGCAGGGATGGAATTCATATAATCTCAAATAACCGTAACTATCTAATGCCCAAATACAAGTAGCGGATGCTTTCAACCATTCATTTAGCTGCCTCTTTGTCGAGATACATTTTGGAGGGTATTGTTCTATTACTCGGCCAGTTTATTAGAGATAATGGGCCTCTTTATAAGGGTGGCGCTCCCATAATGAAGGGGGCCAGTACGAGACGGCCCGCCTTCATTACGGGAGCGCCGATTACGAGCTTCCCTTTGTGGGACCCGGATCAGACGCCTGGTAAAACCAGGCGTCCTTTCCGGGTCCCGCGAGGGGAAGAGGGAGGTAATAACGGGCCAGATGTAACTGCCCGTTTTTACCTCCCTCCCCATTCCCTATGGGGCTCCAATGGGAATGGGGAATGGTTCCTGCAAGGAGGAATTACTGGGTCCTCCAATGTCGGAATGACCCGGTTATTCCTCATTGCAGGAACCGGTAAAGGAGCCCGGATTGGAGGCAGCCATGGAGCTAACAGCTCCATGGCTGCCTCCAAACTCGTAATGAGGCCCAATGTCTTCAGCTGTTTCACCTCCTGCCTCAAAGGCTGCATCCGTTTGTCCAGATGGACACTTCAAGAACATCACCAGGATCCACCCTCTCACGCATGGTCTTTAGCATCTACATGGTGCCCCTGCCACCTATCCACTTCAGCCACAGCATCGTTGTCCACCAATAAGCAGGTGAAACACATGCTGAAAATAGTATCCATTGACAACATCCATAAATCATGTCCTCCTTATCCCTCATCCAGACAGCACTTACCATCATAGACATGACAGTCTGTGATGAACCTTGGGGGTTTCACCCCATAGGCAAATACCCGGTATGCATCAAGTCCCTGCGCGCCCACATAGACCGCAATCTCTCCTTTAAAACACATATAGTGCAGAAAACTCAGAGAGCATAGTAACAAACACCCCCCCCCTTCCTCAAATCAAGCTCTTCCTGCCAGATATCAACTTCACATCCACTGTACAGGCTCTATTCCTATCTCACCCGGACAAAGGATATACCATGCTCACCAGTACATCCTCTGCCATCCTAGGAACTGTGCCAAGCAGGCTCCATGCTGCTGCTTCTCTCGTCAAAAGTCTCTTCAAATAAAACTATATCTCAAAAAGTCCCTTCCTGCCAGCAGCCTCACAAAAATTATAGTGACCAAGCACTGACGTCAACAAGGTTGTGTTAACTAGTACAAACGTAAAAAAGCACATATGGTGTTACCATTGCAAATTCTCTAAAAGGTTACATCTCAAGCAAAACTGTAACTGTACAAAATGAATTCCAGGCCACTGCCACCAACACCAAGTGGCACAAACAACCATAAAGTAGTCAATTATACAAACTTACTTTAAGCCACTAACATTGAAATGCATCAATGTGACATCACACATTTCTTGACACCAGCTAATATCCCACTGCATGAACTATTGCACTATATGGTTACGCACTCGCTAACCTCACAATGTTTTGGTCCCACAAAGTATGAACCGTTCTCAGGGGGTCATTTTCTCCTTTTACAAAACACGTCATTGTCACCTTTTCAGTATGTTCATTAAGTGTATTTTATGCACAAGAACATGTCTTTGCCAGCTTTGAGTGCCTATTTATCATTTCTTAACCATCTATAACATGGTACCAGATATGACCGGGAGTAAGCACCAACAAACCCAATGTCCACATCTAATTTTATAAGTGTCCATGTAGGGCTTATAGGGCCTCATTACACGGTAGGCGGTAAGGGTTTACCGGTACCGGTAAGGGCACTGGTACCGGTAAACCCTTACCGCCTTACTACGAGTTCCCTTTGTGGGACCCGACCTTAACAGCTGGTTTTACCAGCCGTTAAAGTAGGGTGCCGGAAAGGGACCTTGGTGCTAATTACGGTGCCGCAATTTGCAGTAAAGTAATTAGCGCCTTCCCCATTCCCATTATGCCCTATGGGGGCAAAAATGGGAATGGGGAAGTGCCTTGGTGAATGGGGAATTACCGCCCCCGCTCACCTTAGAGTAGGGCGGTAATTCCGCCATCCACCAAGGTGGACACGGTAAAATACCGGCAGCAACCATGGCGCTAATAGCGCCATGGTTACCGCCTACCATGTAATGAGGCCCATAGACTCTTAAACAGCAACCTACAGTAATACAACATTTGTGGCAAAAACAACCAAGAAGACCTATAGTAGCATTTAATTTCTTAAGTGTCCGTGTAATGCAGTGCTGAAAGCTTCCTTCACAATAACCTCTCAAAACCTTCTTAAAGTGTACAACAAAAAGAGGCTCGTGCAGTGGATAGGGAGAACTGCACTAAATGTAAAGACAATATTGCTGCTGCCAAGTTCTTCCCACTATTGTCAGAGCAATTGTACCCAACCAAGCGATTCTATCTTTTGACCCACTATCCACTCTAAATCCAATCATGTCTAATGGTAAGAAGATGGACAAAGTTCCAGCCACAACACCACCGCTCTGAAAAAATACAACCCAAAAATACCCATGCCAATCAAACTTCACTGGCTACCACTATAAGCACACATCACCTCCATACCCTTCGTGGCAGGCAGACAAAGTCGCCAGCTCTGGTGATCAGCACAGGACTAGAAGTGAGGACTTGGCAAGATGAACATTCTCAGTCTAAGCCCCAAATTATGTGGAACTCAATACTCTTCAACATTAGGCTCACTCCTTTCCTCATGTCATTCTGAAAATAAAACGGCGGAGTCGTGAGCTGAGTCAGTCTACGGCAGTCAGCTACGACTTTTCTCTCGTGAGGAGCTGCAGCAACGTGTTCTCTCTTTCCCTGTACTGCCGGCTGGAGCCGCAGTATTCTGTGCCTGTGCTGTGCCTTTAACATCGGCCATCGACAATTGGAGGCGGATCCTATTTAGCCTCGATTCCGGCGCGGAGCGCGCGCGGAGTCGTGAGCTGAGTCAGTCTACGGCAGTCAGCTACGACTTTTCTCTCGTGAGTAGCTGCAGCAACGTGTTCTCTCTTTCCCTGTACTGCCGGCTGGAGCCGCAGTATTCTGTGCCTGTGCTGTGCCTTTAACATCGGCCATCGACAATTGGAGGCGGATCCTATTTAGCCTCGATTCCGGCGCGGAGCGCGCGCGGAGTCGTGAGCTGAGTCAGTCTACGGCAGTCAACGGCTGGTCTCGGCAGCGCGAATCAGCTATTCATGACGGCCCACTCCGGCACAGGCGGCCAAACAGGCTCTGGCCCTCTTACCCGACGGAAAACCATTCAACAACGCCGTATGCAAAACCCTTGGACAGCGCTAAAAAGCGACGCGAGAGTGGAGCCAATAAAGGTAAGCTCCTTGCTTCACAAAAGTGCACCTAAAAACATGTCTGAACTTCGATCTCCTGATTCATTGTCAACCGACCAAAGTACTAATGACGACACGATCGCTGTTAACCCCTCGCCCGTACTGATGATAACGTACTCAGACGAGCAGCACATTGAGGAATCCACTGAGACTTCCATCGAAACATGTGCACCAGCTACCCTTGATAAAAAGGGAGACACCGCGCCTCCTCAAAATCCATCGGCTACACCTGATATTGCGATTAATGAGATAACATTAATTGATCTGTCAACGTCAAGTCCCGATGATGCTGAAATCAACGTACCTAACACTGATACGTCTGGTGGAATCTCCACATGCGCCTTGCACGCAGCTATTGCCAGCGAAGTCAGCGAAGTTGAAACTATGGTCTTAACTTCAAACGACGGAACCGACGTGGAAGGCACCATCAGTTCTCCACAACGACCGCTACTATCATTACTCGACCTCACCCCCTTAAACAGGAGCACAGAATCACTTACCTCTGTCAAACCACTATACTCGAACAAAGGAGACCAGTTCTTTACGCCATTTGACTTAACAGATGTCGAGCTCTTGGAAGCCTCACAAGAAAACGAGGACTTTGCCTCAACAAGCTATTCTGAAGCCAAAAATGCCATTGCATCAAATTTAATTGCAACTGCAACCATTGAGCACGACGAAACCACTTTGGCCGCGAGCTCCTCAAAATCAAACTTGAAGCACATTAAAGCTCAAAGCGCGGTCAAACATCGAGCTGCCGAAACTTTGGATAAAGTTCCCACACGTACTGTCTTTGTCTACACAAAGCCAAATTCCTTTAATGAAAAGGACATTACACCATCAAAAAGGACCTCTCTTATGACTCTAACAGAGCAAGGAGATCAAAGAAATAACATCGATTGGTCCCACAAGAAAAACGGTGATGTGCAAAATTTAGCAGGGATGCCTCACACTAGTGAACCGACGCGACAAGCCCCCCATCTTGGGCTGCTAATGCATCCCAAATGCGTGACTGACGGCAAACCTAATCACGCGTCACGGCATACGAAGCACTACGCCCAATCACAACATCAAAACACACCATCCGTGCATTCAACAAAAAACAAGAACTTGTCTTTAAACATTCAACCCGCCCCAAAAGCAGTTTCGGCAAACGTAACTGGAGATGCAACATCAATATCAGACTCTCATTCAGACTCCATAAACAATAACCAGTCTAATCTAGGTGAACAGACCGGAGCGGGACCCAAACCGAGTCTTTCATCAGCAGCAGCAATGCAGATTTATAACAACGTACTAGCCGCATCTTCAACAGCACTCCTGCCTTTTTTAAAAATGTACGAATCTTTGCTAGATACTTACAAGGACCAGTCCTCACTTATGATCTCATTAAAGGAAAAGATAGACAGTTTTGAGACTGTTACAAACTTTCTACAGGAACAGCTGACTCAGGAAGCCGAAAAGACAATGCGTTGGCAAGAACGCTTAAGCGACCTTGCTGCTCGTCATCATTGCCAAAACGACTCCTTGTCCGACGGCCTTCTTGAGGCGGTGAAATGGATGCGACATTTCTCAACCGAAATCTACTCCAAAACTGAGCACCAAACTATAGACTTAACGCCCACGCGAAACCCTGAACCCCAAAGAATTACAATGCAGGAAGCTTCCTCGCAGGTCACAACAAAGACAACAATCCAGACAACAGCGAATCAAACTCTAACCTCATCAGAAAAAACATCCAACTCAGTGATCTCTGCTTCACAACAAGTATCTGCGATCAGCTCAAACAAATCTCCTTTAATTCAAGAAGCTTCCGATTGCGACCATTCAAAAAATCTCCCAACAAATGGCCTTTCATCTCAGCCTCCGGCATTGAAATCTGTGGCCTCCTTTGGCATCTTTCAAGGTCCTTCCAAACAAATAGAAGTAAAAGACTTTAACGCTGGAAAGCACATCAAATGCCAAGCTCAGAACTCACGCCAGACAATACCAAGACCAGGAGTCAAAAAATGCACATCATCTCTGAGCTCTCGAAACCTGATTAGAAATCTGCCAAAGGTCCCCACCCCCGGACTATTTAACCAAGTCAAAGCAGTAAACCAAAATGACTCAGACACTAGGAAAAAACAAACAAAACAGGAAAAGAAGCTCGATGCCCCAGAAGTCCATCCGAAAAAACGTCAAAGAACTGACTCTGATTCAGTAATCGTTACAAACGATTCTCCCAGCTCTACAATCGATATCTGTGACCTATCTACATACTCGGAGGACTTGTCAATCGACCACCAAGACTCGGCTCCAGATCTTGCTCAAGAAACTCTACAATCGATTCACTCACCAACGACCGCGAACGAGCCCAATCGATCTACGAACATCGACAAAAATCCAATAAGAACGAGGCCAAATAAGGAACAAAAGTTATCCCATTTGAATCCAAAACACACAAACTCGCATGGGAACAGGCCAGTCCACTATCGTTCTCAGGCATCTACTTCACTGGGTTCTAGTGCCGGCTTAACACCTTGCAAACTCAGATTGCAAAATCTTCATCACGATGACCACGATGTGAACATGAACAGGAAGAACGTGATGAAACTACTCACTTGCATTCCGTCACTACGAACGATTGTGTCAGCAGACATAAGAATTGTAGAATACGCAACGGAACGACGTTGCGATCAAGTGCTGTTGCATATTCCATCGGCTTTAGTACGGAACACTATTCTGCAAGCTGCAAATGATCTACTGAGCTATGGCTTTGACGTATCAATTGAACCGCAAAACCTGGGCACAAACAATCAGAAAACCAGTCCGCAGTATTCTGCTCCCTGTCATCGTGAACAAAGACATATGGAGCACAAACAGAAACCATCACGAGTAGAATTTCAAAGATCTGAGACAAATCGGATCCTGATGAACAACATGACGCACAACACAACCGATCGGAATTAGCCATCAGCTCGCGTAACAGAATGTACACGTGAAATTCTCTCTTGGAATACCAGGGGGTCGTCTCACCTATTCAATCGGTTTGATGTCAACCTGGACAAGGCATTTATCATTTGCCTCCAAGAAACTTGGTTAAGTGAACCCCCAACGAGAGATGGCTTTACGATCCTATTAAATCCTGCTGTCAAAGGACCAAAAGGCCGCCCCTCTTCTGGTCTATTAATGATGATTAAAATTAATACATGGTGGCAACTTAAGGCTTCATTCGCTCCAAATCCCTTCATACAAGGCGTCCTATTACAATCAAATCACCAATCCGTTGACGCCAGGTCACATCTGCTCATTTTAAACGGCTACTGGAATCCACATAAAATCAGTACCAAGCTTTTTCTCAGTTCTATGCTCCACATCCTCGATGAGGCCCTATTGAAATACAAGAATCTCTCAATCATTTGTGCAGGAGACTTAAATTGTGCCTGGTTTAAATACGAGCGCGAAACACAGAGCTACAAGCCTGCTCTAGACAAAGACATCCCTACCCGTGGCATGTTATGGAGCCGTGCCCTTCGCACAAGGAACTGTTTAATGGTTAATGGGAACGTCACAGGAGACCAACCGCCAAGTCAAACGTGGTCAAACAACAAGACCCATTCAATCATTGACTATTTCTGGGCCTCACATAATCTATTTGGGAAAAACCTGTCTCTAACAATCTTGCCTATGTCAACGAGCGATCACAACCTTTTGCGACTTACTTGTCAGCTGGAATGGCCATTGGACACTCGGTACTATGAAATTCCGATTTCAGTGACGGCAGGTGGCAACCGTCTCAGAATAAATAGAAGGAACCTCCAAGAAATAAGACAGAATTTTGTCAACAAAGACGACTCGTTGATTGAGTATATTCCTTTACTCTCCGACTTTGTCACAACACGTACTTCCAATGTAACCATGGGTCATTTACACAAACATGTCTCATCCATGACAATAACGTCAGCAAAAAGAGAAATGCGACGAGACGTGAGGAAGCTAAAGAAACTGATTAAGACCACCGACAACAGAAGCTCTATAATTCAAGACATCAAAAATCGACGACGATCGTATCACTCCTGGCTTAAATCACAAAAAATCATAATTGAACAAGATAAAGCGGAGTTGCTACTGAAACAGTTAATTCAGAAAAATTCCCGCGAAACTTGGGCCATCTTAAACGCTGGGAACTCCAAACATCAGCCAACAACGATAAACGTAATTGCCCCCGAGCAATGGACACAACACTACGCAAAAATCTTCAGTAATACACAACAAGAAGACCTAAATGCTTCAGAGATAAATTCAACTTCTTGGGGGCTACGAGTCACCGCCGCCGACATCAAAACTGCAATACAAGCACTGAAAAACTCCAATGCCGCTGGACCCGACCTAATAACTAACATCATGTTAAAAGATAACGCGGAGGAATGGGCTAAATTGATAGAAATCCTGTTTATCAGACTGTCCACAACAACAACAATTCCTGGATCCTGGCGAGAAGCAATAATAGTCCCAATTTACAAAAAAGGCAATCGGGCAGACCCATCCAATTATCGCCCGATAGCCTTGTTGGACACCATTGGGAAAATTTTTGCATCGTTTTTACGCTTACAGCTTACGTACTGGTCAACGACAAACTTTATCCCTGACATCCGGCAGACCGGATTCACAAAAGGAGTCGGGGTGGAAGTAAACCTGCTCTTAATGACAATTCTAAAATTGGAAAGTATAAGGGCCAAAACCAAACTGTTCGTAGCCTTCATCGATCTACGTAGTGCCTTTGACACCATTAATCGCTCAAAACTCTGGGCCAAACTAAAGAAATGGAACTGCCCAAGCAACCTGATGGATCCAATAAAAGCGCTACACTCAAACACCTCAATCAGCATTCGACTAAACAACCAAGGTGCTCTTTCCAACCCTATACCAACAAACACAGGGGTGAAACAAGGTTGTCCACTAGCAGCCGAGTTATTCAAACTGTTTATTGCCGACATTCCTGAACACCGGAAAAACGTGAGATATTTTCCTCCAAATTTAAATAACATCGAAGTCGGTCATTTAATATACGCAGACGACATAGTCCTTCTAGACGAAACCCAGATAGGCCTACAACGGCAATTGGCCAACCTTAAAGAATACCTCGACTCCAACGATCTGTCAATAAACATCGACAAGACCAAAATTATCATCATCGGCAAACCAAAATCTAATAATCAACGTCCTTTCATCTGGTATATAAATAAAAAACCACTAGATGTGGTCGATTCAATTAGATATTTGGGGATATCCTTTAACAACTCACTCTGCGAAACTCCGTGGAAAGCAGCCTTGAAAGCTCGAATGGTGCAATTTGGAATTCAAGCCCAGCTTCTGGACAAATCGTATGGCAAATTCGCACTCACCCCAATTCTGAAATTTTATCTGCAGAAAGTCGTTCCAGCGATTACTTATGGATCTGAAGCAGGGTGGTCCATCGAAGCGGTCTTTTGGCAGAAGCTCGAAGCTATTTTCTGGCGACGTGTCTTGAAGTTACCAACCTACATCTCAATGATCCAACTAAGATACGAACTTTCCATAAACTCGCTTCACGCTTGCGTAATATGGAAATCTCTGATGGCTTTTAGAAAAATGATTATGCCATCTAAACCACCTGCCTATCAGCCTTTTTCCATCAGACTTGGCCCGGGAAATTCAGTATTACTCGAAGAGTGGAAACAACGTCTGAAAAACATTCTAGCCCATGCTAATTCAAATACTGATGAATTGATAAAGCGACCGCAATTGGTTAAGAAAAAGGTCGACACAATGCATTGGATCCAGAATTACGACCAACGTCGTAAGATGGTCACAACTCTAGACACCGCAATTGGACAACATAAGTTGGGCGTTTTATGCAAATATTTGACAAACTGCCCTTCCCGCCACCACCGGGCTCAGTTTCTACGAATTCGGTTAAATGCAATCAACACAAAAGCAGCATTGTGGCTTCGTCACTCAAATAAAGTAAACAACGACAGATGCCGCTTCTGCATGAAAGAACCTGAATCCATTGAACATTTGATAACTAAATGCACGCAGCTCACAACAAAACGAGCCTTACACCTAGGCAACTTTCATCCAGCGGATCCAGAAGCACGTGATTGGTGGTCGCAGGCAATGGCCGGAAACGTTGTAAAACTTTGCTGTGCGATAGTCAACTTCATAGACGCACTTGATTTAGAGAACATAGAAAGATGCTCTTAATGGAGAGCTCATCAATCGAACTTTTGTCCACAAAGAAATGGACTAAAGGAAAAGGAAATGAATCTTCGGATGAACCTCGGTTGTAATAAAAGTCAGATGTCGCGGCAATATACTGCGACATATTTCGACTGATATTTCAAAAAAAAAAAAAAAAAAAAAAAAAAAAAAAGAAAATAAAACAAGACCCTCCTCATCAAGAAGCACCTGTTGCACACCCTGTAGAATATACACCCCAGAAGATATGCAGCCCAACATCCCTCCTCATGACCACCTTTTACAGCCCACTCCCCTGTTCTATCCCCATATCTCCTCTCATCACTCTTCCATGTTCCCAATTAAGTATGCATGTTAATGGTTCCATGCTACCCAAGATGGTATACTGGTAATAGCAATACATGCTATGTTGTAAGTAGTGCACCACCCCCTTCCCAAGGTATTCCTGGAATACCTAGTGAAAAATCCCCATAACAGTTGGTGGGCTGACATTTTTAAGATATTGCAAGCATCATTGCATCCAGAAGCGTTGCTAGGGGGCGTCTGAGGGGGCTGTAGCCCCAGGCCTTTTGGTTGTAGCCCTGGATAGAAGCTCAGGGGTTACAACCAAAAAGACTAGCTAGCCCCCAGTCCTGATAGTCCCAAAATTAACTTAGCCCCGGATCTTTTCCAGACCTAGCAACACCCCTGATCGCATCTCTGTGACCTTTGCAGACAGCAGAGTTCCTTCTAGCAGACAAGGGCCCATGTAGTACCAAAGATGCATTAATGGATCTTAACCTATCATTTTCAAATATTCTTCGTGTTCTATTCCCTTCATCAAAGATTCCACCAGAACCAATTTGGATAACGGGAATTGCAACATGCACGCTGGTATTCTGATTTTGAAACCTGTTCTTTTAGATCAGCTCTTTTTTCAGTATATTTCTCAACACATTAGCTTTCCTCTGAATTAGGGATGACTATCACATCGAAAGAAATATGTTCCATATGTTGGTTTTGCGTTGCAATGCTCAGCAGCATTTGTATTCAGGACCACATAGAGCACCGAGGGCCGGATCCGCCATTCAGAAGCCTTTTTATTGAAACCGGGTACTTTGACCTGGGATTATAGTAGCTTATATTTATACCACTACTGCTGGTCATGGCTTTCAGTACTACTACTTTGAAGTGTTCCTTCCACGACAGTCGGTGATCAAATGTTATTCATTTATTTATTTATTTATGCATTGTTCGCTTGTTAGGCGCTTATACAGCAAGTACATCCTGTTTCAAAGGGCCCACAGGGCAAAGGGAGGGAGCAAGGGAGTGATACATACTGAATACACAACAGATATGGGGAAAGGAAATTAACAAAACTACTATGCCTTGTGAGTATTCAGAACGTGCAAGTGCACATTGGGCCAACTTCAAGTAGCGTCCCTTGTGGTCAATCTTCAATTTCCCTGAACTGATAAAGCTGACGTATTATTTCTGTTTCCATTAACTAGAGAAGATCAGTACTTTTGTCTTGCTTATGTTCATATTCAGTAGAAGTAGTAAACATAATGTACGAAGGACAGGCAAAACACCAGAATAAAACAGTTTCGAGATGTGTATGCATTAAAACATAAAACGAACAAACAACCAACAAATTAAAAAGCAAAAAGAGTGAAAAATAAGATCAAAATAAAACCACACAAATCAGAAATCGTATTCATGGCAACCATAGCTGGAACAGTACAATACATTACTTTTGGAACAGAAGTCAGTCAAGGTTGTTGATAAAGGGTGCAGTCTCACAATTGTTTGGCCGAGGATTATTGTATTGTCAATGCCCTTGTGAGGGTTTTTCAGCAAAGACAGGAGGGAAGGATCGTGCCAATTGCAACACTTTGGGAAAGTCTGCCATACAGTGGGTGAAGAGAAGAGGTGGAAGATACAGCCTTGCTTGAAGCTGTTGCTAGTCCCTATCCTCCTAAGTCTGTGGCCATAACTAAGCTTCTGGAATGGCACCGATATGCCAGTTTGGAATTCACCTGGCATTCATAGCAATGGAGGCAGACCAAACCATATGGGGAGTTTCATCGCCAGTTGGACTCAGTCTGCTTAGGCTTGGCGAGATGGCAGGGATATTTGGAACTATACGAGACCCATTGTCACACTTCTCCTTATTTAAACCAATTGTGTAAATTCCCTCAGTCACTGATCAAGCAAGTTCAGCCAGCAAATCACCCCCATTAAAAGGCAGCTCAGAGGCTAATCTCCACATGGCAAGTTTTACAAATTGGAATCACACTGTGCATGTTATAGCACAAAATATATTAGCCAAAAAGCCATAGGATATACACAGCATTCAGGACAGCTGACGAAATACATACTACCTCTCCTACAGGCTGCTCCTGTTCTCTTTCTTTTTCACTCTCTCCGGGCCCTCGCGTTGTTGTAGTTTATCTCCCCTTGAATATCTCCTCTGCCCCCAGGCTTTTAGAATCTGGTGTCTGTCTGATTTCTTATGAAACAGCAGCTCGCAAATTTCTGAATGTGCGATTGAATGACGACATCCTTCTTCTCTGTGTCGTTTTTTCTCTAGGTCCTTCTCTGAGTTGTTGAGTGAAGGCACATTTTTTTTTATGGCCATCAGAAATGTTTAGAAGATTCTCGAAACTTGGAGCTTGGGTTGTTACCTTTATGGGATTTTACTGGTTCTAGTGTTCAGGCCAATGCCAGCAATTGTGAAATGCGAGAAAATAACGTGTTTCAATTTCATTGATGTAATGATTTATTGACTCTGTAAATCCAGCTCTCTCTGGTTGGGCTCCCATCACTGACTGCCTCTTCAGACGTGAAGGGCACAGAGTGATGATCCACTGAACATAATGGTCATGGATCCAACTGAGTCAGTAATATAATGGAGCCCTTAATTATCTTGATGATAAGAGACCGTTACACGACCTGATACGTGCTTGTTCCGCGTTGCTTGCTTCCAAGGCCAACAAGTTGCCCCTGAGCTATCCTCCTGGGCATTGAAAGTGAGCCTCTGATAATATTAAAGTGCTTATAATACTGAGCCCCCCGTTTATACTGAGCTACTAGCAATCTTGAGGCATTGATGATACTGAACCCCTGACAATAAAGCAACGATGCTGACACTCTGATGCTACTGAGACACTGATTATGCTAACCCATGTATAGTGCAGAACCACTAGAAATACTGAGCTACTGGTTATACTGAGTCAAACATTATACCGCGCCCCCTAATACTGAGACACTAATGTGCTTTATTCAGAGCCACATCTGGAAGTTACAAGGATTAGTATAAACTCGGAATATCTCAGTCAGTGGGGACACTCTATGTTGATTGCAAAACATGATCTATTGTATGCGAACAAAGCCGTTTGGTAGCTTGAAAATCTTCTTTGGAGTTCTGTGTATATCCTATTGGGGTACGAATCATGAGTTGGGATTTCACACCCTTTCATCCTTCAAGTTTTGATACAATAGGTTCTACTGAGTGGGCTGGCAAAATACATTTCTGTATGGCATTTGAACTACCTGGATTATCATGTTATTATTTTATATTTTAATATTAATAGACACTTTATTTAATGCTAGTTTTAGATAAAATTCGTGTTAATGTAGGTAACCTGTCAGCTATTGTGTCCTCAATTACTTTTTGAGTTTGGAAATGTACCCACTAGAGGAGATTTAAAAGGGACCGTTTTGCTTTTTAGAATATATTGCTTAATATTCAGCTTCTTTGCTTTTTAGAAATTAGTTTTGTATACTTACACTATTTTGTTTGACTAATACACTAATGTAAAAGTGCTTCCAATTGTACCATTAATTATCCTTCTTAAGTCTTTTGTAAATGTCACAAAATCATATACATTCAACTATTGAATCAGCCACAAAGTCCTTTAAATTGAGATGTTTTCTCCTATGTATTGCAAATATAATATTTGGCTGCAAATTCGAGTTACTGTGCAGTACAGAACAAGTAAAATCAAATCTGTTCTGGGAGTCTCGAAGTGCAAAACTGATCTTAGACAACGTTGATATATTTTCCCCTTTTCTTTGTCGTATGACAAATGCCTCCTTTAGAGATCGGAAAGTACCAACTGGAATTAAAACTGTCACAGTCACCCCCCTAGTTAAGAAACCCGGACTAGATCAACAAGACCCCGCTAATCTTAGACCCATCACCAATTGCAACTTCCTGTTGAAGGTACTCGACAAAGTAGCAACTAAACAACTGCAAGAGTATGTAGATCAACACTGCCTGCTATACCCCCAACAATCGGGCTTTAGGAGTGCCCATAGCACAGAGTCCGCTTTGCTGGACTTGCAGACTGAAATGTTGAGCATTTTAGACAGCAGTAAAACAGGACTGTTAATCCTTTTAGACCTCTCGGCTGCTTTCGATTTGTTAGATCACGGAAAGCTCCGAGAGGCACTAGGCGCAGCTGGAAACTGTTCCCTAGATGCAATAGATTGGGTTTCATCATTCTTGGAAGACAGAAATTCTAAAATCAATTGGGGAGGCCATTCCACCTCTCCCAAACCAGTAGATTGCGGCGTCCCTCAGGGAGCTAGTTTCTCCCCTTTACTCTTCAACTAATATATCCGCTGCCTCTGTAACATTCTATCACAACTTGGAATCTTTTTCACCAACGACAAGCTATCGGTCATCTATAACACCATTGAAAACTGGATGCTAACACACTGGTTGTGTCTTAATAGTTCCAAAACGGAACTTATGACCTTTGGAAATGCCAAAGCCTTAAACAATCTTGGCCCGGATTACTCCGAATTCACTATAAAAGACTCTACCATCAAGGTATCAAGTAAGGTCAAAACCCTAGGTATTTACCTACAATCCTCCCTAGGTGCAGAAGCCCAAACCGCTTATCTTAAGCGAAATTGCCATTACTATCAAAGGCTCCTCTGCCGAATCAGACCATTCCTAAACATCAAGAACAGTGCCACGATAGGGAGAGCTACTATTCTGTCTCGCTTGGATTATGGCAATGCATTAATGCTTGGCGCCAGTAACAACTGCCTGAAACAATGCCAGATCATTCAAAATAATGCCGTCAGGTCCATCGTAAACAAATCTAAGCGTGAACACATCACTAAGGACAGAAACGATCTTCATTGGCTGGCAGTGAAGGAACGGATCCTGTTTAAATCACTGACCTTAACCCACCGATGTCTCTACGGCACGGCGCCAGCATATTTAAGAAGAAAATTCAGCTGGTATAAGCCAAGTCGCTGCTTAAGATCCACCAAACAAGGACTAATCAACCCCAGTCTCCCAGGCAAAGCCACCGGCCTTGGTCGAGCATTCCCTAACCTGGCGATCTCTCATTGGAACAAACTGCCTTGCAGCCTTAGACTGGAAAGCAATATCCAACTCTTCAGGAAGCAATTGAAGACCTTTCTCTTCAAATAACTAGGCTTCTACTACATCACATTGGGTCGCTACTTTTGCTTCCCCTCTCCTTTCTTTTGTGTTGTCCCGTGAATCTCTGGTCCCGGAGTCTTTTCGTCGCGCCCTGATGCTTCCGAGCTTTGGCGCGTAATAAATAAATAAATAAAATAAATAAATAAATAACATCTTTACATTTCTAGATTCTACTTTTAAGTTTCTCTGGATGCAAACTCCTCAAATTAGGTTGCAATAGTGTCTGTACAGTCTAAGTTGATTGACCAATGAGGGGAACCGGAAGTGCTTTATTAAAGTTATATAAATCGTTCCTTTTTTTCCTAAAAAGATTTAGGTGGAGCTAACGACGGTTTGAATGACTAACAGGATTGTTTAAAACAAATTACTGCACGCTATCACAACCAATGTAACAGCATTGTCAAAGTCAACACTTTTGGCTCTAGTGTGGGAATTGAGTCGACATTTGCAAGGCCATAAAACGATAACAGCTGGGAAATTGTGTGATTACCTGGCGTGTATAAATATATGTAATTATATATAATTTATTCTTTTTTTTTTTTTTAATCTGTGATTTGGTAACAGAAAACCATTTACACCATACATTATAAAGAAATATACAATTAACAAATACACACATTCATCACGTTGCATCCTGTACAGAAAGAGAATACATCATTTAGTTTTCATTTAAAATATCTTTTCTCTAATATAACCCAAACATAATACATAGTTGCATTTAAAATATTGCATTCTCCCAAAGCTACCAAAGCTATTCATGTTATTAATTATATTTCTATACGCTTTACAATATATTACTCCCAACTCATTACAACAAGTAGATGTCTACTCCTTTCCACCTCTAACTGACAGCATCTACAGAGTGTTTCTGACCATGGGGTCTTGTTCCAAGCGTCCAAACGTACAGCAGTGGGTAGCTGGTCAAAGCGCAATCTCATCAGAACGCGTCTCATTTTGCTATTTCTGGTAACAACAATATATTTAAAGGGATCTTTTAACGGGAAACCTTGAAGTGCATACTGTTTGAAAAGTTTCTTTTCACTTAGTTTTCTAATGTGTTTACTGCAATCACATCGTATCGCTTTTGTTTTTAAGTTACGTATTAAAAACTGGCCAGTTCATCAGTGGCTCTAAGCTTAGATTTATATCAACAAATAATTGTTTTATGCCCTTGAGACAAGTAGTATACATTTTCACACCCATATCCGAGAGAAAAACTTCATTAAAATGTGAAATCAAATATAAAGGTTCTTAGTTGGTCTATAAAACTTTTAACTACCTATTACCACACGCAATCTTCCATTTAGTTAAAAGAGATGTTATACGCAATTCCAAACATATGGCTTTGTGAGGGGTGGCTTTAGATACGCCTATCACTGATCTCCAAAGTGTGCTCTCCAATTTATTAAGCCAGAAGGGTTCCTTCTCCTGTAAGAAAGACCATAAAGGGCACTCGGCATAATACTCGTTAAATACACTTTTAAAAGGCTCTCTATGGAATAGCCACCTCCTTTGGATACACAGATTTTTATCGCATTTAACTTTTTGTGTACTTTGGTGCGCATATCTTTAGAGAGAGAATCATTTGATAAAGTATCATATACAGGTATCCCTCGATTGATATATTTATGCACAGTTTCCAAATGTGTGTTTTCTATTTTACAGATAAAGCCATTCCTAAAAAGAATTCTTGGAGTTTTGATAATCACATTTTTGGTATTGTTTAAATTAATTTGCAACTTGTTTTTGGTTGCAAATTCATGAAACGATGTACTACTGTGCTGTAGCCCGGTTTGCCGTACAATCTAATATTAGGGTATCATCTGTATAGGATTGCTAGTTTACGACCTGCTGGCCAATTTTGGGGGGGGGGAGCTTTGGTAATAAAAGTGGTTGGTGAATGCCTATCTAATACCTATACACAAGCGTACACTGCTGTATTTGTCAATGTTTCTTTTAAACATGACCCCGGCACAAGGAACATTTATAAATCAAATGGCTGAAGGCACACTAGGTTAAGACCTTTTTATTACACCAGTACCACATTTACTGTCTCAACTAAATCATAAACTCTCAGCAGATTGCTTTGAAATAACACTTGCAGGCCAACATTTAGTGCCATTGCTTGATAGAGCTAGCTCACATATATCATAGTGTGATGTGTTTTGGACGGAGGACAGGGAAGGGGTACGAATGGCAAATAGATTATTATGGTTATGGACAGATAATGAGTGGACAAATAACTAAATAACACCCACAAGCTCTGTTTCCCTCCTCACATGTCATCTCCCTCTTAGCGTACAATGCATCCTTGAATCCTGCACTTTTCAAATCTCTTTTGAATTCTTTAAGAAGCACCAGATTTGGAGTTTGTAATGAACACCCCGAGAACAACCATTGAATCTACAATAATGAATACTATATACAATAATGAATAAATAATACATTAATTATCAGCACAATGCATTTCATTATAACATTGGAACTTGGTTTTTCCATTTTGTTCAATAGGGCAGGAACATGTTTAAACCTCTGATAGAAAACCGCTGGTCCTAACCCACAGACAACATCCCAACAATTCTGTCTCACTGAAGTGAAGTTCCCATCAATGACATCAAGGAGGCGGTCTGGCACTGCTTGTGACATTGTGAAGCCATGCCATATGGGTTGAGTTACCAGGGGTTGAGGCAGCGTGTGTGACATCCCTACACTAGGAGCAACATTCTACATCCAGGACCCATGTCACAAGGAGCAATGGGATCTTCTCCTTCTTCATGAGTTCCCAGCATCCACTTTCTACCAATAGTGTAACGGCCTTATAGTTTGCATGTGTGGGCTGTATGTACTATGTATTATCAGTCCTTTTTTTCTCTGTGCAGATCCTCATCTTTACTGGGGCCCTTATACTGAGAAGTGGGGTGATAAAATCCATTACTGCTCAGCCTTACTGGATTGAATGCATCAATAGCATCCACAGAAATGTTGATGAATGTATGCAAGAGAAAGCAAACACCCATTGATTTGAACTCATATCAGCTGAAAACCTCTGTGTTAAACTTAATATTCAAAATATATTATTTCCTAATCAAGCATATATAACATTCAATGAAAAACCTTTGTTAAATGGACATTATGGTTAAGTCGCACTAATAAAAACCTATGAAATTCACTGAAAAAACTTTGTTAAAGGGGCGTTTTGGTTAAGTTGCACTAATAAAAACCTATGAAATTCCGTAAAAAACCTTGTTAAAAGGACGTTATGGTTACAAGTAAAATCGAAAAACCCCTGAAATTCGACCAGTTATGGTAAGCTAAGCAACCATAACTCGGGCCACCACCGTGCACTGCTGAGACTAACACCAGGGCTCAAGTCGAGGGCACACGCGGGGGGAAGGAATCCACCCACTTTTTTCACAGGGTGGACTCAGTCCCCCCCAGCTAAAATGAGAAACATTGAATGTCCTCTTTGAATTTATGAATTAAAGCCGACCTCAGGGATCGAAACACAGTTGTCAGGTTTGCAGGCTGGACACTCCACCATTGCACTACTGCACTCTATAACCTGATAGAAAATAACAAACAATTAAAGGTGAAATGTCGCATTTCAGTACTGCAAATCCCAGGGAAAACATTTGTATTGGTTCTTGGAGTTTAAAACATGCACACCTTTTAACGTTTTCAAAAACACTATTAGAAGGAAATATCCTCTTTTGGTTTTGTGTGTGTGTTGATTTTATGAAAGGCAAATGCCATTTGTCCCGTGCAATTCGGGTGGTTATGCAAAGCCAATTTAATTAAATGTGCATATTTCAACTTTATTTGCTAATTTCTGGTGGCGTCACATCCCATTGCGTTTGTTGATGAATCCCCCCACTTTAATTTGTAGGACTTGACCCCTGATTAACACCCAGGACATCAAAGATGATAACACAAATATTATTGTGTGCGCACTTCACGATAAAATCCATCCTTCGTGGAAAGTTCGGAACTGCATTTTTTACTGATCTAGGAACTTTCAACTTCAAAATGTCCCTTGCCCACCTCCTAAACCTTTTCATACTCATTATCCACTAGCAATCTAGTACACAGTACATACTTGAAAGAATGTTATCAAAACTGCTATTTATCTTAGAAATGGCATCCGTTATTGCCATCCCTCCTCCCTAAGAGCCACCACCAGCTGGAGGACCTTCACAACACAAAAAGCGCAGTACTTTCAAAGACAATGAAGAGGACTAAGAAGAGGAGGTAGAGGAAGTGCCTACTTCTAGCACGAAGATCGAATCATGGGTGTGCCAGTTCTTTGCTACTATTGGGAGTGTACCAAAGGCTAAAGCTACCAAAGTGAAATGCTCTGAGTGCAATTTTGTACTCAGTCGCAGACTACCTGGACAGTACTCCCACAGGACCACCTCCATGCGCCGCCACACCACATCCAATGACGGCAACACTCTCAGAAAGATTATTCCTTTCCCAGCAAGTAGTAAGCTGTCTTCCTCCACCTCATCTTCCTCAACAAATACTGTAACCACACAGCCTGATGTCTGCAGGCTTTGGTGCATTATAAATAAATAAATAAATAAATAAATAAATAAATAAAGAGGGCTATGGACTATTATCGTCCATTGCAGCCCCTGAAATGGGGGATAAAGGCCATTAGCACCCCTGGTTCCCAAAGCGGGAACCCAGGGTGCTAAAACATAGATTTTTCTTCCTATAGCAGGACACCTGCGGCATCCCGGTGTAAGAAGTAAGGATTATCCTTCCTACAGCGGAACGCCTGTGGAATCCCGCTGTAGGAAGGAAAATCCTTTTGCAAGACAGCCAACATGGAAAGAGAAGGCGGGGATCCCTAGACAGCCCCTCTTCCCTTGCAATGGCAGCCTGCAAAACCCTATTAACATATTGCCACAAGCACTTTTTTTCCCCTTTCAAACCTATCCTACTTTCGATTAACTTTACCACATAGCCGGTCCCAGATAGACAAAGCCACTTTAATACCATTTTTCGGCCCTAGCGTCAATGGCCAGAAGCCAGATTGTCCGCATCATGACCTTATGCCATGACCCAGACGATCTGGCCAATGCCCACGGCTACAGGCTATACCTAAGTCACCAAAGGTTTATGACTATTTTTTGTACCTATATTATTACCCTTGTCAAAAAATAAAACATGGCACATTTGCAAAAACATGCTTTAATGTCCTTGCCAATGCTCCTCACGAGTTTGCTTGAAATACGCCCGTTTTATTTTTTTTTAAAGTGTCAAAATGTATGTACATACAATAGTCATATAACTTAGCCCCCACTTGACAAAATCCATTCAGTCTTTACACAAACATTGAAGGTTGGGTCTAAAACCATTTTCAAAACATTTGTCCACATTCGTCAAATAGCAACAAAGTTATAAGCCATCTAAAAATTTTGAGACTATTTAAATCTAGATCCAAAATCGTTTCGCCAAATGTTGTGCAGATTTGTCAAATGACACCACATTTATAAGCCTTTACAATATTTTGGGACCCCCTCCCTCTAATTTTGCCCCCTCTTGACAGAATCCCACAGAACTTTGCAAAACCATTCAGGATTAGTTCTAGATTAAATTTGCTAAATTACATGCAGTTTCATTGAGTGGTGCAAAATTTATAAGCCATCCAAAAACTGCTAAGACATCTGATGTGTCCGTGAACACCACAGGACTGCCCCAGGACACCTGTAGTGTTCACAGACTTTTTGGGGGTGAAACAACCTGTTTTTTGGCATCTTATGGCCATATCCAATCTAATCCTCATCCCTCCACATCCCCAGAGATTGTTTGTTGAGTTTGACAAGTGAAATGCTGCTTTTTTTAAATGTTTTCACTGCGCTGTTCGCGGACCCCAAAAAAGTCTGCGAATCCAAGATGGGCATTTCAGGAAAACCGACGCATTTCACGTTTTCCCACCACCCAATCAAAAGCCGCATCCCGATGTCCACGGACCACGCAAAGGTCAGCAAATTTTCCTGGCCAATCAGAGGCCAGTCCGTGGACAGTACAGCCAATCAGAGGCCAGTCCGCAGACCGAATAGGGAAGTGAGTCCACGGACCGGACATAGATATCACTAACTTTTTTGTCTTATGTTTTGGTCATTTAAAAAGAAACTACTGGACGGGTTTACACCAAATTAACAAAAGCACGCTTTTTGACCAAGCTGCTGCTCCTGCCGCAAATTTGGTGAAAATCCGTCCAGCGGTTTGGGTTGTAGGCGTGAGCAAAAGTTTTTTCCCATTATGTCTATGGGGAAAAAAAGACATTTGGAGACCCCCTATAATTTTACCCCCCCTTGACCAAACCTCACCAAACTTTTCAAAGAAATTCAAAGTGGGCCATATACGTTTTCTGCAACGTATGGTGAGGTTTCCTCCAGGGGGAGCGAAGTTATAAGCCGCCCAAAAAGTGCTCTTCCTATGAGATGAGCAACTTAATCATAACTACAAGGCCGCTACCGCAGGCCATGTAATTCAGCCCTTTTTTTTTGCTAAATTGTTAAATTGGTAAACCTTTAAACTACATTCATTTATTACTTGGGAGAAGTTTCATAGCTCCATTAAAAAAATGAAATCCACCTGTCATACTCCACTCTACATAAAGACATTTCCAGATTCCTTTTACAGAACACAGTTAATGAGGATCAGGTTCAACCTCTTTCCTACGATGGAGATTATATCGGTCAGGTCGGAAGGGAACATTCATAAATGTGCATGTAGGTTCTGTAGAATGGCGGATTGGGCGTCATCAGTGAGGAGTAGCTTGGGTCTCTAGGCCCAGCAGGTGTGGGACCCACATCTAGGCATGCCCGTCCCACTCGGGGTGACAAAGTAAAAGCTAAGAGGTGATGGCTGGAAGGTTTAGAATTCATCTTAAACCTCTGGCATTTGTCCTGGGCAACCCATCATTCATTGCCTGCCAAGCCATTACAGAAAGGGGAAAGACTATATGCAAATCAGGCTTGGTCCCACCCCAAAGGGGCAGTCAAGACCGAACTGCTAGGTCACATTCCTTCTGCACGAGACGACAAGTATCCCCAGACATATTTCGGCCTCATTGGGTGACATCAGTGATGAGTAGATTGGGTCTAGGCCAAACAGGCACAGGATTCACATCTGCACATACCCGTCTCACTCGTGGTGGCAAAGCAAAATGAACGAGGTGCTGGAAGGTTTAGAATTAATCTTAAACCTCTGGCAATTGCTCTGGGTAACCCATCAGACATTGTTCTTTGGTTGCCAAGACATCACAGAAAGGGGAAAGACCCTATGCAAATCAGTCTTGGTCCCACTTCCAAAGGGGCAGTCCAGCCCGAACTGCTAGGTCACATCCCTTCTTCACAAGATCGCAAGCTTTGCCAGACATGCTTAGGCCTCATTGAGCGTCATCTGTGAGGAGTAGCTTGGGTCAACACATATTACGCATACAAAAATTCCTTTATGGGCATTTGCACACAAATGTATTTGATTAAAACATATAGGGCCTGATTCATGGAATTCTTTGCATGGTTCAAAGTGACTTTGCACTGCTGATAAGTGACTTTGCCTTGCCGACACAAACTCTGATTAATGTAACTGTGCAAAGTGTATTTTTGCAGTGCAAAGTCAGTGCAAGCTGTCATTATTGCAGTTCAAAATGACTTTGTACTAACTTTGCACTGTACAAATACACTTTGCACAGGTCCATGAATCACGGTTTGTGTCGGCAGTACAAAGTCAATTTTCAGCACTTTGAACCGTGCATCAAATTCCATGAATCGGGCGCATAATATATAATACATAAGGCCATTTCATTTATAAGCAAATAAGTCACAAACTAAAGCTTCAAACTGAAACAATGTGTAGAAAACCTACTGACCCAAACATATATAGCACCATGGGTGTATCAGTCATCAGGAAATTACCTGCCCACCACAATCAAACATTACTCAGATTACACATATAAATAGACGCTCAATTAAAGGCCACACAATCTGATCAATATCAGATGGGTCAAACATTACAAAAAAGGTCAATTTATTTTATACAGAACTCTGAAAGTCATGCAAAATTCATTTGGCTCTGCGTTCGTCAGCCATTTTAGTCCAATCTTCTTAAAGTAATAAATGGAAAAGGGCTGATGTGTATTACCAACTTGTGTCTGTATGAGATTCAGCGGTGTCTGCCGGTGCCACCTGAAAAGCCAGAGTAGTAGAGAATCTGCTGTGATCCACCCGGCTATACAGCATATCAAAGGCTTTTAGACTATGCCCTGAGGAAGGCTGAGCTAGAAACCAATGACTCACATAGGCAGAGCCTGCAGGTACGGCTCTTGCTGGGAGGATTTCATTGGCTTGTCCTATTCCCGGACCCCCACTCTGCCTTCCCTGCATTCAACTTCTTTACACAACCTATCCTGGCTTAGTCACTTCTGAAAGTCTGTGGGTCTGGCAGTCCCAAAGACATCCCTGAGGCTTGCGGTGAGTGCCAAAAAACGCTACCTGACAATTCTGACATCCACACTTCAAGGCCAAGCGCATATTGGGACCATCACAGGACCATGCTTCCACTAATTCTAGTACTTCCTTCCAAGGTACTATAAAATGCCCTCACTGGAATATTGTGCGTTACCACATGATTTATTATTATCTCTCTTTCATGATTATCTTTCGGTTTTATCCACGGTCTACCTTTACACAGGCATCCCTACTTACACAATCACATTCCCATCACCTCAACCCCGTTGGTTCTTCCAAATCTTTTTTTTGTTCTGCGAGACCCTTTCCTATTACCATTTCTCCCTGTCCCTTTTTCCTTTATTTTTTCTCCATGTGGTTTGGTTACCCCAGACGGGGGCATAATATGTCCATTTCTCAGACCAGGTACCAGCGCACTAATTGCCTCATCACGAATTGGCCGGTAACTCCAGCACTATTAGCCCTACCGCCAAACCCCCCGGCGCTATTAGCGCCGGATCACGGGTTTGGCGGAACAGTTAGTGCCCATTCCCCATTGGGCCCATTCAGGAATTCATCATTCCCCATCAGGCCCAATGGGAAAAATGTGTGCTATTAGCGGCGAAAATCGGCAAATTTGTGGTGGATTTCCCCCCAGCTCAGAGCTGGGGGGAAATCCGCCATGGCCATGACCTGACGGATCCTTAAATGCAGCGGTATTAGTACTACTGCCACATTTAAGGGTTACCGCCAGACTCGTGATGAGGCCCTAAAACGACCAAGGTGCTGATTGGCGAAGTATAAAAGCTTTATAGCATAACATATCACACGGCTGCGTAACATGCTTTTGCATATACCACAAATCAATATCTCTCATGCCGTGTGTTTGTTTAAATAAACGCACACAAAAAATGTCTCCTGTAGTGAAAATCAAAGCTCGACCGTAAAGGAATTTCTGCATAACGTTTCACATTGGTTTTCTTTAGAAATATGTCATCCTAACAGGAGCATTTCCACTTTCTTCTTGCTATCTGTTTTTATCGATAAATTAAGAAGTATGTTTTGTGGGTTCGCTTCGTTCATAATATGCGGTCTGTTTTCCAGATCGAAGAAGAAAGAGAAAACCATAAATGTCTTGGCACACATTCTGGGGGTTTGGGTCAGGCTGCTCACAGAAATCACTTAGTAACCCCTAATGGTATTTATTTATATTCAGCTCAGAGTTCAGCGTGATGTGACAAGCCAGTTTAATAATGGACCTCTTAAAAGTACATTATGTTCAATTGCAGTGGGGCGATTTGTCCACACCAGGCTTTTTGCTGGTCCAGGGCCTTGTTCAAAATTGAAGCAAAAAACGTGGAGTAATTACACCTAAAGCTAAATTGGATAAAATAATATTATTTTACAGGTTACAGGAAGGTCGAAGCTAAAGTAATTGGTACGATGATTGGTGCCTATGCATTTTTGTTTACACACGATACACTTGGAAAATGAGACAACTCTCGCAGGGCATTTTTCATGCCAACAATTTTGAATAAATAATGTGCAGGTCCAGTGAAAAGTTGCTAAGGAGCGGAGGCGTGATTGGAACTGCTTGCAAGTACACTTTTTGTATTTTACCTTTCCCCTTTTCCACGCAGCCTTCAGGACATTTTCCTACTAAAAGCTTATTTTTTCACTGACGTTAAAGCAAAATGACAGTTCACTTAGTAACAAGTGGATGGCTCTCGCTGGTTCAGTCATTTGAAAATTCATTCTCAACTCCAACCCAACCAAGCAGTTTCACATTGGGCTTATCTCTGTGCAAGGAACGGGTTTTCACAATACAAAACCTAGTATATCTGTGCGTTTCAAACATCTCTCCATTGCCTAGGTAGTGGGCTCTATGGGTCAGTCTGAGGCGGAATATGCTGTCCAATCCAAGCAAACAGAGCGATCATCAAACACTTTATCTTGCAATTAACATCCTCCTTCTCCTTGGAGCCTCCTAAGCCTTATCGTACATCTTTACTTTCCCTGGCTCCTTACCGATCAGTTGTAGACGTCACATTTGCCATGATGCACTAGGGCAGAGTTGCCCCACTCCAGGCCTCGAGGGCTGGAAACATGGTGGATTTTCAGAATGCCCTTCATTAATATTCATGAGATACATTTGCCTACAATGATGTTAAATGTATGCACATTTATCTAGTTATGGGGCAGATGAATATGCAAGTACTACTAACTTAACTGCCCCATCTCAGATAAATATGCAGTACCAATTCCTTCCCCCGACCCTTCATCAGTAACGCACAGGTGAAAAACGATACCGGCTGAGGCAGCCTTACCGCCCCATGAGTCTAGTGGTGAGAGACAAGACAAACTAAGACAGGTTCTATTAAAACAGGCCTTAAGAGACAATACTCTGAATAGCAATACTTCGACTAGCCAATGTAAATGCTTAAGCCATAAAGAATTAGTTAGGCTGTGCAACACTAGTAGGGATTATTGTTAGATAGCACAAAGCACCAGTAGTGTGCTGCACATAGCAGAGAAGGGAGGGGAATTCCGAGATATCAAGAGAGGGACTCACTACACTGATAGGATAGATGGAATTATAGGCTGGGGTAGATGCAGATACACGGGCAGGGAAATCAACGCATGATAGAGGCTCAGAGTGAATGTACAAAGAGCAAACAAACAAATATAGGTTTCTAACATGGAGACAAGAAGCGTAAAATGCTGTCATTTTCTTAGCACAGAGGCCGCAACAAGCCTAAAAGTTAGCAAGGCCACAGACAAGATGTTGAATTCATAAAAACACATTTACTTTAGAAGCCGCGAAACTGCCCAGAGGTTTGCAGCATGCATCAAGGTCAGATGCACGAAAAAGGGAGCAGCGGGTGGGCAGAACGCAGGGGCGTGATAACTGTTCCTAGGATAAGAAGCAGTAGACTCCCGAGCTATTAGAATTTTAATAAGAGCACACACAGCCATTGATGCAAGGTTCATGAGATCAGTAGACCAAAGGACTTTACCGTGGATAGATGAAGCAAGTCTCTGGTGGCCATAAAGAGCACAACATGCACATTAGAACAAGCTAAAATTCCAGTAAATAGGAAGACATTCATTCTCCAACATGATCCCCTAACACATTATCAAGACATGCAGAACACTAGCTATTCATCATAAACCTAGCACAGATCAGACACGTGCTGAAACTCCCTACTGCACACAGAGATTCGAGACAGTGCACAAGGCCAGGTAAAAAGGAATAGATAGGCCACATGGCTTGGGAATGATGAGGAGTATTTTTACTTGGAATTTGTGCAGGCCATAGACTTCTCTCTCTCCCTACCCTTTCTCCCAAATCCTGACATCCAGTCAAAGTACCCAAGTTTGACATGTAACATGCCAACCATTTACAACCCCTCTCTCCGCACCACCCATGATGGATAGCACCAGCCAATTAGTGGCTAGAATGGTGATGTACTGAAACCACTGTCTAGGTTGGGCTAGGTTCAGGAGGAGCCATCAGATAGTAATAACCCAGTGGGGAAACTAGCACGTATGTAACCTATACATATTTTAAAATATTAACCAATTATAATCATTCATACATTTTGTAACTGAAAATCGTAGTACAACGTCATTGCTGATGTATCATGAGTACAAAATCTGCTCACACTCTGTAATTTTGAGAGCTGTTTAAATGCTATCCTGGCTGTTATTTTGTGGTTTAAATAAAGCTGGGTTTTACTGTGCACTTTGAGTACTCCATTATTGGGTATTGTTTTTATGCTAGCGCAGTAACTTGGGCCCACCTTTACATTTTGTAGCAGAGGTCTCTAGGTGTTTTGCGGACCATCGTGAATTGATCGCCGTCCCCCTTGGACAGCGAGGGTGGCTTGTGGAGAGCGGAAATAATGTGCAGCTAAGAAGAGAGGTCGGCAGGTACCCCTGTTGACGATAAGCCCTGCCCGGCCTCGGAGGCTGCCCCACTGAGCGCCGAAGGGCGGAGACGGCAGATAGAGGAAACTCAAAGCCGAAAACCCTCAGAGGATCCTTGGATGTGAGTATGAACTGTGCACAGTGTTGTATATTGCTGTCTGTGTGAGCTGATGTCATTAGAGGATGCTTGCAGTCTGTGCTGCTGTCATGAGAGTCTGTGTGGAATGTTTGTATTTTATTGGATGTTCCACCCAGGAAGTTGGAACTCTGTAGCCTGGGTGGTGGGAGACAGTGGGTTCATGTCTTAACTCCTAATATTAATGGATGTATACCTGAAGTCACCTGATTACCTAAGATGCTTAAAAATTAATTTATGGACATTACCTGCTGCCTTCTAAGATTTCATCCTTACAACACACGGCAAAACTGAAAATGTAGAATTTTGTGTATTTGGTGTTTTGTATATTATTGATTGTGACAGATAAGAAGAGATAAATCTTTTGACAAGGGTCAGAAAAAAACTGCTGGGTAAGGCCCTTTTCTGGGGCAACAAGATAAAAGAGAAGGATCCCCTGCGTGACAGGAAGGTAGCTACATATTTATTTGTGTTGGTGATTGCTGGCGCCATTTTGTTTTGTTGTGTGGTAGTGTAGGACAATAAAGGTGTTTTGCTGTGTTAAGCAGAAGAGCACAATTGTGTTGTTGATATGGAAAGTGGTTTGGAGTGTGAGCAGTGGTTTTGTGGTGCTGCTCAGGAGGGGAACTTTGGGCCACGTGGTCTCGGAGAGAGTGTTTTAGTGTTTTAGAAAACATTGTAGGGGAGGGGTAGGAAAAGGAGAAACAAGGGTGGTTTGAATATTGAAGCAGTGATTATTGACCATTGGCAAGATGCAGTTTTTAAATTGATATTATGTTGGATACACCCATTGTCCATCTGTGTAAGTCACTTCCCAGATACACTGACAAGATCCTTAAATACCACATCCAGTGGGTTAAAGATGCGGCCGGCAACATGTTTATGCCTTGGCCTTGTACTCATTCAACAGAGGGGCTGCAACACATGTGCACATATTGCATGTCATACATAAAGGAAAACAATTACAGAATCGATTGAGTATACTCTGTTGAAAATGTTCCGAGGAAGAGGTAGTGGAACCAAGTAAGAAAGAATGAATGCTTAATCAGCATGACAAAGGGCGTTCATCCTCCTCTTATGACCATTGTCCCATCCTTGTTTGTACAGGGAAAATATCCATTAAAGGCTGCTGCAGGATATACAAGTCCCAAATATTTACCCCCAGCATATAGTGATGATGACATAATGAGGGGAGAGAAAGTGAACAAGCGAAGAGCATTGTCGCTGCCGGGAGAATATGATGTGTGGCGTAGGTTGCAAACAAAGCAAACAGAAGCAGAGGAGGAAGGTCAAGGAGCAAGAGACATGCAGGGAGAAGGTAAGGGGATAACAATTGTTTTGGATAAATGGATAAGAGGGAAAATATTATTGAAACTAGATGAAAAGACACAGACAATTCTAAAGAGAAGGCATTAGGAGATGGAAAAGGACAGGAGATAGAAAAGGAGAAAAAGATGGAAGAGGAGAAAGAAAGTGAAAGGAAGAGAAAGAAAATGAGAAGAGGAGAAAGTGAAGAAAGAAAATAGGAAAGAAGAGAGAGGTGGAGAGAGAAATGAGAGGGAGAGAGGGAGCGAGATGCCGAATGGAGGTTGATGACATCATAAGCAGACATACATTGACTGACAGAGAGAGGGCAGACGTTATAAGAAGGAACAGTGACAGTCTAAATGAGAGCAGGAGGAATAGCATGAATAGAACAGAGAATTAGAGGAAATCACTGCAAAGTATGGGAGGGTGGGATGTATGTGAGAGAGCCCCTTAGATGGAGAGAGTCTGAGGAAAAAGATGAGGGTGAAGACAAAGAAGAAGAAAGACAGTCAGAATGGAAAGGGGACGATGAGAGCGGGGAAGAGGAAGATGCATGAGCCCCATGTACAGGCACGTGTGTAAGGAGAGTGGTAGCTTGGTGAGGTTTGGAGCAACCGGCAATAAGGCCAGAGCCCATTAAATACCCATGGCTTCTGGAGATGAGCTTGAGAAGGCCATAAAGAAAAACACAATATGTAAATAGGATAAGAGATTTACCGGGATGTAAGAAAGTTGGCATGACAAACGTGCCAAAAAAGGCAAAGGGTGGGACTGCACCTGCATGAAGAACGGGATTGACACAATTCCCATTATTACAGAAAACTAGAGGGCTAGCACAATATATACCGTGGCCACATACAGATAGAAATAATGTGATTTCTAAATTACCACAGCTCACAGCAGGGGCAGGGAAGTAGATTCATGAGTTAGAAAGGGAAACTGCTTGCATGACTTTAGCAGTAGGAGACATGAAAAGCTTGTTTGCTGCTATATTGGGTGAACAATCCAACGATATTCAGAAATGAGCAGGTTATCCAAAATACCAAACAAGACAATGCCTCTTTTAATAACTGTTGAGCAGAAGTTTAGAGGGCACTCAGAGTACAATTCCCAGACCCGTCAGATATGAGTCCGATAGTGACATGGAAAATGGGGCCGGACAAATACCCACTTGTTTATATACAAGACATACAAGAGAAATGGCGTTTAGAAATTAGGGAAGCTAGGGACAAAAATATAACAATTGTTTATCACATTTTATGTTAGGTTCTCCCCAAATAAGTGCAGAGGCAAATCAGGAAAATTGTGAAGGTTGAGGCAAAACCATGGCCTGAGATAGACCATTGTTCATCACTGTCCATTAAAACAAGAAAAGGACAGGAAAAAGGTTGAGAAAAGGAAGATGCAGTAAGGAAAACTAGTACAAAAGAAATTGTCAACATTTGCAGAAGAAGGAGCAGTATTGACAAATGTTGCGGTCAACCACAGTGTGCAGGAAGCACAACAAATGCAGCCAGGTTTAAAGGGACATTTTGGAGGAAGAGGACAGTATAATTACTATCCCAGAGGGAGGGGGTTTGTGTCAAGAGGAAGAGGGTTTGGATTCCAAGCACCACAGACAGGAGGGTTTAATTAAGATCGCCACGATTTATGTGATTTGGGGCACAGTGCTTGTTAAGTGGGAAAGTAGGACACATTGCACAAGTTTGCAGAAGTGGGGGAGGAATACAACAAAACTGGCAGCAATTTGGCCCAAGAGGGCTGTCTGTGTATATCGACTGCCATATAGCGCTATACAGCAAGATTGTAATAGCCAAGGTTATACACAGTATCAACAGACTCAGGCACAGCCACAGCAAATATTGCAGCCACAACAGGCAGTGCAGCTACAAATGCAACAACCAAAACAGGCGATGCAGTCTCAGATGCAGCAAGTGCACGTACAACCACAAGTCCCACAGAATACAGTAGCACAATGGGATGCAAACATATTGCTGCAAGCACTGCAGACCCCTAGAGTAGGGGCATGAGAGTAGTGGGAGAGAATCCCTTTACTGGAACAGGACTGAACACGTATTCACAATAGGACAGCCCACAGAGCGACTTGATGTGCTCAATTCTATCGATTACCCCAGATCCGCAAGAGGAACTGAGGATAGGGGTGACCATCAGTGACAAGACTTTTTCTTTCCTGGTTGACAACAGGGCAACGACATACTGAGCTAGAGAGGGAATGTTTCCAATTTCAGGAATATCGATGGATGCACAAGGATTCTCTGGGGCTATGATGGAAGCTCCTTTTACAGACAAATTGCCCATTACATCAGGAGAGCATGAAATGGCTATGCCATTATTATACTCTCAGAAAACACGGGTTAATATATCAGGGAGAGACTTGATGAGCAAGCTAAACATGACAATCTCTTTCACTGAAGAGGGGATAATATCTTCAACAATATGCATTCATTATGTGAACCCGCAAGAATTTGTAATAGCATTTTATGGCCAGAAAACACAAAGAGGGGTGCCACTAAACCCAAAGGTCTCTTCCTTTATGGGGTACAAGTGGTATTGGCATGGCTTCCATGAATACAAGACAAATTGTTGAGATAACCCACAGAATTTTGTTTAGATCAGAGCTACCCATGGACGTGGTAGAAGGGCATATTATCACAATCGAATTCGAAGCAGCGATAGTGAGCAAGAAAAGAGTGGTATTGCATGGAGTTGATGACAAAGGAGTAACATGGCATACACTAATAGCGCTTGACTCAACACACAGACTTACTGACTTGACTGATGACTAATTATTTGAAGATAATTATTCAGATGACGAGGTGATGCTTGCCATCAGTATTACCTATCAGTTGCAAATAGAATACAAAGAGGTTCCCCAAACAATAATGTTGGTGAAAAGACTACCATCATTTTTACAGGAAGATTTGGCGAATCTGCCAGAGGTTCATTGGTGACTAGCAATCCAAATGCTGTCAGCTTGTTAAAAGGAGTAGGAGGAGTTAAGCCAAAACTGAAAAAGGTGCCATTTTACCATGAGTAAAACAAGTATCCCATGTTAAAAGAAGCTGACGAGGGTATCTATGAAACTAGTGCCGCCCTTATGAATTGAGAGATATTACCGCCTTCAGAGTCACCATGCAATAGGGCTGTGTACCCAGTAAAAAAGGCAACAGGGGAGTCGTTGAGATTTATACACAATTCATGCCCTTTATAAAAATGTTGTTGGGGCAGAGTTTCCTTGGTGCCAAATCCAGCCACAATATTGCGTAATATACAGCCTTAAGCCCAATATCTTACAATGATTGACCTGAAAATGCTTTTTTCTCCATCCTCTTGCATGAAGACTCACAATATTTGACTGCGTTTATCTACTGCAGAATCAGATTTCAGCACAGTCGCCTCCACACGGGTACTGTGAGCCCCCCAGTGTTTTTAATAGGTTGCTGCAGATGGATGTGGGACATGTACAGATGGACAGCATCGTCATACAGTATGTGGATGACTTGATAGTGTGCAGCACCACAAAGGAAGAGTGCTGGAAAGACTCAGTGTAATTATTGATAGTGTTGGCTGAAAAAGGATACAAGGTATGCAAGGAGAAACTGCAATATTGTCAGGAATAAGTATTGTATCTAGGCCAGAAAATATCAAAAGAAGGGAGGAAGGTGACACCCTAGAAAGCAAAAGCTATTGCCAACATGCCCTGGCCAAATACAGTAAAAGAGTTGCAACAGTATTTGGGGCTCTGCAATTATTGCCACATATGGGTTTTAGTCTATAGCACATACGTCCAGGCCCTTTTAGAAGGACTGAAGGAAGCACAGAAAGACAAAGGTAACATTGCATGGACAGGTGAGATGATAGATGCAATAAGCATAGCTCCTGTGTTAGGGATCCCAGAGTATACGGAAGATGTTTTCCTGTTTTCTCACTCAAATGGAATTGTAAAGACGGCTGTTCTCGCACAAAAATCTTCAATGGGATATAAACCAATGACATTTACAGAGGGATTTTAGAACCAGTAATAAAAGGTCAGTACCCAGGTGAGCAAGCTTTTGCTTCTGCAAACTTTGCAATTGAGAAATCAGCCAGTATAACAATGGGCTGTTCGGTTACATTATATGTTGAAAATGCTATTTTTTGCCATTCTTGAAAAGCCCATAAGCACATTGACTACCCAGAGAGGGTTATGTTATAAGGTCATACTATCTAATCCATCAATCAAAATTGTAATGTGCTGCATCGTGAACCCTGCAAGGTTCATAGTAGAGCCAGTGAAGGAGGAAGATAATGTAGAGGAGCAGCCAAGTGCCTCTGCAGGAAGTCCCGCCCCCTCACACCTATATGCTGCAAGGCTGAAATTCTGCCATGCTCAACAGCAGCAGTGGTGCCCATTCCACAGCGAATATTCGAAAGAAGGTACCCACTGAGAAAACCCTATCAAATGTATTCTGGAAGAGATGACAATCTCGTGGAGGAAGTCCCTGAAGAAATATGAAAGAACAAGAGAAGGAGCTGGTGACGTCACAAAAAACAAATGTGACGCATGGAGAAGACTGGCTGAAGAAGAGAATGTATGGTTCTTATGGAAACTAATGACAAAGTAAAGAATTGAGTAAACTTTCGTATGCGAAAGGAAGATTGCACATGTGAAGAGCACTGCAGAAAATGCAAGTTGTTCAATAACTGTACAGATACAGTAACGCAAGTAGACTAAGTGATCATAGAAGATGGCTATACACAGTGAATAGACTTTAGGTGGGGCCGCCATGGATAGAAGGATCAAAAACTGTGTCACAGCAAATAATTAGCTGGGATCGTGAGAGACGCTGGAAGTGCTGCCTGGCCTGGTGTCAAGGCTGAAGCAGCCAAGACTGGTTATCTATTGTTCAAGGCGGTGAATGTGAGATGCAGAATCATCCCTTGTTAAGGTGTAAAGAAAGAACAATGGTATAGTTAAGATGTTTGGGTGGTCCTTTGTCTTCACAGGTTAGCACCAATTGACTATTGATTAGAAAATGTGTCAGTCTATCAATCTCTTTTGTCTATTAGTGACAACATCACAAAGCAATAAAAAATATACCAATATAAATCTATATCTTTATTATTCTTAAAAACATATATGTTAAAACATTACACAATAATTAAAGATTTGCACCCCCAATACAAACACAGAGTGCCGAAGCCAAAATGTTCGAAAACAGAGTTCTACAAGAGTGAGAAGAACTAGAAAAGAAGAGTGCAAAAGACAAGGGCTTTCAGGATATCAGCAAAATAGAGAAGGTTACACTGAGAACCCTCCTAGAAAATGAGAATATAATCAGCCACACAGCTGATAAAGGCGGTGCAATTGTGGTTCCGGGTAGACATGAATATATCTAAGAATGCAACAAACAACTAGAGAATACAGACAATTACCAACTGCTGGAAAGAGACCCAACACAGAAACTAGAGAAGATGATATCTGAGAAAATAGAAAAAGCATTGGAAAGAGGATGGCTTTCAAAGAAAGAAGCAGACTTTCTCCAGATTGACAAACCGAGAATCCCTCAATTTTATATTCTCCCTAAAATACATCATTCGCTAACTAGACCACCAGGATGACTGATTGTATCAGGGATGAATTCAGTATTGGAACCACTATCCAAATTTGCAGACACATTCATGCAACCCTTTGTAAATAAAATTACATCATACATTAAAGCCATAACACAGATGATACAAGAAATAGAAGGAGTTTTCTTTGCAAGAAATGAAGAGATTCTGATCTGCCTAGATGTGGTGGCACTCTACACGAATGTCCCACAAAGAGTATCTATGGACATGCTAGACGAACGCCTGCAATTAGAAACAAGAAACTCAAAAAATCCATCCACATTCATTCTGTGGTGTGCGGAAGTAGCCTTAACAGAAAACTATTTTCACTTTAATGGAACATTTTACAAACAAACCCAAAGGACTGCGATGGGAGCCACCCTGGCACCAAGTGTCGCAAACTTATATATGGAAAGCTTTGAGGAGAATTGTATATATAAGGAAACAAATCCTTTCAAAAAACATCTTCATTTGTGGTGATGCTACATAGATGACATCTTTGTTCTGAAGAGAGGCAATGCAGAAGAAGCAACATCTTTTTTGCGTGGATCAATATGCAAGACAGACACCTAAAATTTACAAATGCTTACAATAGAGATGAAATAAACTACTTAAATATCACCATTAAAGTAGATATGGAAAACAGCAAACTCTTTGTAAAGCCGTACAAGAAACCAACAGACAAGAATTCGACCATGCACTATAGCAGTTTCCACCCATTACACATACGGGATAACTTAACAATATCTGTGATTAAAAAGGAACAGTACGAACAAAATCGATTACAAAGATGTAGCTTGCAAATTAAGAGAAAAAATGCGTGAGAGGGGCTACCCATCCAAACGAAAAACAAAAGCTATGAAAAGAGAAAATAATAATAATCGAGAAGCCCTATAAGAACACATGAAGAAAGAAATGGATGGGAAAGAGGAAAATGTAGTATTTGTGAATAAGTACAGCAACTTGTCCAATCAAATCAAAAAGATCATAAACAGAAATTGGAAAATAATGGAAAAAGGGAAACACCCACTGGAGAGACCATTAATTGCCTTTAAGAGGAGTAAAACGATCAAAGATCAGATCATGCGTAACGACATCAAAGCACAAACAAAGAAACAACCAACTTTAACTGAAAGCTGGGGAATGGAACGTCCAAGAGGGCATTACCCCTGTGGTAACTGTACCGGCTGTGGACATACAAGAAAGAGTACTGAATATATCTGCGACTGGATAAACCATGGAGACAGGAAGCATTAACAAACTGTAATTCAAAAATGGCGGTCTATGTTTTATGGTGTCAATGCGAAAAGATCTATGCCAGGAAAACAGAAAGAAAAATCGAAACACTATGTGAAAGAGATGAGATTTCCTGCAATGTACACAAATTCACAAAAAGAAAGGCAGCCGGGCAGAAGTGAAATGGGCATAAAAAAAAGTGAGAGAGTACAGTGTTCTTTTAACTAATATAAGTAACACCAAGTGAAACACCTTAGCATCCACCACATTAACTTTGATGAGCGTCAAGAGGTACAGAATCGAAGGAGTGAATGCATGTGCCCCCTTTCATTACTACAGCAATGCCTAATAATAAGATTGTTGAAGAAAAATAATTAAATAATAAAAATCTATAAGCATACTGTTACACTCTCTGTATGAAACGTTGAAAGTTAATTAGAAGGCCCTAGTTGTCTATCATTCAGGTTGCTACAGCAACGCTCAACAATAGAAGTGCTAGAGGAAAGCACATAAAAACGGGAACCTAAACCAAAACAACAAGCCCAGTGACCTGTCGCATTAGACTCAATGCAAAGGACTATGGGCAATATAGAGTAAAGGACCCCATTAAACGTCAACATATGAGGACTGCCGTAGACCGAAGACGATTGATATGCAAATCCGGGAATACGGGAGTGGAATTTGAGGTGATGAAAAGTGCTTACAATAAGGTAAGAGACCTAAGCACAGCAGAGGTAGATTAAGGAGGCACAAGATGAGTATTTAGATGCCTTTCCTGCCGAAGTGCTATTGCATTTTTTATAAATTCAGAAAAGAATTGTGCTTTAAATCCACAGCACGAGGAAAACCAGTGAGTGTAGAGATTAATGCTTTGTAAAAAGATCGCGTTCACGAAGTAAAAAGAGAAACTTGAAATTGGTGGGCTCTACTCAACATTAATAACGGTAAGCACTGTCAAAACTCGTCAAAAAATGCTGTGGAGTTTCAAAAGAGTGCTAAAAAAGATAGATTACTTGACCTTTAAACAAAATGACTGGTGGTTTTTGTTTTGTTAACAGAAGATGAAGTAAGCACACTAGCGCAATAACGACTAATATGGGAGTAGCGCTGGTTGTAGATACCCTGAAATTTCACGATCATCATTAAGAAGACAGCATAGATTGTGAGCGGTAATGCTGCATTCAATATGCGAGATGGATTGTGAAACGTCAGCCCGTTATTGAAAAAAAATGACGGTTGTGGTCTATTCTCCCATTTCTACCACAAATAAGAGAATGAGCAGATTAAAAAAGAGTGAAAAGAGCAAACCACAGACACAAGAAGTAACGACCTGCTGAAGGAGACAAAAAGATCCTTTCAAACTCTAAATAAATTAGAAAACTGTCAGTGAAAAGTTGGAGTCATGTAAGTAATGGCGCATTCGAACACTAGGCTGTAGAATAATAGAGGAAATTAATCTACCGACTCGAGTAAAAGAGTATAAAATAAAACTGAAATGTAATAAGCATGATTTAAATTAAACCAAGCTTATTTGTCTTTACAGGAAAATGTCATGACTGATGCAATAACTTTCTCAGCGAGGAATCGAATAGAATCGAAATGTGTTCTGTTAAGAAAACAACAGAACATAAAAAAGATTATTGATTAATATCGAAGTGTATACCCCTGATGAATTTCCAATATATGAAGCATGTATTTAGTGTTAGTGAGGGATGAAACATGTTGGGATGAATGTAGTGAATTAAAAGAGGAATAGAGAGTAAACATTTTAAATGTAAACAATTGAACAACTTAGGGGCCGATTCATGGAACAAACGTGCACCGAAAATCTTCGCGCAAGCAGGCGCAAGCAGGCGCAAGCGCAAAAAAACAGGCGCACGCGCACACATGCGTTTCATGGAAGTCCCTGCGCGTGTTCACCTCGGGATGTGCGCCAAACCTGTGCATGGCGCACAAGTCACTGCAACATCCCGAAAGGCGTGCGCGACGCGCACAGTGAAAGCGCACGACCTCGGCGGATACACCAGAAAGTGGACGGGACACGGGACGTAACGCGCGGAATGGGGAACAACGCGCGAAAATAAGGGCGTAACTGGGGATGTACTGCAGGGAAGCAGACGGAACGCCCACACGCACTCGAACCACACGTATTCATGGAATCGAATAGGGCAAAGCCACGCACAGCCAAAGACACGCACAAACTGAAACACGTCCACCACACGAAGGCAGACGGTAGAGTCCCAGCGCATCACAAAAGTGGCAACATACAGCAATTGGGCCTGTGCGAGCGGGCCACGTGTATTTCGAGGGTGCGCGAGAAGTCACACACGCGATTGAGCGGGGTACGTGTACATCAGGGGTGCGCGGGAAGTTACACACGCGATTGAGCGGGGTACGTGTATTTCAGGGGCGCGTGGGAAGTTACACACGCGATTGAGCGGGGTACGTGTATTTCGGGGGCGCGCGGGAAGTTACACACGCGATTGAGCGGGGTACGTGTATTTCGGGGGCGCGCGGGAAGTTACACACGCGATTGAGCGGGGTATGTGTATTTCGGGGGCGCGCGGGAAGTTACACACGCGATTGAGCGGGGTACGTGTATTCAGGGGGTGCGCGGGAAGTTACACACGCGATTGAGCGGGGTACGTGTATTTTGGGGGTGTGCGGGAAGTTACACACACGATTGAGCGGGGTACGTGATTTCGGGGGTGCGCGGGAAGTTACACACGCGATTGAGCGTGGTACGTGTATTTCGGGGGTGCGCGGGAAGTTACACACACGATTGAGCGGGGTACGTGTATTTCAGGGGTGCGCGGGAAGTAACACACATGATCACATCAGGGTACCTGTATTTCGGGGGTGCGCGGGTAGTTACACACGCAATCTCATCAGGGTACGTGTATTTCGGGGGTTTGCGGGAAGTTACACACGCGATCTCATCAGGGTACGTGTATTTCGGGGTGCGGGGGAAGTATCACACGCAACATCAGCAGGGTACGTGTATTCCAGGGGTGCGCGGGAAGTTCCACACGCAATTCCATCACGGTACGTTTATTACAGGGGTGCGCGGGAAGTTCCACACGCAATCTCATCAGGGTACGTGTATTGCAGGGGTGCGCATGGAGCAGCACACGTGAATTGCACGTGTGGGTCCTCCCAGGTGTTCCCTCTACACCCTCCATGGCCCCTGCAGGTGGCTCACACCACAGGGGCCTACACTGCACATGTCCTGCAGGCACCCCATCCACCATGGCCATGCCCCCCAGCCAACCCACATGTCAACTTGCACTACTGCCCACCAACGCATGTCCCCCTGCACCCCCAGCCACCAGGGGCACCCTCCACCAGGCCCCCACCCATGTCTCCCAGCACCCCCACCCCCCAGCCACCAGGGGCAGCCTCCACCAGGCCCCCACCCATGTCTCCCAGCACCCACAACCCCCAGCAGTGCAGGGGCACCCACCACCAGGCCCCCACCCATGTCTCCCAGCACCCCCACCCCCCAGCCACCAGGGGCAGCCTCCACCAGGCCCCCACCCATGTCTCCCAGCACCCCCACCCCCCAGCACTGTGGGGCACCTGCCAGCAGGCCCCCACCCATGTCCAACTCATGTTCCCCAGCACCCCCACCCCCCAGCCACCAGGGGCAGCCTCCACCAGGCCCCCACCCATGTCTCCCACCCCCCCCAGCCCCCAGCAGTTCAGGGGCAGCCTCCACCAGGCCCCCACCCATGTCTCCCACCACCCCCAGCCACCAGGGGCAGCCTCCACCAGGCCCCTACCCATGTCTCCCACCACCCCCACCCCCCAGCACTTTGGGGCACCTGCCAGCAGGCCCCCACCCATGTCCAACTCATGTTCCCCACCACCCCGACCCCCCAGCCACCAGGGGCAGCCTCCAATAGGCCCCCACCCATGTCTCCCACCCCCCCACCCCCCAGCAGTGCGGGGGCACCCACCACCAGGCCCCCACCCATGTCTCCCAGCACCCCCACCCCCCAGCCACCAGGGGCAGCCTCCACCAGGCCCCCACCCATGTCTCCCACCACCCCCACCCCCCAGCAGTGCAGGGGCAGCCTCCACCAGGCCCCCACCCATGTCTCCCACCACCCCCACCCCCCAGCCACCAGGGGCAGCCTCCACCAGGCCCCCATGCATGTCTCTCACCACCCCCCCCTAGCAGTGCAGGGGCAGCCTCCACCAGGCCCCCACCCATGTCTCCCAGCACCCCCACCCCCCAGCCACCAGGGGCAGCCTCCACCAGGCCCCCACCCATGTCTCCCAGCACCCCCACCCCCCAGCAGTGCAGGGGCACCCACCACCAGGCCCCCACCCATGTCTCCCAGCACCCCCACCCCCCAGCCACCAGGGGCAGCCTCCACCAGGCCCCCACCCATGTCTCCCACCACCCCCACCCCCCAGCAGTGCAGGGGCAGCCTCCACCAGGCCCCCACCCATGTCTCCCAGCACCCCCACCCCCCAGCCTCCAGGGGCAACCTCCACCAGGCCCCCACCCATGTCTCCCACCACCCCCGCCCCCCAGCCACCAGGGGCACCCACCACCAGGCCCCCGCCCATGTCTCCCAGCACCCCCAGCCACCAGGGGCAGCCTCCACCAGGCCCCCACCCATGTCTCCCACCACCCCCACCCCCCCAGCCACCAGGGGCACCCACCACCAGGCCCCCACCCATGTCTCCCAGCACCCCCACCCCCCAGCCACCAAGGGCAGCCTCCACCAGGCCCCCACCCTTGTCTCCCACCACCCCCACCCCCCAGCAGTGCAGGGGCAGCCTCCACCAGGCCCCCACCCATGTCTCCCAGCACCCCCACCCCCAGCCACCAGGGGCAGCCTCCAGCAGGCCCCCACCCATGTCTCCCACCACCCCCAGCCACCAGGGGCACCCACCACCAGGCCCCCACCCATGTCTCCCAGCACCCCCACCCCCCAGCCACCAGGGGCAGCCTCCACCAGGCCCCCACCCATGTCTCCCACCACCCCACCCCCCAGCAGTGCAGGGGCAGCCTCCACCAGGCCCCCAGCCATGTCTCCCAGCACCCCCACCCCCCAGCCACCAGGGGCAGCCTCCACAAGGCCCCCACCCATGTCTCCCACCACCCCCACCCCCCAGCACTGTGGGGCACCTGCCAGCAGGCCCCCACCCATGTCCAACTCATGTTCCCCACCACCCCCACCCCCCAGCCACCAGGGGCAGCCTCCACCAGGCCCCCACCCATGTCTCCCACCCCCCCAACCCCCCAGCATTGCAGGGGCACCCACCACCAGGCCCCCACCCATGTCTCCCAGCACCCCCACCCCCCAGCCACCAGGGGCAGCCTCCACCAGGCCCCCACCCATGTCTCCCACCACCCCCACCCCCCAGCAGTGCAGGGGCAGCCTCCACCAGGCCCCCACCCATGTCTCCCACCACCCCCACCCCCCAGCACTGTGGGGCACCTGTCAGCAGGCCCCCACCCATGTCCAACTCATATTCCCCACCACCCCCACCCCCCAGCCACCAGGGGCAGCCTCCACCAGGCCCCCACCCATGTCTCCCACCCCCCCACCCCCTAGCAGTGCAGGGGCACCCACCACCAGGCCCCCACCCATGTCTCCCAGCACCCCCACCCCCCAGCCACCAGGGGCAGCCTCCACCAGGCCCCCACCCATGTCTCCCAGCACCCCCACCCCCCAGCAGTGCAGGGGCAGCCTCCACCAGGCCCCCACCCATGTCTCCCACCACCCCCACCCCCCAGCACTGTGGGGCAGCTGCCAGCAGGCCCCCACCCATGTCCAACTCATGTTCCCCACCACCCCCACCCCCCAGCACTGTGGGGCACCTGCCAGCAGGCCCCCACCCATGTGCAACTCATGTTCCCCAGCCAACATGTCATCACAATCTAGATCCCTGGTCCCTATGGTCAGCCTCCAAATGCAAAACACCCACCCGAGTATTGCATCCACCCACTCATAATTTGCAATTACATCACAGAACACCAATTGTAAAATCCGAAACAAACACATTTCCCTCACATACACCCAATGGGTGTCAGTGAATCTCAAAACCCATATCATGAAATGCATGAAAGCAATGAGATACCACACATTGAAGTTCACCAAAAAGAAATATGTATTAAAGGAAACATAAATAGAATCAAAAATGAAGAAACAGAAATGTGAATGTACAAAAATTCAAAGAAGCATGTCCGTGAAAAAAAGCAAAACCAAAAATAAAATTCCAAAGTAATGTTGTCCAAAGTCAATGTCCACAAAACAAAATCCAATGGGAAATAAAAAAGAAAGCCATTGCTCCATGGTTAAAATGTGAAAAAAAATACAATCCAACAGTGAACTATGTACATGGGAACAAGCCAGGGTCCATTATCCCAACAAAAGAAAGGAAACCTATCTAACTACACTTACTAATAAAAAAAACTATATACAAAAATGTGGCCAATGAATGAAACCTAACACTACCTACATAACTATGTACAAGGGCAGCGGGCTAGTTTCACGGCTCACTTGTGGATGTCCCGGGCCAGGGCATCATCGAACTCCTCCTCAATGTCCCGGAGGCGGTCCTCCTCCATGGCCCCGAGGGTCCGCAGGGCCGTCGACGTGTCCACCTCCAAACCCCTGCGGATTGCCTCGAGGCACTCGGCCCGCCTCAGGGCCCTCCGCATGGAGTTCTCCGCCCTGACCATTGTGAGCCGTGCCTCTTCCGCCCGCTGCCGCTCCGCATCTATTGCGTGGCCCAACCGCTGCCACACGGAAGACACTCTCTGTCCTGGGTCCTCCTGCCCTCCGGCCGATGCCTGCCCCTCCGATGTTGAAGGCCCCGAGCCTTCATGGCTCCCACCACGTTGCTGCTGCTGCTGTGCCTCTGCCCGTGCACTGCCTCCTGCTGCCTGCACATCCTCCGCCGGCTGGGGTGCAGTCGTAGTTGTGGCCACCCCTGCTGGACGTCCGACTCCCGACTGTGGCAGGATCCCTCCTCCACCAGCCTGGCCACACCGTCAGAGGCAGCTCCACAGGGCACCCAGGTGACTGATGGGTGGGAAGATGGCACGGAAGACGACTGGCGCGTAGGGGGTCCAGTTGAGGAGGGGGTCGTAGCAAGCCCCATCAGACGGAGGAATCCTGCCTGGGTGACCTGTCCCAGCAGGCTGACGTGGTCAACGAGCCATTCGAGATGACGTGCAGTCTCCTCATGAAAAGACTGCAGGTCACCTCGCATGGCCCTTTGACGCAACGCCACACCACCCAGGACAGGCTCAACCCGGACCCGGATAGCCACGTCCGCAGGCAGAGGAAGGCCAGTTGACGTGAGCTCATCCCCTGCCTGGAAACGGGTCTGGACGTAGGCATCCCTGCTGGTGCAAGATGATGCAGGGACAGGATCAGGGACAGGATTGCACACAGGCACCTCCGCGGCGGCCTGTGCTGCCTCCTGTCCCTGGTCCTGCACTGCACCACTAGCACCAGTGGAATCCCCACCTCCAGACCCCGTCTCTGGTGCTTGCACGGCCTCCTCCTCCACCAAACCCCCCACCAACCTGGATGACTCCGTGCCATCTTCCCCTGTTGGGCCCTGTGGGGTCCCAGCTGCCCCTTCTACTGCTGAGGAGTCCAACTCCAACCTCCGCCTCTTGGACCTCCCCCCGGCAGCTGCGGCCTGGGACGCGGCACCAGACTCCTCACTCCCCGACGAGATGACAACATGGGAGGGGAGCCGGGCCTTGCGTCTCCGGCTGGCGGTGGGATCCCCGCCGCTGTGCTCCACAGCACCTTCTCCGCCCTCTTCATCAGTTGACGCTGCAGACAGGGAGAAACAAAACACAGGCATCAGGGCACTGTACAATGGACACATACACACATGACAGTTGTACATGAGTGGCATTGGCAAACCTCAGACATGTCATCACAATCCCCAACACACATGTCATTTCAACTCGCACACATGAGCCATACCACAGCCATATCGCAACTGCCAGCACCATCCATACACATACAACAGCATGAGCAGCCAAAGGTGAGCCAGACATCACATGCAACACAGGAAGTGCACCACACATGTACACACACCACCACACTTGCATGCATGTGTACACCTCTGCCAAGTGTCGCAGTGTTCAGACGGGCATCCATGTCACATCTGCCAATCAGGCTTCCACATACCGCTGTCACACGCATCCATGTTGCATCACTGTTGCACCCTTGTCAAATACACACACATGCACATGTACACAGTGCTGATACATGCAGCCGAAAACAACATACATGCGTGACATCACGGACATGTCTACTTACATACACATTCATCCAAACATGTGTGCCCACACAACTGCATTTGGCATGCAAGCCTACACACACAAGCACCATCCATGTCTCACACATTCCAGCGCTCGCATGTGTTAGCCCCACGGCCCTGTACACCCCCACCCATACTCCACCCCATACAAACAGATGTGCAACCTGCACACTACTGAATAATCACCACACGCACTGCTCACAATCAGGATGCATGTACACTTACCGCTCGACTCCAGACGGGTCTGCCTCTCAAGGACCTGGACGTGGAGCGCTGGGGATATGCGTTCCAGGACCCTCATCTGTTCTTCCGACAAGTGGCCCCGGTGCCCCTTGGCATCCGCTGCCTTCAAGAGGTGCCGGGCCTTGTTCAGGGTCCTGGACCTGAAGTCCTCCCAGCGCTTCTTGACATGTTGTAAGTCGCAGACTGCCACCCCCTCCGCGTTGATGGCAGTCACGATGTCAGTCCAGATCCGAGTCCGTCCTTCCTTGTCGGCGCAGGAACTTCCGAAGAGGGCATCATACTGCCCCAGGACTTGCTCCACCAGGACACCAACTTCGGTGGCACTGAAGCTGGTGCCCCTCTGCCTCTCTGGCCGGGGGTTGTCAGTGGTCTCAGATGGTGTTTGCCCCGACATGACAACCCCAGAGGCAGGAGTGGGTGGGCAACTGGGTCCTGGGGCTGGGCTGTGGAGCGATGGAATCCCAGTCGGGAGTCTTCGGTTCCAGCAGGGGTGGTCACAGCAACAGCACCCCTGGCTGATGTGCAGGCAGCAAATGGCAGGGCACGTGGGCAGCAGGCAGTCAGGCAGCAGCAGATGGCAGGTGGGAGCGTGCACGGGGCTCTGGGGGGCAGTAGTTCGGCCTTCTGGGCAGGAGCGTGGTCTTCCGTGTGCTTACGCGTGGCCAGCTTGATACGGAGTGATTTGGCACGTGAAAAATCTGCACGTCAGCGTGTAATTCGAGGAAAGGCCCTTAGCGCGTAAGCGCGTCTGCACGCATACGCATTTTCATTGGACAGAAGGCCCCTCAAGCGCAAGCGCTCCCTGTGACGTGACGCGTACAGACGTGCATGGGCATTTCAGCGCGCGTGAAAAACTGCATGTCCGCGTGTAATATGAGGAAAGGGCCCATGCGCATAAGCACGCGTGGAAAACTGCACATCCGCGTGTAATACGAGGAAAGGCCCTTAGCGCGTATGCACGGCAGCACGCATATGCGATTTCATTGGACCAAAGGCCCTTAGCGCGTGAGCGCATCTGTCACGTGACGCGCGCGGGTGTTTCCCTCATTGCACGTGATGACAGAACACACGTGGATTTCCACCAATCGCGTGTGAAAGTTCCCGGCACCCCGGAACACACGTACCCAGGCTAATCGCGTGTGAAACTTCCCGCGCACCCCGAAACACACGTACCCTGGCCAATCGCGTGTACGCTCACTCCCCTCCGATCACACGCGATGACACTCGGACGTACAGTCTTACCACGTATCCGAATACGGGAAACCCGCACACGGCAAAAGAAGTGCACAGGCGTCAACGCGTCCGCCTACACGAAGGCAGGCGGAGGCGTCCCCGCGCACAGCATAAAAGTGCGCGCAAACAACAAACGCGTATATACAGCTACGATGATTGCCCCATTTGTCGCTGCACTGATCGTGGGACACTGCAGGAGGAGGAGAATAGCCAGGGCACGCATTTTCGCACCACGGACAAGCCTTTTTGGGATGCCTGACGACCAGGTCTACGGCAGGTATAGGTTTCCACCCCATATCATCCTAGACCTGGTCAGGGAGTGGGGAGATGACCTCACATCCCCCACCCTTTGCTCCCAAGCATTGAGCCCCTTGGAGAAGCTGCTCAATGTCCTGCATTTTTTGGCCACTGGGTCATTTTAGCGGACCACTGCCATAGTGGGGGGGGTCTCACAGGCCACGCAGTCATGCTGCCTACACCAGGTACTGGCAATCATGACAGCGCGCCCCTCAGTCCGCAGGCACATATACATGCCCAGAACACCCGCAGAAAGGCAGGCCGTTGTCCTGGATTTTTTCAGGGTGGCACACTTCCCCAAAGTGCTCGGTGCCATAGATTGCACCCATGTGGCCCTACGTCCACCTAGGGCCATTGAGCACATCTACCAAAACCGCAAGCACTGGCATTCCATCAATGTACAGGTGGTATGTGATGCAAAGGGAATCATCACCTCTGTCTATGCAAACTACCCTGGCTCCACCCATGACAGTTTCATATACAGAATGTCCGCCCTGAGCCGGGCCCTGGAAGCTGGGCAGCATGGTGACACATGGCTCCTAGGTCAGTACAAATGCCCTTGCACATGCATGCAAGTCACACACAGACAAATATCCAAACCCTAATAATCTCAACTATTATCACCTCCCCAGGGGACAGTACCTACCCTCTGAGCAAACACATGATGACGCCAATCCGGAACCCCACCACACCACCCCAGGTAAGATACAACGCCGCCCATATTGCAACCAGGGGCATAGTGGAGCGCACATTCGGAGTGCTCAAGTCACGTTTCCGCTCCCTTGACCGCTCTGGTGGGCAACTACTCTTTGCATCACCAGTAGTGTGCAGGATCATTGTGGCAGCATGTGTCCTGCACAATGTTGCAACACGGCAGGGCGTCCCGGTGGACATGGTGGTGCCCCCACATCCCCAACCACAGGCACAGCCGCTGCCCATGGGAGGGGACAGGGCACGTGGCGAGGAAGCCCGGACCCAGCTTGTGGCCACATTTTTCACCTAAACTCCCACCCCTGCGGAGTGCACACAGGCCTGGCATATACCAGGTGACAATCGATGATGACAAAGAGACAGTCAACTGTCACAACCCTACCACCCTGAGATAGTTGCCATGGAAGTGCCACATCGTCTGCATCCCTAGCTTCTTAAACACAAGCTATCCTGTGTGACCAAAAGGCACACATATGACATATGACATGATATGGGCCATACACAAGTATTTCAAGGTGCAATGAGGCAGGGAGGGGGGAACAAGGGAAGACAGACAACGGTACTACTAGGCCAGGTGTCATTGAGATCGTACAAGTGCAGGGGTAGGGGGAAAGGAAAAGTGCAAGGGGAAGGGTGGGGGGGAGTCCAGTACAGGGGAAGTAGCCCAAATAAATAATACATAGGTCGGCTGGTGGCAACTGCAAAGGTAAGTGCAGACAAGTGCTGGGAAGGGAGGGCTGTAGGGATAGAGAGACAGTACTGCAGTGCAGGGGTTGCCAGGGAGGCAGTGCAAGTGGAGAGTGGCTGGGCCAGGGACCGAGGTCGGGGAGAGTGGCCCAGTTGCAGCTCCTGTGCAGTTCCAGTGAAGAATTCTGCAAGGGAGAGGCAGAGAGTAAGCAGAAGCAAAGAGGAAGGTCTTGAGGTGCTTCCAGAACTGGAGATGGTTCCCCTCAAGTTCAAGTCAGGCAGGAAGTCTGTTCCAGGGGGAGGGCCCTGCTGCGGAGAGAAATCTACCCCCAGCTAGTTGCTCTGAGAAGCGGATGACCCGGACATGCAAGGTGTGCATCACACACACCTGCAAAACAGGCCATGGCCATCACTGTCATGTCACTCAAACCCTCCCAAACATCAACATGACATGGCAAGCAATACCCATACACCAACATAGTAACGATAAGGTACACATTGCCATGTCCTAAATGTACAGTGGCATCGGACAATGATGCCTGACCCGGAATCAGATGAAATGACAGACCAACAAAATCTCCCACCCAAAATAAGTCATTTCCAAATGCATTACAACAGTCGTAGACGTAACATAACAATGAATGCCTGCCTACATGCACATTATGCTTTGCAAAATCAACACTGCAGCTCATGTGTGCAGTGTCCTACTCCTGCATCACACTGCTCAGCGCACAGCACAGTGAACAGCCATTGTGTGTGATGCACACCCTGAGCATCACATCTAAGTGACAGACCACATCAAACATCAAAGTAGGCATGTACTGGATCCATAATCGGTCACAGAACATGTGCTTCAGGGACACAGTGGGCACCAGAAGGCAAACAGTGTACAGGTGTATATGCAAGGGTGGGAGTACATGTAGTGCATCAGAGTGCAAGTGTGTGGTTCTGCAAGGACATGCACTCCACATATGCATGTGCACTCAAGTGACCATCAGTGTTCCCTACACATCACATGTGAACATCCACCATGTGTACACCCCAGCATGTCAAACCACAACTATCCGCTCGCACCTGAAAGGAAAACACAACACATGAACAGGCATTGATCAGCAGAACACAACATGTACATAGGATACCACCATTACTATGTCAGAGTTCCCATCACACTGCAGGGCAAGGCAACTATCAACAACAACCCCCCCTCCCTCACAAATGACCATGACCCACTGAACAACTGCACCTGGGTCATGGAGCCTCCAACCCTCAATTCCACCTGGCCACAGGATCACCTTTACCCTTCGTCACCATCTCCCACCTTGTGTGTAAAAAGATGCCTGAACCCTCAGAATCCACACTCATTTCCAAAATCACAAAATCCAAGGCATAAAAACGAACCTGAACACCCTCCAGTAGATGACTTGACGTAGCAGTACCTCACAAAGGCCAAGTACTACCACAATGATGCAACAACCAAGGTAGCACAGCAAAACAATGTCACGACAGGATGTGAGACATGTGTGGTACATGACATAGGATGATGCACCATGAATGGATGTGTTCTGTCACAGGTCCCCTGTACAGGCGCGGGAGTGTCACGAAACAACCACCCCCACCATGTCCCGGGTGCCTGCAAGGTCAAACTCACACAGGCCCCTGAGACCCTGGTGGGGAAGGAGGTTCAGGGATATGCAGTCGGGACAGGTGTTGACACACTGGATGACCGGAATGAGTGGCAGGAGAGGGGAGGAGGAATGACACATGAAACTAGGGAATGCACGAAAATGTACAACCTGCATGAACACATACACAATCCAAACAAACTTGGACATCATTGTCATGGCCTTCTGTAGTCCAGACTCAGGAGTGGTACGAACCAACCACCCCCTCTAGGGTTTTGGCGCCTGCAAGTTCGGGGCTTACACAGGCATCCGCAACCCCAGTGGGGAAAGAGGGTCAGGGAACGTTGCTTGGATAGGTACGGGAAGCAGGAACACCGGGTAGAGGGTACAGGTTTCAAAATTGCATAGGATCACGGGTGATTAGGGAGAAAAAACATACCAAATTGAACCACACATACATCCATGCATCAGTACACTCCCCAGCAAGCCTATGCAGAGCAGTTCGAAAGAAAAACAACAAGACACTTAGCTCTGGTTTTGAGTGCTGGCCTCCTGCCTGCGCACTCTCAGGTCCGGTTACAGGAGCACTGCAATGCTGCAAAGAGAGCCACAGTCAACAACCTGTACGTGCCAATTACACAAAACCACAACACCAAACATGCCCCATAGCAACAAACTACTCTACAAACAGACAATCTGGGGTCGATGCTTCGTACCCATACATAACATCACCCCTGTGACGGGTCATACACAGTCAATGCAGTAAGTCAGCCGCTGGTGGGTGCGTGGCAAATGGAACACCAATGTGTCACAATTCACACAACATGCAATGTTCCCTGGGTAAGCAGACATACCCATATAGCAAGCCATGACTACAGAGCAAGTTGCGTACCACCATGACCCAAACAAAGTTGGCAGTGCATTTATCATAAAGTACGTCGAAAAGACATGCACTGCACCCGAGTATGTCCCTTGCTGTATGTCCCTGTGAGCTGCCCCTTTCCATGTCTGGGAAGGCTACATGGTTGATACAAGTGCCTCAATGGACCTTGGTGTACCGGAGGGTATGTGCCACTGCCCATGCATGTGTCCCAGACAACCCTACTATCAACAGCCATCAGTCCACAAACACATCTGAGCTGCATTGTGTGCTTCAACACCAATATTCGTCTAAGCTCACCCTCAGTGCTGTGACTAAGCCTGCATGTGCAACACGCCTGGTGCAAGCTTTGCTGTGTCGTGGCCCCCCTGTGATGCTCACCTTGCCTGGAGTTCCTTGGAACATGTCAGCAGTTCTAGGATGTGGGTGTGCAATCACTGTGCCTCTGCTTGTGCACACATGTGCATGTGGGCACCAACAAACGGGTCAGGAATTCCGTCGTCCAATGGGCCATGTCTGCTGGCAAAGGTGCTCTGGAGGCTCATCCCCCTGCAGAAAGGGCATGAAACACATGATTAATGCTTCAAAGTCATCTGTGTGTGTCTCATCAGGCATTTTATTACTTGACCATGTCAGAGAGTCACATCACAAATCACACCATCAGTCCGTCTTTCACATCCAAAGTGTGGAACACTATCTACAGCATGAATTGCAACAAGCACGTGTACAGGAAAGATATGAAACATACTACACAATGCATAGCAATCAATGTACACATTAATCATGACACACCCCATCTAGCAAAAGCTGAACAGTGGACAATGACACCTAAATCATCCCCACTAGGGGTGTCAACACAAGTCACACAGCACCAGACATGCCACGAATATGGCAGTCCAAAGCCCTTGTGTAATATTCTGTAACACCGAACCATCCTTGCGAGCCCATGGATAAGGGAGGTAGGAGTGGCATATGTGAGTCAAGGACCCCAAGCAGCAAACACATACACAAGACAACCATGAAGGGCCCAGCTGGAACAGACAGTGGATGCCTTCAAAAGCCACAAAGCACTGCACCGTCACATGAAAGCACAATAGACTAGCAATTTTAAACTAACTCAACTATTAACTAATTACACTAACTATGGAAAACCTACATTACCTATTTAAACTAACTATCAAACAGAAACTTAACTAACTAAACTAAAAGAAAAATCAAAAATGGCCACATACGACCCAGGGGGGAGGGGAGGCACCCAGGAGGGGGGAGGTACAGGGTGCTGCTCAACATCCACATGCGATGATGCTGAGCCAAAAAAAAAAAATCCTCCATGGGCTCAACGCCTGCACAGCCCGACCTATGTGGGAGATAGATGGTCGTCCGAGTCTGGCTCATCCTGTAAAGGAGGACGTGGCACAGTAGCCTGGCCACGCCTAGCCGCAGCTTGCCCCTCGTCGGCAGCAAGTCTGCCGGACGGGTGAGCCTGGTTCTGTGTGGCAATGTGACATAGGTCTGCATGCAGAACCTCACGTGATACACATGCTTCCTCTTGCAAGGTAGCACGTGTAACACGGAGTTCCTCCTGCAAGGCATGGCTGGACAACCGCTGCACCTCCCGGCAAGCCTGTAGCTCAGCCGAGATGGTACGCTCAAGCTGTGCAAACCTCTCCTCTGCCTGCTGCCTCTGGGACATCATAAGGACACGCAGAGTGGATCTGAGGGAAGCATACTCTTCCCTCAGGGCATCCATGTGCGCCTCTGCGTGAGCAGCAATTGCTTGACGCAGAGACGACATTTCAGCCTGGCGTGCCCTGTCTGAGGCCGCCATGCCCAGCCTGAGCGAGCGGGCCGTGGACCGTGCCGCCTGCTGCTGGAGAAGCACCTGCCTAGCAGGGGGAGCACAGATCGGGCCACACGCTCCATGCTCTCAGCGATGTTCTCCATTGCTGCCCCCTGCCGTTCGGAATTGGCAGTCATGTCTTGCTCCCACTCAGTATACAGCGGTTGCGCGCGGCGACCGCGTTGCCGGGCTTGACCCCTGCGGGACCCAAGGACCGGGGGTCCTCGCTGTGTTGGCACCGCCTGCGGCTGCACGACTACATGCCCCCGTCGACGTGATGTCCCAGGCACATCAGTGACTGGTGTGGAGGGTGACCCTGCGTCCCGATCCACCACGGGCGGAGGAACCAAGACTGTTTGATCCCTCAGTGCAGGTGTCGCAGACAGAGGAGTGTCCACATCAGAATCACTCACCCCTGACACATGGACTTGATGCTCATCCAACTCAACATGGACGTCAGAGTCGTCATCAAGGCTGGACTCATAGGCAGCCAGAGACAAGATGGACTGCAGCACTTGGGGTTTTTCGTGGCCTACCACCCCACGACCCCCACTAGTGCCGTGTTGATGTGGTGTTACCAACCCTGTGTCTGGCATGACAACACCATCCTCCGCCTCCATTGCGTCATCACCTGAAAAATAGAGAGAAAAAGGTCACTACACATGTCAGAAGCACACGACACACACATACACCGACAGCAAAGGCATTCGGCAGACATGTGACACACAACATATGACCTGGCATGCATGCTGGGTCTACTTTGAATAGCTTCTGTGATCAGACCTGTTAAAAGGTGGCAGTTTCCATGGAAGTGGGTCTATGGAGTGCAGAAAATGTGTACGCCACTCACTACCTACATGTACAAGCACTCCATGGTGTGTGCCAGGAAATGTGAAGGCAGTGCAATGTCAAAATCACACATCACGTGCATTGTGCATTCAATGTGTACCATGTCTAGAAGCCAAGCACCCCTCCACCCCAGTACCAAAGCAGGGATGCCTAGCATGGTATCAAAAGGCTGACCATACACCTGTGTATTGACAGGCAGTGTTGACTGGCATCAACAGCTTAATGTGATTCAAATTACAACACTGCAAATGATGCTGGGACAGTGGGCAGGACACATGATGAAAACTCTGGAGGCCGCCCACGTGTGAAGAAGACACAACAAGAGTTGGACAGAGTCATTGGCCATTGAACAGGCTGAGGCCTGTGAGCCACACAGATTGTCAGAGCCTAAACATGTGTGCAACGCAGGACTGAGCCACAGTTGACATGGGGAGGCCGATGAGATGGCAGGCAATGTATGTAACCAAGGACTCATATTACAGTGATCATCCAGTCAAGGACACATAGGAGCATGCGTGCAATGCACATGGAGCATGAATGGGCACTCATGTCCCTGCGGGACATCTGATCCATGCACAGTACAAGTGAGATACCCTGCATCGAGTACTAAGGCTGTACCACACGGCATATGTCTGGCAGTTTCTACGCTGGAAGTTAGCATCTACACAGGACACATGAACAAGAAACTACACATTGGCAAGATTGAAGCAGACCAGTGCAAAGGTGGAACTGGGGTGCAGAGTGGCAGAGGAGGGGCAAGGGAGCATGCCCACATGGAGTCCCGCATGCAGGCAGAGAAGACATGCATGACGGAAGCATTGCATTACTTACACATCAGAACCATGTACACGTCACATATAGCAGCAATCATGCACAACACATCCCACAAGTGAAACACACAAGTCCTCAACAAACACGCATCAACACTCACTGGACTGGGCATCGAAGTCCAGCATCTCTCCCACTCCTTCGACCAATTCAGGTGGTATGAACTCCGCAACGAGAGCCTCATGCGGAGTGAGTTCTTCCTCCTCTGGTGCAGGCCCACCGCCAGTCACCAGAGTCAAGTTGTAATTTGAGGCACGCTTAGCCTTAGTGCTGCGCTTGATGACATTCCAACGCTTTTTGCACTCCTGCGCCGTGCGCACCTCATGGCCGAATGAACTGACATGTTCCGCAACATGCTTCCAGTGGGTGTCACGTTGGGCAGCCGTAGTCTGACTATTGGCACCCACTAGCATGTCACGGCTGTGGCCCTGCACGTAGTCCACGAGGAAGTCCAGTTCCTGCTTACAGAAAGGCTTCTTCCTCGACGTGCAGGAGGTTGTGGCTGTGTGTGGGGTCCCAGCCTGTGCTGCAGGTGCAACCTTCCTCCTCTTGGACTGTGGCGCAGACCCTGGCTGGCTAATGCCGCCCTGACCAGTATGGCCAGTGGGTTCGGTGGATTGAGCCAAGGGAGTGGCAGGTGGAGGGATGACCAAAGGCCTGACTTGTGTCAGTGGCAGCTGGGTGCCCACTAATGGACCCTGCGCAGCAACATCAGCTGTGGCAGGGTCATTGACCGCAACGGTCCTGGTTGGCAGACTCACAACCGGGGTGCTGCTGGGTGCATCTGCCCCTGCACTTGCCAACACCCGGCTGTTCGGGGCAGCAGATGACATGACTGCCCCAGGGACACGTGTCTTGGTCTGAGCAGCCCGGCGTGCCCCTATGGTTTCCCCCCTGGCCTGTTGGAGATCTACCAAGGGCTCTTCAAGTGCCAACGCAGCCTGCGCTGGCAGACCCTGAGCCTGGGTGGCGGTGTCCACAGCTGCACATGCAGCTACCACTACCCTTGGGCCCGTGGCAGTCGATGGAACAGACTGCCGGGTCATACGGGTGCCAGATGCAGGAGCTGCATCCCCCGGAACCACAGGGGGTGGTGGCATGGCTGCACCGACACATGGCACAACATTGTGCTCAAGTGGCGCACCCCTGCCTCTTCCCCCTCTGTGGCTGCCCTGGACACCCTGGAGTCCCCCTACTCCCTGGTCACCACGGCCACGTCCCCGACCACGCCCGCCACGAGGAGGACGCCCAGCTGAGGCGCCCCTCACCTTTGGTGGGCTCCCAACCATGGCACAGATGTAGTAGTGCTGGCACAGATGGAGTGGTGCCAATGGGAGGTGTACACCATAATTGACCTGGGCAATTGCGGTGAAGGGGGTGGGAAGCAAGATGTTAACAGCCCCCCTGCACCTGCAAGGCTGTATGTGACCCCGGTGATGTGGTGACGGGTCACGCAACGCTCAGGCACCCCAAAACTGCAGTAAAACCATGCACGCAACCCTGCAGCTTATGTGCGTGGATTCAACCTCCCGCAGTACGCGGTGGCACCCAGTAACACGAATAACGCGTACGCGTGGGACACGCAGGCTACTATGACATCGAAAATGGGTGCGATACACAGGGGCACCCGCAGTGGGAAAAAGAGCGTGTGCGACTCACCGTCTGACTAGCGCGATGCAGAAAAACACGTGTAGCCAATACCCCCGCCAAAAGAAGAGATACGTCCTTGATAGCTGTGAAGTTGTGATGGTGCGCGAAACAACAGGAAGCAGCAACACACATCGGTCTCCACGAAAGGCACGTACAGCGAACTGCTGGGCCCGCTCACCTTTAACCCATGCTGAGGGAAACGCACGCGTGCGTCACATCACTTACGCGCATGGGCCCTTTCCTCGTATTACACGCGGACGTGCAGTTTTCCACGCGCGCTTATGCGCTAAGGGCCTTTCCCCGTATTACACGCGGACGTGCAGGTTTCCACGCGCGCTTACGCGCATGGGCCCTATCCTCGTATTACACGCGGACATGCAGTTTTTCACGCGCGCTGAAATGCCCATGCACGTCTGTATGCGTCACGTCACAGGGGCGCTTGCGCTTGAGGGGCCTTCTGTCCAATGAAAATGCGTATGCGTGCAGACGCGCTTACGCGCTAAGGGCCTTTCCTCGAATTACACGCTGACGTGCAGATTTTTCACGTGCCAAATCACTCCGTATCAAGCTGGCCATGCGTAAGCACACGGAAGACCACGCTCCTGCCCAGAAGGCCGAACTACTGCCCCCCAGAGCCCTGAGCACGCTCCCACCTGCCATCTGCTGCTGCCTGCTGCCCACGTGCCCTGCCATTTGCTGCCTGCACATCAGCCAGGGGTGCTGTTGCTGTGACCACCCCTGCTGGAACTGAAGACTCCCTACTGGGATTCCATCGCTCCACAGCCCAGCCCCAGGACCCAGTTGCCCACCCACTCCTGCCTCTGGGGTTGTCATGTCGGGGCAAACACCATCTGAGACCACTGACAACCCCCGGCCAGAGAGGCAGAGGGGCACCAGCTTCAGTGCCACCGAAGTTGGTGTCCTGGTGGAGCAAGTCCTCGGGCAGTATGATGCCCTCTTCGGAAGTTCCCGCGCCGACAAGGAAGGATGGACTCGGATCTGGACTGACATCGTGACTGCCATCAACGCGGAGGGGGTGGCAGTCCGCGACTTACAACATGTCAAGAAGCGCTGGGAGGACTTCAGGTCCAGGACCCTGAACAAGGCCCGGCGCCTCTTGAAGGCAGCGGATGCCAAGGGGCGCCGGGGCCACTTGTCTGAAGAACAGATGAGGGTCCTGGAACGCATATCCCCAGCGCTCCACGTCCAGGTCCTTGAGAGGCAGACCCGTCTGGAGTCGAGCGATAAGTGTACATGCATCCTGATTGTGAGCAGTGCGTGTGGTGATTATTCAGTAGTGTGCAGGTTGCACATCTGTTTGTATGGGGTGGAGTATGGGTGGGGGTGTACAGGGCCGTGGGGCTAACACATGCGAGGGCTGGAATGTGTGAGACATGGATGGTGCTTGTGTGTGTAGGCTTGCATGCCAAATGCAGTTGTGTGGGCACACATGTTTGGATGAATGTGTATGTAAGTAGACATGTCCGTGATGTCACGCATGTATGTTGTTTTCGGCTGCATGTATCAGCACTGTGAACATGTGCATGTGTGTGTATTTGACAAGGGTGCAACAGTGATGCAACATGGATGCGTGTGACAGCGGTATGTGGAAGCCTGATTGGCAGATGTAACATGGATGCCCGTCTGAACACTGCGACACTTGGCAGAGGTGTACACATGCATGCAAGTGTGGTGGTGTGTGTACATGTGTGGTGCACTTCCTGTGTTGCATGTGATGTCTGGCTCACCTTTGGCTGCTCATGCTGTTGTATGTGTTTGGATGGTGCTGGCAGTTGCGATATGGCTGTGGTATGGCTCATGTGTGCGAGTTGAAATGACATGTGTGTTGGGGATTGTGATGACATGTCTGAGGTTTGCCAATGCCACTCATGTACAACTGTCATGTGTGTATGTGTCCATTGTACAGTGCCCTGATGCCTGTGTTTTGTTTCTCCCTGTCTGCAGCGTCAACTGATGAAGAGGGCGGAGAAGGTGCTGTGGAGCACAGTGGCGGGGATCCCACCGCCAGCCGGAGACGCAAGGCCCGGCTCCCCTCCCATGTTGTCATCTCGTCGGGGAGTGAGGAGTCCGGTGCCGCGTCCCAGGCCGCAGCTGCCGGGGGGAGGTCCAAGAGGCGGAGGTTAGAGTTGGACTCCTCGGCAGTAGAAGGGGCAGCTGGGACCCCACAGGGCCCAACAGGGGAAGATGGCACGGAGTCATCCAGGTTGGTGGGGGGTTTGGTGGAGGAGGAGGCCGTGCAAGCACCAGAGACGGGGTCTGAAGGTGGGGATTCCACTGGTGCTAGTGGTGCAGTGCAGGACCAGGGACAGGAGGCAGCACAGGCCGCCGCGGAGGTGCCTGTGTGCAATCCTGTCCCTGCATCATCTTGCACCAGCAGGGATGCCTACGTCCAGACCCGTTTCCAGGCAGGGGATGAGCTCACGTCAACTGGCCTTCCTCTTCCTGCGGACATGGCTATCCGGGTCCGGGTTGAGCCTGTCCTGGCTGGTGTGGCGTTGCGTCAACGGGCCATGCGAGTTGACCTGCAGTCTTTTCATGAGGAGACTGTACGTCATCTCGAATGGCTCATTGACCACGTCAGCCTGCTGGGACAGGTCACCCAGGCCGGATTCCTCCGTCTGATGGGGCTTGCTACGACCCCCTCCTCAACTGGACCCCCTACGCGCCAGTCGTCCTCCGTGCCAACTTCCCACCCATCAGTCACCTGGGTGCCCTGTGGAGCTGCCTCTGACGGTGCGGCCAGGCTGGTGGAGGAGGCATCCCTGCCACAGTCGGGAGTCGGACGTCCAGCAGGGGTGACCACATCTACGACTGCACCCCAGCCGGCGGAGGATGTGCAGGCAGCAGGAGGCAGTGCACGGGCAGAGGCACAGCAGCAGCAGCAACGTGGTGGGAGCCATGAAGGCTCGGGGCCTTCAACATCGGAGGGGCAGGCATCGGCCGGAGGGCAGGAGGACCCAGGACAGAGAGTGTCTTCCGTGTGGCAGTGGTTGGGCCACGCCATAGATGCGGAGCGGCAGCGGGCGGAAGAGGCACGGCTCACAATGGTCAGGGCGGAGAACTCCATGCGGAGGGCCCTGAGGCGGGCCGAGTGCCTCGAGGCCATCCGCAGGGGTTTGGAGGTGGATACGTCGATGGCCCTGCGGACCCTCAGGGCCATGGAGGAGGACCACCTCCGGGACATTGAGGAGGAGTTCGATGATGCCCTGGCCCGGGACATCCACAAGTGAGCCGTGAAACTAGCCCGCTGCCCTTGTACATACTTATGTAGGTAGTGTTAGGTTTCATTTTTGTTTTGATTTTATTTGGACCTTTCGGACATTGGCCACATTTTTGTATATAGTTTTTTTTATTAGTTAGTGTAGTTAGATAGGTTTCCTTTCTTTTTTTGGGATAATGGACCCTGGCTTGTTCCCATGTACATAGTTCACTGTTGGATTGTATTTTATTTTCACATATTAACCATGGAGCAATGGCTTTCTTTTTTATTTCCCATTGGATTTTGTTTTGTGGACATGGACTTTGGACAACATTACTTTGGAATTTTATTTTTGGTTTTGCTTTTTTTCACGGACATGCTTCTTTTAATTTTTGTACATTCACATTTCTGTTTCTTCATTTTTGGTTCTATTTATGTTTCCTTTAATACATATTTCTTTTTGGTGAACTTCAATGTGTGGTATCTCATTGTTTTCATGCATTTCATGATATGGGTTTTGAGATTCACTGACACCCATTGGGTGTATGTGAGGGAAATGTGTTTGTTTCGGAACTTGCAATTGGTGTTCTGTGATGTAATTGCAAATTATGAGTGGGTGGATGCAATACTCGGGTGGGTGTTTTGCATTTGGAGGCTGACCATAGGGACCAGGGATCTAGATTGTGATGACATGTTGGCTGGGGAACATGAGTTGCGCATGGGTAGGGGCCTGCTGGCAGGTGCCCCACAGTGCTGGGGGGTGGGGGTGGTGGGGAACATGAGTTGGACATGGGTGGGGGCCTGCTGGCAGGTGCCCCACAGTGCTGGGGGGTGGGGATGGTGGGAGACATGGGTGGGGGCCTGGTGGAGGCTGCCCCTGCACTGCTGGGGGGTGGGGGTGCTGGGAGACATGGGTGGGGGCCTGGTGGAGGCTGCCCCTGGTGGCTGGGGGGTGGGGGTGCTGGGAGACATGAGTGGGGGCCTGGTGGTGGGTTCCCCTGCACTGCTGGGGGGTGGGGGGGTGGGAGACATGGGTGAGGGCCTGGTGGAGGCTGCCCCTGGTGGCTGGGGGGTGGGGGTGGTGGGGAACATGAGTTGGACATGGGTGGGGGCCTGCTGGCAAGTGCCCCACAGTGCTGGGGGGTGGGGGTGGTGGGAGACATGGGTGGGGTCCTGGTGGAGGCTGCCCCTGGTGGCTGGGGGGTGGGGGTGCTGGGAGACATGGGTGGGTGCCTGGTGGAGGCTGCCCCTGGTGGCTGGGGGGTGGGGGTGCTGGGAGACATGGGTGAGGGCCTGGTGGTGGGTGCCCCTGCACTGCTGGGGGGTGGGGGTACTAGGAGACATGGGTGGGGGCCTGGTGGAGGCTGCCCCTGGTGGCTGGGGGGGTGGGGGTGCTGGGAGACATGGGTGGGGGCCTGGTGGTGGGTGCCCCTGCACTGCTGGGGGGTGGGAAGGGGGGTGGGAGACATGGGTGGGGGCCTGGTGGAGGCTGCCCCTGGTAGCTGGGGGGTGGGGGTGGTGGGGAACATGAGTTGGACATGGGTGGGCCCTGCTGGCAGGTGCCCCACAGTGCTGGGGGGTGGGGGTGGTGGGAGACATGGGTGGGGGCCTGGTGGAGGCTGCCCCTGGTGGCTGGGGGGTGGGGGTGCTGGGAGACATGGGTGGGGGCCTGGTGGAGGCTGCCCCTGCACTGCTGGGGGGTGGGGGGGTGGGAGACATGGGTGGGGGCCTGGTGGAGGCTGCCCCTGGTGGCTGGGGGGTGGGGGTGCTGGGGAACATGAGTTGGACATGGGTGGGGGCCTGCTGGCAGGTGCCCCACAGTGCTGGGGGGTGGGGGTGCTGGGAGACATGGGTGGGGGCCTGGTGGAGGCTGCCCCTGCACTGCTGGGGTGTTGGGGTGGTGGGAGACATGGGTGGGGGCCTGGTGGAGGCTGCCCCTGGTTGCTGGGGGGTGGGGGTGCTGGGAGACATGGGTGGGGGCCTGGTGGAGGCTGCCCCCTAGGGGGTGGGAGTGCTGGGAGATATGGGTGGGGGCCTGGTAGAGGCTGCCCCTGCACTGCTGGGGGGTTGGGGGTGGTGGGAGACATGGGTGGGGGCCTGGTGGAGGCTGCTCCTGGTGGCTGGGGGGTGGGGGTGCTGGGAGACATTGGTGGGGGCCTGGTGGAGAGTGCCCCTGGTGGCTGGGGGTGCAGGGGGACATGCGTTGGTGGGAGATGAGATGGCAGGCAATGTATGTAACCAAGGACTCATATTACAGTGATCATCCAGTCAAGGACACATAGGAGCATGCGTGCAATGCACATGGAGCATGAATGGGCACTCATGTCCCTGCGGGACATCTGACCCATGCACAGTACAAGTGAGATACCCTGCATCGAGTACTAAGGCTGTACCACACGGCATATGTCTGGCAGTTTCTACGCTGGAAGTTAGCATCTACACAGGACACATGAACAAGAAACTACACATTGGCAAGATTGAAGCACACCAGTGCAAAGGTGGAACTGGGGTGCAGAGTGGCGGAGGAGGGGCAAGGGAGCATGCCCACATGGAGTCCCGCATGCAGGCAGAGGAGACATGCATGACGGAAGCATTGCATTACTTACACATCAGAACCATGTACACGTCACATATAGCAGCAATCATGCACAACACATCCCACAAGTGAAACACACACGTCCTCAACAAACACGCATCAACACTCACTGGACTGGGCATCGAAGTCCAGCATCTCTCCCACTCCTTCGACCAATTCAGGTGATATGAACTCCGCAACGAGAGCCTCATGCGGAGTGAGTTCTTCCTCCTCTGGTGCAGGCCCACCGCCAGTCACCAGAGTCAAGTTGTAATTTGAGGCACGCTTAGCCTTAGTGCTGCGCTTGATGACATTCCAACGCTTTTTGCACTCCTGCGCCGTGCGCACCTCATGGCCGAATGAACTGACATGTTCCGCAACATGCTTCCAGTGGGTGTCACGTTGGGCAGCCGTAGTCTGACTATTGGCACCCACTAGCATGTCACGGCTGTGGCCCCGCACGTAGTCCACGAGGAAGTCCAGTTCCTGCTTACAGAAAGGCTTCTTCCTCGACGTGCAGGAGGTTGTGGCTGTGTGTGGGGTCCCAGCCTGTGCTGCAGGTGCAACCTTCCTCCTCTTGGACTGTGGCGCAGACCCTGGCTGGCTAATGCCGCCCTGACCAGTATGGCCAGTGGGTTCGGTGGATTGAGCCAAGGGAGTGGCAGGTGGAGGGATGACCAAAGGCCTGACTTGTGTCAGTGGCAGCTGGGTGCCCACTAATGGACCCTGCGCAGCAACATCAGCTGTGGCAGGGTCATTGACCGCAACGGTCCTGGTTGGCAGACTCACAACCGGGGTGCTGCTGGGTGCATCTGCCCCTGCACTTGCCAACACCCGGCTGTTCGGGGCAGCAGATGACATGACTGCCCCAGGGACACGTGTCTTGGTCTGAGCAGCCCGGCGTGCCCCTATGGTTTCCCCCCTGGCCTGTTGGAGATCTACCAAGGGCTCTTCAAGTGCCAACGCAGCCTGCGCTGGCAGACCCTGAGCCTGGGTGGCGGTGTCCACAGCTGCACCTGCAGCTACCACTACCCTTGGGCCCGTGGCAGTCGATGGAACAGACTGCCAGGTCATACGGGTGCCAGTGCCAGATGCAGGAGCTGCATCCCCCGGAACCACAGGGGGTGGTGGCATGGCTGCACCGACACATGGCACAACATTGTGCTCAAGTGGCGCACCCCTGCCTCTTCCCCCTCTGTGGCTGCCCTGGACACCCTGGAGTCCCCCTACTCCCTGGTCACCACGGCCACGTCCCCGACCACGCCCGCCACGAGGAGGACGCCCAGCTGAGGCGCCCCTCACCTTTGGTGGCCTCCCAACCATGGCACAGATGTAGTAGTGCTGGCACAGATGGAGTGGTGCCAATGGGAGGTGTACACCACAATTGACCTGGGCAATTGGGGTGAAGGGGGTGGGAAGCAAGATGTTAACAGCCCCCCTGCACCTGCAAGGCTGTATGTGACCCCGGTGATGTGGTGACGGGTCACGCAACGCTCAGGCACCCCAAAACTACAGTAAAACCATGCACGCAACCCTGCAGCTTATGTGCGTGGATTCAACCTCCCGCAGTACGCGGTGGCACCCAGTAACACGAATAACGCGTACGCGTGGGACACGCAGGCTACTATGACATCTAAAATGGGTGCGATACACGGGGCACCCGCAGTGGGAAAAAGAGCGTGAGCGACTCACCGTCTGACTAGCGCGATGCAGAAAAACACGCGTAGCCAATACCCCCGCCAAAAGAAGAGATACGTCCTTGATAGCTGTGAAGTTGTGATGGTGCGCGAAACAACAGGAAGCAGCAACACACATCGGTCTCCACGAAAGGCACGTACAGCGAACTGCTGGGCCCGCTCACCTTTAACCCATGCTGAGGGAAACGCACGCGTGCGTCACGTCACTTACGCGCATGAGCCCTTTCCTCGTATTACACGCGGACGTGCAGTTTTCCACGCGCGCTTACGCGCTAAGGGCCTTTCCTCGTATTACACGCGGACGTGCAGGTTTCCACGCGTGCTTACGCGCATGGGCCCTATCCTCGTATTACACGCGGACGTGCAGTTTTTCACGCGCGCTGAAATGCCCATGCACGTCTGTATGCGTCACGTCACAGGGGCGCTTGCGCTTGAGGGGCCTTCTGTCCAATGAAAATGCGTATGCGTGCAGACACGCTTACGCGCTAAGGGCCTTTCCTCGAATTACACGCTGACGTGCAGATTTTTCACGTGCCAAATCACTCCGTATCAAGCTGGCCATGCGTAAGCACACGGAAGACCACGCTCCTGCCCAGAAGGCCGAACTACTGCCCCCCAGAGCCCTGAGCACGCTCCCACCTGCCATCTGCTGCTGCCTGACTGCCTGCTGCCCACGTGCCCTGCCATTTGCTGCCTGCACATCAGCCAGGGGTGCTGTTGCTGTGACCACCCCTGCTGGAACTGAAGACTCCCGACTGGGATTCCATCGCTCCACAGCCCAGCCCCAGGACCCAGTTGCCCACCCACTCCTGCCTCTGGGGTTGTCATGTCGGGGCAAACACCATCTGAGACCACTGACAACCCCCGGCCAGAGAGGCAGAGGGGCACCAGCTTCAGTGCCACCGAAGTTGGTGTCCTGGTGGAGCAAGTCCTCGGGCAGTATGATGCCCTCTTCGGAAGTTCCCGCGCCGACAAGGAAGGACGGACTCGGATCTGGACTGACATCGTGACTGCCATCAACGCGGAGGGGGTGGCAGTCCGCGACTTACAACATGTCAAGAAGCGCTGGGAGGACTTCAGGTCCAGGACCCTGAACAAGGCCCGGCGCCTCTTGAAGGCAGCGGATGCCAAGGGGCGCCGGGGCCACTTGTCGGAAGAACAGATGAGGGTCCTGGAACGCATATCCCCAGCGCTCCACATCCAGGTCCTTGAGAGGCAGACCCGTCTGGAGTCGAGCGTAAGTGTACATGCATCCTGATTGTGAGCAGTGCGTGTGGTGATTATTCAGTAGTGTGCAGGTTGCACATCTGTTTGTATGGGGTGGAGTATGGGTGGGGGTGTACAGGGCCGTGGGGCTAACACATGCGAGGGCTGGAATGTGTGAGACATGGATGGTGCTTGTGTGTGTAGGCTTGCATGCCAAATGCAGTTGTGTGGGCACACATGTTTGGATGAATGTGTATGTAAGTAGACATGTCCGTGATGTCACGCATGTATGTTGTTTTCGGCTGCATGTATCAGCACTGTGAACATGTGCATGTGTGTGTATTTGACAAGGGTGCAACAGTGATGCAACATGGATGCGTGTGACAGCGGTATGTGGAAGCCTGATTGGCAGATGTAACATGGATGCCCGTCTGAACACTGCGACACTTGGCAGAGGTGTACACATGCATGCAAGTGTGGTGGTGTGTGTACATGTGTGGTGCACTTCCTGTGTTGCATGTGATGTCTGGCTCACCTTTGGCTGCTCATGCTGTTGTATGTGTTTGGATGGTGCTGGCAGTTGCGATATGGCTGTGGTATGGCTCATGTGTGCGAGTTGAAAGGACATGTGTGTTGGGGATTGTGATGACATGTCTGAGGTTTGCCAATGCCACTCATGTACAACTGTCATGTGTGTATGTGTCCATTGTACAGTGCCCTCATGCCTGTGTTTTGTTTCTCCCTGTCTGCAGCGTCAACTGATGAAGAGGGCGGAGAAGGTGCTGTGGAGCACAGTGGCGGGGATCCCACCGCCAGCCGGAGACGCAAGGCCCGGCTCCCCTCCCATGTTGTCATCTCGTCGGGGAGTGAGGAGTCCGGTGCCGCGTCCCAGGCCGCAGCTGCCGGGGGGAGGTCCAAGAGGTGGAGGTTGGAGTTGGACTCCTTGGCAGTAGAAGGGGCAGCTGGGACCCCACAGGGCCCAACAGGGGAAGATGGCACGGAGTCATCCAGGTTGGTGGGGGGTTTGGTGGAGGAGGAGGCCGTGCAAGCACCAGAGACGGGGTCTGGAGGTGGGGATTCCACTGGTGCTAGTGGTGCAGTGCAGGACCAGGGACAGGAGGCAGCACAGGCCGCCGCGGAGGTGCCTGTGTGCAATCCTGTCCCTGCATCATATTGCACCAGCAGGGATGCCTACGTCCAGACCCGTTTCCAGGCAGTTGATGAGCTCACGTCAACTGGCCTTCCTCTGCCTGCGGACGTGGCTATCCGGGTCCGGGTTGAGCCTGTCCTGGCTGGTGTGGCGTTGCGTCAACGGGCCATGCGAGTTGACCTGCAGTCTTTTCATGAGGAGACTGTACGTCATCTCGAATGGCTCATTGACCACGTCAGCCTGCTGGGACAGGTCACCCAGGCCGGATTCCTCCGTCTGATGGGGCTTGCTACGACCCCCTCCTCAACTGGACCCCCTACGCGCCAGTCGTCCTCCGTGCCATCTTCCCACCCATCAGTCACCTGGGTGCCCTGTGGAGCTGCCTCTGACGGTGCGGCCAGGCTGGTGGAGGAGGCATCCCTGCCACAGTCGGGAGTCGGACGTCCAGCAGGGGTGACCACATCTACGACTGCACCCCAGCCGGCGGAGGATGTGCAGGCAGCAGGAGGCAGTGCACGGGCAGAGGCACAGCAGCAGCAGCAACGTGGTGGGAGCCATGAAGGCTCGGGGCCTTCAACATCGGAGGGGCAGGCATCGGCCGGAGGGCAGGAGGACCCAGGACAGAGAGTGTCTTCCGTGTGGCAGCGGTTGGGCCACGCCATAGATGCGGAGCGGCAGCGGGCGGAAGAGGCACGGCTCACAATGGTCAGGGCGGAGAACTCCATGCGGAGGGCCCTGAGGCGGGCCGAGTGCCTCGAGGCAATCCGCAGGGGTTTGGAGGTGGACACGTCGATGGCCCTGCGGACCCTCGGGGCCATGGAGGAGGACCACCTCCGGGACATTGAGGAGGAGTTCGATGATGCCCTGGCCCGGGACATCCACAAGTGAGCCGTGAAACTAGCCCGCTGCCCTTGTACATAGTTATGTAGGTAGTGTTAGGTTTCATTTTTGTTTTGATTTTATTTGGACCTTTCGGACATTGGCCACATTTTTGTATATAGTTTTTTTTATTAGTTAGTGTAGTTAGATAGGTTTCCTTTCTTTTTTTGGGATAATGGACCCTGGCTTGTTCCCATGTACATAGTTCACTGTTGGATTGTATTTTATTTTCACATATTAACCATGGAGCAATGGCTTTCTTTTTTATTTCCCATTGGATTTTGTTTTGTGGACATTGACTTTGGACAACATTACTTTGGAATTTTATTTTTGGTTTTGCTTTTTTTCACGGACATGCTTCTTTTAATTTTTGTACATTCACATTTCTGTTTCTTCATTTTTGGTTCTATTTATGTTTCCTTTAATACATATTTCTTTTTGGTGAACTTCAATGTGTGGTATCTCATTGGTTTCATGCATTTCATGATATGGGTTTTGAGATTCACTGACACCCATTGGGTGTATGTGAGGGAAATGTGTTTGTTTCGGAACTTGCAATTGGTGTTCTGTGATGTAATTGCAAATTATGAGTGGGTGGATGCAATACTCGGGTGGGTGTTTTGCATTTGGAGGCTGACCATAGGGACCAGGGATCTAGATTGTGATGACATGTTGGCTGGGGAACATGAGTTGCACATGGGTAGGGGCCTGCTGGCAGGTGCCCCACAGTGCTGGGGGGTGGGGGTGGTGGGGAACATGAGTTGGACATGGGTGGGGGCCTGCTGGCAGGTGCCCCACAGTGCTGGGGGGTGGGGATGGTGGGAGACATGGGTGGGGGCCTGGTGGAGGCTGCCCCTGCACTGCTGGGGGGTGGGGGTGCTGGGAGACATGGGTGGGGGCCTGGTGGAGGCTGCCCCTGGTGGCTGGGGGGTGGGGGTGCTGGGAGACATGAGTGGGGGCCTGGTGGTGGGTTCCCCTGCACTGCTGGGGGGTGGGGGGGTGGGAGACATGGGTGAGGGCCTGGTGGAGGCTGCCCCTGGTGGCTGGGGGGTGGGGGTGGTGGGGAACATGAGTTGGACATGGGTGGGGGCCTGCTGGCAAGTGCCCCACAGTGCTGGGGGGTGGGGGTGGTGGGAGACATGGGTGGGGGCCTGGTGGAGGCTGCCCCTGGTGGCTGGGGGTGGGGGTGCTGGGAGACATGGGTGGGGGCCTGGTGGAGGCTGCCCCTGGTGGCTGGGGGGTGGGGGTGCTGGGAGACATGGGTGGGGGCCTGGTGGTGGGTGCCCCTGCACTGCTGGGGGGTGGGGGTGCTAGGAGACATGGGTGGGGGCCTGGTGGAGGCTGCCCCTGGTGGCTGGGGGGTGGGGGTGCTGGGAGACATGGGTGGGGGCCTGGTGGTGGGTGCCCCTGCACTGCTGGGGGGTGGGGGGGTGGGAGACATGGGTGGGGGCCTGGTGGAGGCTGCCCCTGGTAGCTGGGGGGTGGGGGTGGTGGGGAACATGAGTTGGACATGGGTGGGCCCTGCTGGCAGGTGCCCCACAGTGCTGGGGGGTGGGGGTGGTGGGAGACATGGGTGGGGGCCTGGTGGAGGCTGCCCCTGGTGGCTGGGGGGTGGGGGTGCTGGGAGACATGGGTGGGGGCCTGGTGGAGGCTGCCCCTGCACTGCTGGGGGGTGGGGGGGGGTGGGAGACATGGGTGGGGGCCTGGTGGAGGCTGTCCCTGGTGGCTGGGGGGTGGGGGTGCTGGGGAACATGAGTTGGACATGGGTGGGGGCCTGCTGGCAGGTGCCCCACAGTGCTGGGGGGTGGGGGTGCTGGGAGACATGGGTGGGGGCCTGGTGGAGGCTGCCCCTGGGGGGTGGGAGTGCTGGGAGATATGGGTGGGGGCCTGGTGGAGGGTGCCCCTGGTGGCTGGGGGTGCAGGGGGACATGCGTTGGTGGGCAGTAGTGCAAGTTGACATGTGGGTTGGCTGGGGGTCATGGCCATGGTGGATGGTGTGCCTGCAGGACATGTGCAGGGTAGGCCCCTGTGGTGTGAGCCACCTGCAGGGGCCGTGGAGGGTGTAGAGGGAACACCTGGGAGGACCCACACGTGCAATTCATGTGTGGTGCTCCCCGCGCACCCCTGTAATACATGTACCCTGATGGAATCGCGTGTGGAACTCCCCGCGCACCCCTGAAATGCGCGTACCCTGCTCGCACGGGCCCAATCGCGTGTGGAACTTCCCGCGCACCCCTGGAATACACGTACCCTGATGGAATCGCGTGTGGAACTTCCCGCGCACCCCTGGAATACACGTACCCTGCTGATGTCGCGTGTGAAACTTCCCCCGCACCACGAAATACAAGTACCCTGATGAGATCGCGTGTGGAACTTCCCGCGCACCCCTGAAATACACGTGCCCTGCTGATGTCGTGTGTGGAATTTCCCGCGCACCCCTGAAATACACCTACCCGGCTGGAATCGCGTGTGGCACTTCCCACGCACCCCTGAGATACGTGTACCCTGCTCGCACGGGCCCAATCCTGTGTGGAAATTCCCACGCACCCCTGAAATACACGTACCCTGCTGAGATCACGTGTGAAACTTGCCCCGCACCCCGAAATACACCTACCCTGCTGAAATCGCGTGTGGCACTTCCCGCGCACCCCTGAAATACACGTACCCTGCTGCAATCGCGTGTGGCACTTCCCGCGCACCCCTGAGATACGCGTACCGTGCTCGCACAGGCTCAATCGCGTGTGGAATTTCCCGCGCACCTCTGAAATACACGTACCCTGCTGAAATCGCGTGTGGCACTTCCCGCGCACCCCTGAGATACGCGTACCCTGCTCGCACGGGCCCAATCGCGTGTGGAAATTCCCGCGCACCCCTGAAATACACGTATCCTGCTGAGATCGCGTGTGAAACTTGCCCCGCACCCCGAAATACACGTACCCTGCTGAAATCGCGTGTGGCACTTCCCGCGCACCCCTGAGATACGCGTACCCTGCAGAAATCGCATGTGGAACTTCCCGCGCACCCCTGAAATACGCGTACCCTGCTCGCACGGGGCCAATCGCGTGAGGTACTTCCCGCGCACCCCAGTGATACACGTAGCCCGCTTGCCGTGCTGGTACAGGGTTAGCGCAGCCCTTTGCACTGGATTGGGTATATTGATGGCTTTTCCCTGCGCGAGAGGCGTTCTTGGGGGCGTAACTGGAGCTGCTGCAGGGTCGCTGCGCCACTGTGCGCCACGGCTGGTTTTGGTGGCTGGAATCCATGAATACGCTGTGCGCGGAAATGGATTTTAGCACACGCGGCTGGCGCAGGGATTCGCACGCGCACACTGTGCGCCAGCCGCGTGCGCCACTTGTGCGCTGAATTCTATGAATTACCCCCTGTTTTTCGATGTTTTACGGGTCTCTCCAAGAAAAAGGAAGAAAAAAGAAAAACTGAGATTTTCTATTGATTAGAAGAAGTGGAGAGTCCATTTAATCATACACTTTAAAACAAATCAATCAATTGAATCGTCTAAACATGATGTTTTAACATATATGTTTTTAAGAAAAATAAAGGGATATACTTTTTTTATATATTTTGATTGTTTTGTGATGATGTCATTAATAGAAAAAAAGAGATTGATGGACTAACAAAAGTTCTGACCAACAGCCAATTGGTGCTAACCTGTGAAGACAAAGGACCACCCAAACACCTTAGCTGTACCATTTTTCAACGTTAAGGAGGGATTGTTTGGAGAGGTCCAGATAAAACATAATCCATCCTGTCTCTACAATTTTGTTTATGAGGCAAAGAAAGAACACCATTAGTGCCAAGTTTGATTCATTTAAAACAATTAAATGCTGCAAAATGGGCCGAATTGCGGTCTCCTGTCTCATGAGTAAAGGATGGAAATAGAGTTGGGCATGCAGTTCCAGAATTATGATAGCTTGTGCCCACACTCCCATATATTCTCAGAGGCAAGGATAATTTGCAAGCCCAAGTTGAAAGACAATCTTAATGGCAGAAGGCATGGATGATGAGAGATGATGGGTTAATTGGGTGAGGAGGTGCAGTCAAATGCACCTCCTGACACATGGGGTATGAGTTTACGAGCTGCTAGTGAGCCAAATGTTCCAGACTGGCACAAGCGTGCCAACCAATTGTAGAGGGCCATATAAAGAAGGGCCTTATAGTTTGAGAGCCAATAATACACCATGTACCTAATACTTGTTGAGGACGACTTGCACTAGGGGTGGGCATGAGTTGTCCACCTGATAGTAGATGTCCAATCACAACCCAACCCCATATAGAAAGCATACTTAGATGTTCCCCTTCAGTGAATCACAACCCCCTATAAGTTTTTCTTATTTGCCACGTAGTATGACGACACGCAGAACTCATTTTTAGTGTATAAGCAGAGGTAGATTAAGGAGGCACAAGATGAGTATTTAGATGCCTTTCCTGCCGAAGTGCTATTGCATTTTTATAAATTCAGAAATTAATTGCGCTTTAAACCCACAGCACGAGGAAAACCAGTGAGTGTAGAGATTAATGCTTTGTAAAAGATTGCGTTCACAAAGTAACAAGAGAAACTTGAAATTGGCGGCCTCTGCTCAACATTGATAACGGTAAGCACTGTCAAAACTCGTCAAAAAATGCTGTGGAGTTTCAAAAGAGTGCTAAAAAAGATAGATTACTTAAGTAGACCTTAAAACAAAATGACAGGCGGTTTTTGTTTTTTTAGCAGAAGATGCAGTAAGCACACTAGCGCAATGACAACTAATATGGGAGCAGCGCTGGTTGTAGGTAACCTGAATTTTCACTATCATCATTAAAAAGACCGCATAGATTTTGAGCGCTAATGCTGCATTCAATATGCGAGATGCATTGGAAAACGTCAGCCCGTTAGTGAAAAAAATGACGGTTGTGGTCTATTCTCCCATTTTTACCACAAATAAGAGAATGAGCAGATTAAAAAAGAGTGAAAAGAGCAATCCATAGACACAAGAAGTAACAACCTGCTGGAGGAGACAAAAAGATCCTTTCAAACTCTAAATAAATAAAACTGCCAGTGAAAAGCTGGAGTCATCATGTAAGTAATGGCGCATTCAAACACGAGGCTGTAGAATAATAGAGGGAATTAATCTACCGACTCGAGTAAAAGAGTATAAAATGCAACTGAAATGTAATAAGCACGCTTTAAATTAAACCAAGCTTATTTGTCTGTGCAGGAAAACGTCATGACTGATGGAATAACTTTCTCAGCGAGGAACCAAATAGAATCAAAATGTGTTCTGTTAAGAAAACAACAGAACATAAAAAAGATTATTGATTGATATTGAATTGTATACCCCTGATGAATTTCCAATATATGAAGCATGTATGTAGTGTTAGTGAGGAATGAAACATGTTGGGATAAATGTAGTGAATTAAAAGAGGAATAGAGAGTAAAAATTTCAAAAGTAAACAATTGAACAACTTAATGTTTCTCGATGTTTAACGGGTCTCTCCAAGAAAAAGGAAGAAAAAAGAAAAACTGAGATTTTCTATTGATTAGAAGAAGTGGAGAGTACCATTTAATCATGCACTTTAAAAAATCAATGAATTGAATCCTGTAAACATGATGTTTTAACAGATATGTTTTTAAGAATAATAAAGGGATATACTTTTTTATATATTTTTAATTGTTTTGTGATGTTGTCACTAATAGACAAAAAGAGATTGATAGACTAACAAAAGTCCTAACCAACAGTCAACTGGTGCTAACCTGTGAAGACAAAGGACCACCCAAACACCTTAGTTGTACAGTTTTTCAACGATACGGAGGGATTGTTTGTAGAGGTCCAGATAAAACCTAATCCCTCCTGTCTACAATTTTGTTTATAAGGCAAAGAAAGAACACCATTAGTGCCAAGTTTGAATAATTTAAAACAATTAAATGCTGCAAAATGGCCGAATCGCGGTCTCCTGTCTAGTGAGTAAAGGATGGAAATTGAGTTGTGCATGCATTTCCAGAATTACGATAGCTTGTGTCCGTACTCCCATATATTCTCAGAGGCAAGGATTCTTTACAAGCCCAAATTCAAAGACAATCTTCATGGCAGAAGGCATGGATGATGAGAGATGATGGGCTAATTGGGTGAGGAGGTGCAGTCAAATCCACCTCCTGACACATGGGGTATGAGTTTACGTGCTGCTAGTGAGCCAAATGTTCCGAACTGGCACAAGCGTGCCAACCAATTGTAGAGGGCCATATAAAGAAGGGCCTTATAGTTTGAGAGCCAATAATACACCATGTACCTAATACTTGTTGAGGACGACTTGCACTAGGGGTGGGCATGAGTTGTCCACCTGATAGTAGATGTCCAATCACAACCCAACCCCATATAGAAAGCATACTTAGATGTTCCTGTTCAGCGAATCACAACCCCCCGTAAGTTTTTCTTATTTGCCACGTAGTATGACCTCATGCAGGACACATTTTTACTGTATAAATATGATTTGTTTTATGAAATGCTTCTAGAATGCTGTACGACGTCCGTTGATGTCCATTGTAACTCCCTGTTTTAGACAATTGATAATAAAATGGACGAACTTGTCATCTTCCTGAGTTGGTTCCATTATTTGGTGTAAGAGTTACTCTGTTTCCCATCCACTACAAGATACGCTACCCAAAGGACCATATGTTCAATAATGTACATGATTGCACTACCTATAATGATAATTATGATGGCGTTCCCCATGTCAAAGAAAACACCCTAGGAGGGGGGATAATTCTCTTTGTTGATGGTTCATCATTGATTGGTCAAAGTTCTGGAGACATAGGCAGTGATAACGGCAGAAGAGAATAGGAGTTTTAAAATAGAGAAAAGTGAAAAATTACCAGCACATTTTTTCAGCACAAGCAGCAAACCTGATAGCTATGATTTTAGCACACAAAGAGCATAAGGATGAGATGGCAACGGTATATACCGACTCCACCTGCATGACAGTAACTTTACCCCCAGGACTGTCACATTGGAAAAAGAGGGGCTTCCACCGTGCAGACGTCACACCAGTACAGCATACACTATTGTTAGAAAGGCTATTATATGCACTTGAATGAACCTTGGCGATCACCATGGTGAGGTGCACTGCGGATGCAAGAGATGTAGACATGATTTCCCGCTGCAATGAAGCTGGAGATGCAGAAGCCAAAAGGGCAGCAAATGACCCCGAGATATTAGACATTACAACTGCCTCAAACAAATGCACCCATGCACATAACTTGTTGATGAAAGAAGGTTTTAATACACTGCCAGTAACACAGATAGTAGAGTTGCAAGGAGGCGTGCCACAAGAAGAGCAGGAATTGTGGAAGAAAAGGGGGTGCTCATTAGCCCTCACAGAGATAATTTGGACACAGGATAGCACATGAAACCTCTTATGCCTGTTGAATTATTAACAGTAGGGCTGGAACAGCTCCACTATCCAGCACATACTACAAGAGAGTGTCTTACAGTATCTGTTTCGGATGACTTGTTAGTCCTAAATGTAAGTGAGCATGTAATCAATTTTGTTCTTAATTGCATAATATGTCAAACATTCACTGCCGGCCACGCATTGAGAACAGTGAGAGGAGAAATACGCTGTACTATTGGGCCATTCTTTGGCATTTGCATATTGATTATGTAGATATGCTTCAAAATTGAAATGGCTACAAATGTATGATAGTAGCCGTATGCCCTTTCTCTTGCTGGATCGAAGCAGGCCCATGCACACATACAGATGCCATATCGGCTGTAAGATTCCTCATATGAGATGTGTTTCCTAAATGGGGAGTATGGAAGTGTTACGCTCTGACAATGGACCCCAAAGTGTACGAAAACATAACATCCATATTGGGAATAAGACACACATTGTTATCTGCCTAAAACACACAAGCAAACAGGATTTGTGAGCATCTCAGCAGCCTTTTGAAGGAACACATTGCAAAAATAAAAGATACCTTGCACAGGAATTGGCTGCACTGCCTTCCCCTGGATAATTTTTTCTTACGCAATCAGCCAGGCTCTGACCACCACCTGACACCTCATGAGCTGGATGCATAATGACTGCGCCAATTGCTCCTCCCACACAGGCTCTATCGAATACTGAGAATTCAGCTACTGTACTTGGTAAAGACAAGCATTACTATTTGATGGCTATGACTATATCTCTGAAATGTATCTCCAAACAGGCTCAGGGCGAGACAGGGGGCTCAAGAGTCACCAAAAGCTTCCAGTGGACATATCTATGTAGATAGGTTGTCATGGCCCCCTCATCTCTATCCAAGGGACATATTAAACAGAGAGACACTTTTATCCAGAACAGACAGAAAGATGGGTGAGACTTAGTAGTACATTTTGTCACCCCTTACCTTTCCTGTTTCAAAGTACTCTGGTTATGACCTCATGCGTAACAGAAGCTTGTTGGTGGGGACTCAGGATTGGTTAATTTAAAGTAGGCTTAGCCTGCACCAATCAGTGTGGCCTATTTGGCTTTAAAAAAGGGCTGGGCCCCTCACTTAGAAGATCATCCAATGACTTAGGAGGGAAAAGAAGCACTCATTTGGACCCTGGTTGAAGGTAGAGTCTGCCTTACTTCCGCCAGTGAAGAAAGGCCAGGATTTCCAAGAGGGGAGCAATACCCCTGCCCAAAACATCTCCCAGGGAACAGAGGCAGATACCAGACTCAGAGGACCCGTCCAGCATCTCCAGAACTGGCACCCAGCCAGCACACATTGTTGCCTGCTAGGTTCTACCAGCAAGCTTCTTTGTGTGGGAAGTGCCAGAGAGTCTCTGAACAAAGGACAAGGCCATTGCCTGAAAACACTCTCCTCAGCTTTTGGCCGTCCACCTTAAATGAAGACACAAGCCCTGCGAAGAAACTAGGTGGAGTGCCACAACAAGCATCAACTATCGTCCATCTTTTAAGGACATTTTTGAGGCAGTCGAACCATCAAACCGCGACCGGCTGCACCACTGACTGTCGTCACACAAAAGCCATCCGAGATGCCTCGACAAGCATACCAGATCCGCCAACCAGCACAGAGACAACTATTCTTGACCCTGAGCCACTGCAGCCGTCCATCATTGAGCATCAAGATCATCTCAAGCACCAGGTATGTTGTGGTTCTGTCCCCCTGGTCCTTCTCTGAAAGGCCCCCAATGACATTTACGACCCCTTGCTCCCTTGTTAAGACTGATTGCTTTACCGACTACCCTCCTGTTCGTATCCCATTCCTTTGTGAAACTGTCTGTCCTCTGTGTTCCTTTACAGGGTGGGCTGTATTTTGTAGTGTGCTGCTGTCTGTTGTAATAATAATAAAGTAGATATTTGTATACAACATTGACTGGACAGTCCTTTTTATCATTGGGTAATAATTGTATTTTCGCTGTGTTGCAACTAACCAACGATCCACGACCTTGCCGAGATAAGCCTGCCTTTCCGTCCACGTTAACAAAATTGGACAATGTTTTTTTTTAATGTACTTGTTTTTCCAATCTGTTCGGATCCCTTCTGGTGTACTATAGGTGTGGGGCTGATTGATGGTTTAGAAACCAAAATGTATCCCTGTGCCACCGGTGACCCGGACGTTGATTCGTCACAAGTACCCCACCTCTGTGCACTCCCTCGCAAATCTTTTAAAGGGGACAACCAGGTTCACTTAGCTACCCTAAATTCTCACTCTGCTATCAAACACTCCTCTGACATCTGTCACCTCCTTGAAGATCTTGACCTTGACGTCCTTGCTCTCAATGAGACGTGGTTCAAGGCCAGCTATGGCACTGCTTATAACACTCTTCTCCCTGAGGGCTACAAGATCCTGTCCAATCCCAGGCCCCTCCTGGCTTGGTGGTGGAGTGGCTCTGATATTCCCTGAGTGGTTTCCTGCCTACATCATTCCTACTCATCCTTTGAGGTCTGTCTCACCTTCTTTCTCTCTTACTCTCGCAACCATCTACAGAGCCCCCGGACCGATCTCCCTCTTCCTCTCAGAATGGGCCGACCTGCCCCCCTCTCTTCTTGCCTCCTCCCCCAAACTTATCTTCCTTGTGGATTTCAATATCCATCTCGACTCTCCTGATGTGGCCACTGTTCTCTTCCGCAACCTGTGCGACACTTTTTCCCTCACTATCCTTCCCTCTGGCCGAACCCACTCTGCCGGACACACCCTGGATGCTCCCATCGCAAAAGTCATCCCTCTCTCCAACCCTCTCTCTACCCCTTTCTCCTGGTCTGACCCCTCTCTCCTCTCTTCCCACCTTCACCTCCCCGTCCCATGATGCCTCTGCATGCACTGTCAGTCTCCTTCTCTGTCATTCAACCGATGTAGCGTGTGTCAGAGCCTGCTTTTGCCTCTTTCTTTATCCCTCCTCCACCCCCTTCATCAGACTCTTCTTCATACTATGTTCTAGCTAACCTCCATCTCTCTATCTCTAACACCATGGACATCCTTGCTCCCATCATGAGGATCTGCATGAAGCCTGCCTCCAAATACAACTCTTGGTATGACTCTGACTTGGCAGCTTTGAAATGCAAGTGCAAAGCTGCACAGCGGAAGTGGCAGGCCTCTAGCTCATCCTCTGACATACTGGCCTGCCACCTACTTCAAAGGCAATATCGTCGCTCCAGCTCCTCCAAGAAGAGGTCTCATGTCCAAGCCCACATCTCTGGAGCCACCAGTAACACGGCTGAACTCTTTCAAATCTGCAAGAAACTTGCCAATCCTACCGCAGTCTCCTCTGCTCCTCATCCGTCCCAGGCCCTCTGCAATGCAATGGCCACCAACTTTTCCTCCAAAACTCTGGACATCCTGTCCTCTCTGTTGTATGTGCCCCCTTCTCTCGCCTGCCTTGTCTCCCCTCTCGTCCCCATACTCTCCTCTTTCTCCCCATTACACCAGAAGAGATTGCTAGAGTTTTCAGCTCTATGAATGTCTCCCCTAAACCAGTGTTCCCCTGCTCCTCCAGAACCATCAAGGACAACATCGCCTCTCTCTCTCCAGCCCTGGCTGACCTCTGCAACCAATCATTTACCAGTAGCTCCTTTCCTCAACCCCTTAAGCACAGCCTTGTGCACTGTCACGACCCTCGCCCAAAACCCCCTCTGGCAAACCCATTGGCCAGGTGGAGTAAGGACTCGGGCCTCTAGAGTCTGGCATCCTCTTCAAAAGCCCTCATGGGGCCAGTCCTGGCTCCTATGGTGCCAGGCTCATACACCATGAAAAACAATGTGCTTGGGAACTACTTTATTGTATTATCAGTCAACATGGAGGCATCCACAAAGCTTGGTTCCTAAGAACCAAGCTATGCGGTCTAGTGTTTTGGGTGTGGTAGCCTAGGGACTACTTTACCTGGACTATTTTGTTGTGGCTATTTAAACCACACCCAAGCAAGACAACACGCTTCGTGTTACTTTGCAGCTTGCAATGTGACGCTCACCGTGTCCAGCTATTCCCTCGAACCTCGGAGATGCAGAACCTGCAAGGAGACAAAAGGAACATCATTAGCAGCAGCATCTTACCTGCAGTCTTCATCTTTAAACACTCGCAGCTACTGAGAACAGCTTCCTCGAATCTGCACGCCTCCCAGACAGAACGACCTGAAAGAGGAAGATAGAGGCAACATTAAAGAAAGCAGTAGAGACATTTACAAATTACGAACTGCTCAAAAGTCTTACTTGGCTGGTCGCCTCGCTGAAGAACACTGCAACCTACAAGGAAGGAAAACACAGGTTAGCAAAGGCAAGACTTTGCAGCGCTGCGCATAGCGCTTACTTACCTCATCATAGCGCTCTTCATGCGCCATCATTTACCAGCGGGGCTCAACCAAGCCAGTTTGCCGCGCTGAAGCTCTGCATACCTAGGGGGGAAAAAGAGACATTTTAAACAAAGAAAGGCATGCAGGATAGCAACAAAACTAAAGAACAGCAATAAGACCTACCTGAACAATATCAAACGGGCCGGCGTCAGTGAAGTAACTGGACCTCACTCGCCCATGAAAGACAACGTGCCCCTGAAAAGAAGGCAGGGCGGAGAGCACACCTAATTCTACCACAAGGCAGAACCTTCCCCGCAGATCACATCAGGGCAAGGCTGAGAAGCATACCAGCGAGTTCCCGGCTGGGTGGCGTCCCTGTGGATACCAGGTGAGCGTAACATGCACCCTCTCCTAAAAAAGATATCTACTGACCCTTATTGCGCGGCTAACTATCACCCTCATCCCTTTTTTGGGCAACCTCATGGAGGAGCTGGTCATCCCACAACTGACCCTCCACACCGAAAATGGCTGGCTGCCTCCATAACCACCAATCCAGTATCAGGGCAGCCAGAGACATGGATGGAAGCTGCTCTCCTGAACCCTCGTGAATACCTTCTCTCTAGCCTGGACTCTAACACTCCTTCTGCTCTGATCCTCCTCGATCTTTCCTCTGCTTTTGACACAGTCAACCACTCCATCCTCATAAACCTTCTACATGATACCCTAGGCATCATAGACAGGGCACTGGGGTGGCTGACCTCCTTCCTCTCTTACAGACCTTCTGAAGTGCAAATGGGTCCCTTTCTCTCCTCCACCTCAATCTCTACCTGTGGCGTCCCTCAGGGCTCTGTCCTATCAACATGGCTCTTCAACATCTACTTGGCCCACCTGATTTCCACTTTCTCCCCACATTCCAGTTTTGGGAGGATAGCTCAGGGGCAACATGCTCGCCTTGGAAGCAAGACGACATGGAGCACCACAGGTTCGATCCCTGGGTCCGTGCTTAGAAACCTCTTATTTATTATGTATTAAGCGTGTTATAAATAACCTATCATATCATATCATACACAGATGACACACCGCTCTCTTTCAAGCTGACTTCCCCTACCTCATACCTGACTGTCTGACTGCTATTTAGGCATGATGCTCTGTCAATGATCTCTGCCTTAATGCCAATAAGACAGAGATCCTTCACATTGGGACACCTGCTCCTTGCTTCCCCCCAACTCTCTGTCTAGATTCCCTGGGTCTTCTCCCCTTACCCTCCAGTGAGGGAAATGGTCTTGAGTTCATCTTTGACTCCTCTCTCTCAATCTCTCCACACATCATGGATTTTGCCAAGAAGTCCAACTTCAGTTTCATCTCCTCACGGGCATTCTACCTTTCTTCACCTTACCCCAGAAGCTCAATGTCTCCAGAGTCCTGGTTCTCTCTGGGCTTGACTACTGCCACATCCTCTTCCTCAACCTGCCTCTTTCCTCCCTTCGCCCCTTCAACTAATCCAGAATGGGACTGCTTGGCCTCAAGCCCAGGGACTGCATCTCTCCAGCCCTAAAATCTCTCCACTGGCTCACGGTGACCGGAAGGATCAAATTCAAGATGATTTGCATCATCCACAAGGCTGTCTGGGGAATGGGACCTCTTTACATTCAGCTTCCCTACCTAAATACCTTGCGGCCTGAGTCCTTTGATCTTCTGGCTCTTACTCTCTACAGGTCAAGCGTTTCTCCAAGCAGAGAGTGGGGGATAGATCCCTTTACTCAGCTGGCTCCTGTCTGTGGAACGGCCTTCCTTCCCCCCCCTCAGACTTGAGCCGGATCTTCTAAAGTTCTGGGAACTTCTCAAGACCTTCCTTTTCTCCTCCTCCTTTCCTCTCCCCCTCCTTTGCTAACTCTCCATCTGCCACTGCAACTGGGGCCTGGTGCCTTCAGAGTCTTACAGGGGTAAGACCAAAGAACTATGTGGGACGTGGGGGAATTCTGTCAACCAACTGGAGAATGTTGCCCCATGACCTAGATCGTGGATGAAAACATAAAGAATGCAGGTGACCTGAGGGGGTGGCAAAGATATGGATTCTAAAGAAACCACAGTGTGAAGAAAAGGTGAATAGGATTGAGGAGGTGGTCGAGGACTCAACCAAAGGGGGGAATGTAGAGAAGGAGATGTACACCCCCTCACCTATGTCATTTTGAAAGAGCAGCAAGAAAGCACTGTGCATGACACCTGGTATCATCCCAATACCGCATCGAAGATATGAAAGACGTTATGCGCTCAGACAACCTTATTGAATGTATTCTCAAACTGAAGTGGTAGAAGGAAGCCTGCAGACACCATCGGACATGGAAGAGCTATAAGTGAATTCTGACTGGTGTAAAGTGACGTCATGACGAGATGAGATGAGGATGCACTGAAACCATTTACGAATACTCAAAGAATGAAGATGTAACTGAAGTAAAAAGTAAATGAACATGTGGATATGACAAAATCCTATATACTGAAAAAATAAGTAAGAAGAAATGCAGTAGATGTATATATGCAGATGCGCAAGGTAGATGAGACATATAGAAGCTTGCTTCAGTTAAAATATAACACGGTTAAAGCAGCTGTGTTGAGAAAATGGACGTCGTTTTTTTTATATTAGTAAGCTAAAAAACCCAAGGAGAGAGAAGCAGGCTGTAGAGCTGACAGGCACTGGAATGCAGATTCATGCAAGAACAAAGAATATTTGTTTGGCTAAGGATCAAGGATGCCACAGGTAGATGCAACTACAAAGTACAAAAGGAGTCGAAGAGGATAATCCATGTACAGAAGATATTTTTCTGTTAGATTAGGCAAAGGAGTAAACATGTGCGAGTGCCGAGTGTTGGCCAATTAAAAGTGAAGAAAGCATATGCAAGACTGAGCAACCAAGTCTCCAGAGGCCAAGAAGAGTAAAAGCACCCAGTATAATTGAATTAAATAGCACTAAATAGGAGGACAGAATGGGCAAATCCTCTCACACGTGGTGCAAGCTCAGAAAACAAGGCCTATTCATAATTCTCCAGCCATGGACAGCAATGTATCCTCACTCCCTTAAAAGTTCTGGAGAAGAGAACAGTCAGCAAGGTAAACTAGAAAGAAGAAGCCTTGGTTTATGGCCTAACCGATGAGAGATGGTAAGGCTAATTGGCCAAGTGGGTAGTTGTCTGACGTTGTTCACCGCACCTGGGTTTCGTTTTGCTTATGTGCTGCTAACAATCCAAATGTCCAAGGTTGGAGGAGGGTGCAAACCAATTAGGAAGGTCTATGCGATGATGATCTATACATTGTTGCAGAAGCCAATCTGTTGCTGTTATTTATTATTATCTGTATTATACGTAGTAAGAGGTTGTTCTAGACGTGCCTATCAGATAAAGGGCAGTCAATGATGTTACTAACACCTAAATATGCTATAGATATATATGTTCCCCTAACCAATCCCTCCGCCCAATAGGTTTCTACTATTTGCCACGTAGGATGAAATCATAGCTGACACATATTGAGATATAAAGCCTTTGTGTAATGGGAATGTATTTGAGAGTGAGTAAGCTGCAATGTGTTATGCTTGCCAGATTTCCCTGCAATTATAAAGTAGTACTTTGCCATATTCTTTGAGTCTGTCCTGTTATTTGGGGCTGTAATTAGTTGTTATGGTAATCCCATCCAGCACTTGATACGCTCCAGGTGCTACTGCACAGTATGGTTAGTTTTGCAATACTGAAACACATCATGAACTGCGGTTCTCCAGAGGTGCGGCAGCGCCTCAATGATTCCAAGGTCTGGAATCCTAAGTATCTGCCAAAGAATGCTGACTTGTGGGTCTCATATAAGGTGAACCACAAAGACCAGGGAACACCTCAGAAAGGTGAGGAGATCGAGAATTCATGTTGACTAATTTCTCCCTTCCATAGGAGAGCTAGTTAAGCCCCTTTTTAGCAAGTTCCATAAAGAAGGTGGTCCTACTAACTCAAAGTTAAATAGTGGTAGCTAGGTTATTCCCAGGTCCCCTGAATTGTGGAAAACCTGCCCCCCCAGGTTACTTTAAATGCCCCATAAATACAGTTGGGGTGAGTGCCTTATACATTACCTCCTCCTCAGAGCAGACCGGCTTATAATAATTAGAAATTCCTTTCTTCAGCCTTTTTCAGGTGGGTGGAGAAAGTCTTAATGGAGAAGGTGTGATTCCTAGCAACACTGGGTAACGGGCATAACAGCTAATAAATAGGACCCTGTTTGGGCACAAGGTTCTGTTACATAGAACTCTGAAATCCACTAAGTTTTTTAGTGGGCCTCTTAAAGAATTTTCCATAACAGAAATCCCCCTGAAAAATGCTGTCAGTTAACACAACCTCTCAGTGTCCATAACAGACCAAATATAGCTGCAGGAGTGTTTACTACACTATACTACAGAGTCTTTCTACTCTGCCTGCTGCATAGGGAGGAGTGTGCCTCACATAGACTCAGCTACATATCGGGGCGACTGCGGAGTGCGGCAGGAGTGTTTACTGTGTTTCCACAGTCCGCAGCTGCGAAACTCTACCTGGCCCGCGTACCAAGAACAGCACTTGCCAGTGAATGGGAAGGGGGCCAGGTCAGGCTGAAGAACAAGGAGGAGGGCAGGACCTTGAGGAGCAAAGTAAGGTGCCCTTCCATGCTCCATTCCAGCTTGAGACTGCACCTAGCGGGTAAGTGCAACTTGCAACCTGTTCCCCCCTTTGACATATGTGTGATTACTGACACCATTGAAAACAGTGACCCACCCCATTCGCCCGACCGCCTGGACGCCATAGATTTGGCTTCAGACAACTTGCACAGGCCCCCAATTTTCCTGCCTGATTCTGACATGCTGTTGTCCCCTGAGCCCCGAACGAACCTGAGTACATTGTCACTGGAGAGTCCTCTTATCACATCTTCGGTGGACGGTTTGGCATTGTATTTGCTCCCGACACCGTGAGCGGCATCTGTTGCCTCAAATCAATGATTGGATGAAGAGGCTGCCCCTAAAGGGCAGCCGACTCTGTCCACACTAAGGTCACACAACGGGGAGGTGAGACTGCTTGATTCCAATGCCGCAAATGCGGACGGCAGTCTCACTGACTCCACAAAGAAGAGTGGCGTGTGCTGGGATTCTGCCTCCAGTCCCAGGACCCTATTAACTTGCTGTCCCGTTTTGATCATCACCCCACCCCTCACTCGTGTACAGGTAATTGCCCAATTGCATAATTTGGATAGTGCAGTGACTCTTGAACCCTTTATATCTACCCCCTGACCGCTTGCGGCCGGCTGCCGGAATGAGCATCTCCTGCAAGTGAAGCAGAGGGGGTTCAGAGTGCCTCTCCTAACTGTACGGGGCCCAACACCCTTTCAAGCTCTAAGTTGGACGATACCTGGGTTCAGCCTACAAGGGAAAGCTCCAACTTAGAGCAGAATTTGGGAGCTGACTGGTCAGAGGAAGACCGCCGTTCCTCTCTAAAGGGGCAGGGTGGGACCTCAGCCCATGAAGGGCTCTGGACTTTGTCAGAGAGCAGATGTATCACTCCTTTCTCCCACACTATAACTAAAGGAGGGAAACAGAACACTCTAAACAGGAACTCAACAAATGTTTATTATTTTTCTGCATATTCAAGGAAAAGGAACATTTTTCCAGAAGGTGTCAGAGAAATGTCGGATGCAGAAATTCTGGAAGGCGTGGGTGAGGAGAAACCACCCAGCCTGAGGTCAACGCCTGGGATCTCCAAGCCCTTTGAGAAGCCCGCTCTTAGGGGCATGCCCCCTGCCCTAGTACCCTATCAAGTTCCCCATAAATTAGATGAAAACACAAACAAGTGCCACTATACACAGAATTTGAGGGAGTCAAACATCGAACATGCTGACCACAGAGCAAGAAGGCCTCCAGTGAAAATCCTAAAGCTGAAATCAAGGGAGACATTTGAACAAACTAAGAGACTCACAATCCACAGGAATCTCTCTTCAGGGTTGTCCGCTGAGAACAAGGGCCCCAACCTTGTTGTTGAGATTCCACTATTGAGGGAGTGTATGAACTTGAGGAGAGAGGTAGAAAGGTTCGACCCAGAAGATCATCAGGCATCTCAATCAAGATCTTCCACAGTGATTACTGACTTACCTGTTGAGGATCTGCACCTTTTGGGAAACAACTCCTCGTTACAACTTCATCAGGAGACCCACAACCACTCATCCAGCTTAGAAAACTCCACAGACACTTTCATGTTCCACACAAGATGGCCTAGTGATAGACCACACTCATCATGTCAGGCAATCACATCAACAAAGCCTGACCTGTTGACGATCATGTCACCTAAACAATAGCCCTGGCTCCGTTCCCTAAGCTGTATGAAGCACTTAATGATACCTTAAAGGACCAGATGACAATGAGGGCTATGGTCCACTCTAAACTGTTGTTCCTAGAGGGCTTTTTAACAGCACCAGAACTGAGTTCCGTAGGTTCACCAGTGATCAGAGCTAAAGTGGAAGAGCAGGACACACTAAGAAAAAACGTGAGAGTGCCCACTCGAGACCAGCGAGTGCAGACAGGCCCGGACAGGATCCCCTCCAGCCCAACAAAACTGCCAGAAGATGGGGGTACAGACACTGTCAGTCCGGACAGAAATGCCAGCGAAAAGAAGGAGATCACACAGACCACCACAGCGCTTATGGTCGAGCGCAATGGGGAGGGCATAGCTACTCTGGAGGCCTCAGCCCCATTAAAAAAATCAGAGCTGGCAAACAACCAATTTTCGATTTTTGGTATCAAACGGAAGCTGAAGCTAAGCAAAGAACCAGCAAGGCCCCCCCCCAACCAACGCAAAAATGTCGACGCAACCTCAAACCTAGGGCCCTCCAGAAAAGCACAAACAATTTGCCTTCGAATATCAGTGAACTAAAGGTTAAGGATAACCTGGAGCACCCCACCGGCGCTAATGGTAGATTACGACCACTGCTGATAGCGGATGAGAGAGATCGAGATTTAAGAGACGAGACAGGAGATTCAGACTTAAACACCACTGAGGAACTGATGAACCTCACAGTATACTCAACAGAATAATAGGAATCCCAGTTGGATCCCCCCATACCACCCCTCCAATCGAGCGGAGGCCTACTGCAGGCTCCAGTTCAATGTCAATAAAAAGAAAAACAGGTGGATGTAGTCTCTCCAAATATCCTAACACTAGAAGAAAAAAGATTGAGATTAGACAATAGACTTGAAGGCGAAAAAGGGGCCATGGAGTCAGTGCTTCTGCTTAACAGCTCCTCGGATTTTACCGCTGAATGCTCGTCCATAGCAGTAGATATTACTGAATCTACCCAGGCATTAGAACACTCTGTGACTAAATTCCTTACTCTAGAGGAAAGGAGATGAGGATAAACAAAAGACAACATGCTGTGGCAACCAGGGAGGAGAGGGATCCTCTACCAAACAACAACACAAATCCACTTGCACAGCTCAGGGCCTCAACAAAGGGAGATCTTGAAATTAGCCCCCATCTGAGGAATCGAGCACTCAGACGGTGCCATGAAAATTAGCATCAAGGCCCAAGCAGAGAAGGAAAAACTGAGAACCCAGTTACATCAAAACGCTCATTAGATCCCCAAACTAACGGGCAGGCCAAGGGGGCAGACTAGTAACAGAGGGACTGCGTCATCCATTGGGTCCCCCAGGTAGGAGAGCCCAAGAAAACCTGTGCACCTGTTCAGTGAAGCTGGAAAGGCTGGTGGACACAAAAGATGACCTAATTCTGGACAGGAAGAGGGTAATAGATCTTCTCCAGTGCATCCCGAATCTGCGTCAGATTACATTGAATGACTTTAAAATCATAGAATTCGTGGATGAGACATGCACTGACAGCGTATTCTTGCACATGACCTCCCCGGTCGTGAAGGGGATGTTGCTGGGAGCAGCCGAAAGCCTACTGATGCCTGGTTTTGACCTCACAGCCGTGACAGGAACAGAAGCCACTTATATTCTGGACCGAGAAGGGCAGGCTCCAAGAGGCAAAAAGTATCCGCTGATTGAACACATAGGAGAACCAAATGCAAACAACCCTGACAGATTTCAGAGGCTCAGAACCAACTATAAACAAACAGAGGAACACAAAACTTCAGTATTACAGTGAAGGCTAATAACGGGAACGGCCTTATTAGAGAGGTCAAATGGGCCCCACATCTTAAATCTGGGACCCTAGAAGAGTGTTCCTGGTCATGGCTATCAGGAACCTTGTCTGACACTAAAAGATCCTAACTCAATGCCCTCCCTTGCCTGGGCCAAATTAGGATGGCCTCATGGAACACCAGAGGGTTTGGGCATTTGACAACTGAAAGTGATGTGAACCTGGGAGGTTTTGAGCTACTATGCTTACAAGAGACATGGTTACGCCAAACACTGCTCCTGGACATGTATTGCGTGACTTTAAGCCCAGCTGAAAAAGGCCTGAAGGAGCGACCAAAGTCAGGCCTGTTAACTGCAATCAAATCAGGGAGTGGTTTTGCTTAATTAAAGGGTAAGCAACAACGTGTATGCCCAAGAGATCATTGTGGGCTGGGTCCCTCCGGTGGGCAGGCAGAGTCAAGAGGGTGCTACTCGCCTGGCCATAATAAATGTCTACTGGAACCCAACAGCCATACAGGATGAAGGTTTTCTAGAAATGGTGATCAAAATGATAGACAAAGACTATATAAATCAAGGCGCAGAATACATCATCATCTGTGGGGATCTTAATGTGACATGCCTGACCAAGAATGTAAAAATTAAATAAAATCTCCAAACAAACAATTCTAGAAGCAGAGGAGAAGACTGGGTATCCGTAATGGCCTCTAGAGATATGCATATGATGAATGGGCACATGCCTGGAGTCATGCCACCCAAAGCGACCTAGTCAAGGGCCAACCAGTCTGTATTAACAGATTACATCTTTGTGTCACGGAACATTTTGCAATTTGTCACCTCCATTAAGATCATTGGGATGACTCGCAGCGATCCTGATCTCGTTGAAATGAGATGGAACTCGAATGGAAACACAAGTCAACTGAGAATGCCTGGACCAATGACTGTATCCAATGGGGAGTAAGACTAAGAATGTGAAGGGAGGCCATCAAGCAACTAACTGCATTATTTAAAAATGTCCCTCACCCAAGGTCGGTGATCGAGGGAGTGTTGACTGATTATACACCTCTACTTAAATGCTTCTGCAAAAGTGTCAAGTCTCAGAGCTGGCCTGAAAGGAAAGTATTGCACACCTATGATGAGATCTTTGTTGCGAGGAGAAGAGTGATCCGAGGTATGCTTCGGCGAGCCAACAAGTTAAAAAAAACGGATGACCTTCTGCAAGCCAAAATCACAAACAACCGCTATAAGAACTAGTTATGAGCACACAAATTAAAAATGTACCAGACGGACTCAGAGTCAATGCTGAAATTAATCTGTGAGCGGAAATCATGTGAATTTTGGTCTTTAATAAATAACCACCTTGGGTACACATCAACAATACAGAACAACATTGTTCCAGCGGAAGCCTGCGTGAAACATTTCTGGTCTCTCTACAAAGAAAGGAGAGATTACGGGCTTATTGACCTGCGGGGGCACACTGTGCCATGGGACTTCCCACGTTGAATAGGCGACATCTTGGGGAAATTGAAAAACCTGAATGGCTCATGAGCCCCAGGGCCAGGCTGCCTGACCAATGCCATGTTAAAAAAAGATCAAACACAATGGGCACATTTTCTCCGTCTCTTATTTGACCGGATCGCTCATACCCACACTCTCCCGGCATCCTGGAGAAAGGCAATCGTGGTCATTTCAAGAAAGGCAAGAGGAGGGTGCTCAAAACCTACCTTCTGATAGCCCTTCTAGACGTCATCGGGAAGGTCTTTGGATCACTGTTGCTTGTAAAGTTGAACGAGTGGCTACATTGTGAGGGCCTTAATGACCCATTTAAAACTGGGTTTGTGAAAGGGAACAGGACCGGTGTGAACTTGTTGCTCTTAAACATCCTAAAAGGGAAAGTCTGGGATAAAAAACCCAGGATATAACTGCCCTTTGTGGACTTTGATCAGGCCTTCGACCAGGTGGAATGGCGTGGCCTGTGGAACAAACTATTGAACTGTAACTGTGAGAGACCAATCTTGGAACCCCTAATCTCACTCCACTCTGACACCAGCATGTGAGTACACCTGAATAAAGCTGGTTTGCTGCTGCAAGAGATAAAATCTTCCAGAGGTCTGAAGCAAGGATGCCCACTGGCACCATCTCTCTACTTCTTCTTCATATCTGACCTGGAAGAAACACTAAAAGCTGCCTGGAGTTTCCCACCCAGTACTGGCGGGGAGCCGTTAATTTGCCTCCTATATGCTGATGACTTGGTCTTAATAGACTAAATGCTGGATGGCCTCCCAAGGCAGCTGGACAGACTGAAGGAGTATGTGGAATTGAACGATTTGCAAATAAACACTGACAAGACCAAGATTCTGGACCTGAAAAAATCAAAGATGAAAAAATCTAATTTCAAGTGCAGGTTGGGGTCATCCTGAATTGAACAAGTTGATTTGTTTCGATACCTGGGAATAGAGATAAACAGCAACGGCTCAGAAGCCCCAATGGTGGCATCTCTACGTCAAAAGGCCAGAACACTGGCGTCTGAACCTTCAATATTAAACATCAAATTTGGCCGCTTCTCACTGATCCTGGTAATACATTTCTATAAAATGAAAGTAGTCCCAATTCTGACATATGGACTAAGAGGCTATTCTTTTGATTTCTGACAAACTGTGGCCATTACTAGAAGGTATCTTCTGGAAGGCTGTTTTGAAGGTTCCATCTTCGATCCCAATACAGGTACTCCAAATAGAACTGGGCCTCATATCATTAACGGCAATGGTCAACTGGAAGTGTTTGGCACTATACAGAAAATGCTGCTTGGGCTTGGGAGTAAGAACAACTGAAATTATCTACAATGAAATCAAGTAGGGCTCAACTGGGGCCCTTAAAGTCTAGGTAAAATCAAACCTAAACCAACTGGTAGCGATAGGATATACAGAGGAAGACCTAAAATCGAACCCAGGTCATGTGAAAACCAAATTAAAAGAGCTAGATTGGATAACTACAGACAACAAGGCAAACAACTATACATTGTTTCAACAAATAAACCAGGAAGTTAGCGCACTGGGCGAATTGCCTGGTTACCTGGCAGAATTCCCGAGTAGATGTGACTGAGATACATTTCTGAAACTAAGACTGACTTTGTTTTTGGCAAAAGAAATTGTGGCTGCAAGAGGGGCAGCTACAGTTCCTAAAGATAACTTATGTAATTTTTGTGGAAAGGAGGAAATTGTGGTGAATTTGAAACATCTCTACACATCATGTCAAGGGTTGACTAAAGTCAGAACAAAGCAATTTGGTCAACTGATTAATGACATGGGGTCCTTGACTCCAGAGGACGGGTGGACCTTGGTCATGAGAGGGGAAAAGATCTTGTTAGTATTGGTGGCTGTGTCATTTATTGAGGAAATGCTGGTGCTGTGAGAAAGGGTAGTACCTTTGGGTAAATGTACTTTTCCATTTTCTCTTCACTCCTGGTTTATCGTTGGGAAATTTTAAAGGCCTACATTCGGGTTGGGTGGACTATCCGTTTGTAACTTGCTCCTCGTTTTCTTTTATTCGTTCTTGGATTTCTCTCTTTTCATCTTTTTCTTTCTTTCCCATCTCTAAATTTGTACTTGCTCAAAAAAGTTTAAAATAATTAAAGCAATTAAAAAAGAAATGACTTGGAAGAGAAAGTCATCTTTAAATGTATCACTTTCCTTCCAAAGGAATGCAGTTTTAACTGCAATCCTTCTATGGGTCAGCTTGTTATGAGGTACCCCTTAAGTTTAGAAAGCTGCCAAGGTTGAAGATAAAGAGGTATACTACTCTTCTCCCAGGCCTTCTGTGTCAGAGCCTGTGACTGTTCCTGCTCCTACAAGAGAAGAGGGTAGGATTTTTACATTGGCCCTGGATCATTAAAAAAATACACTGATGGCTCAGTTAAAAAAATCCTATTTTATCTTCAGTGGAAGTAATCCGTCCTGCGAGTTTTTTTAGAACAGACCCCTTCTCAGAGAAAAAAGAACATTCCAGTGGGTTGCACTAGGTCTTATAGTCTGTAAAGATTGAACCTCAACAAAGAGGCAATGTTGGAGACTCCTAAAACCTCTTTTGGTCCTTCTGATCAGGATAACTGATTTCAACAATTTTATACATCTCAAAATTGATTACTTTCCCCTGCTTAAAGTCTGGGAGAAGCAAGTGTTAGGACATACGTTCATTTTTGCTATTTGATATCATTACTTTTCTGACTCCCTTAAATGTTTTGCTGGCTTGAATGTGTTTTTGTCTTTTCTTTTACCCTAATGCTATACTAAATAAATGCATCTATATTGTTACAGAATATTAGGTGTGGTGTATTTTATTGTGCATGCATATGGGGCTAATTGTACTTTGGTACCAGTGCTGTCCTTCTAAGAATAAAAACTGGCTGCTCTGCTGTGTTATCCAATGATATGATGTGCGATGAGGCAAGGGAGGGGGAAAAGAGGGAAAACAGCCAACGATCCTACGAGGCCAGGTGTCATTCAGATTGCGCAAGTGCATGGGAAGGGGTACGGGGAAAGTGTGGCATGGAAGGGGGTTCAGTGAGTGCGGTACATGGGAAAATAGAATAAATAACAGTAGGTAAAGTACGTCCAACAGGTGGCAAGTGCAAGGGTAAGTGCAGACAATGGGTATCAAGTGCCGGTAGGGGGACTGTAGGGGTACAGAAGCAGTCCCCAAGTGCAAGGGTTGCCAGGAAGGCAGTGCAGGTAAGCAACTAGCGGGGGGGACCTGGGCCAGAGGGTGGCCAGGTAACCAGTGCAGTTTCGGTAACAGCCAGGAAGTCAGCATGGGAGAGGAGGAGAGAAAGCAGAAGCAAAGAGAAAGGTTTTGAGGTGCTTCCGGAACCGAAATGATTCTCCTTAAGTTTCAGGGAGGCTGGATAGAGTGTTAGTTTAAGTAGGTACACAGCCTGTTCACTGACTCATGAATCCCTTCACAACCCTCCGCAAAAGGCGGATGGAAAAATCTCCCTATGTTAACACAATCATAAAGGGCTTTGTGAAATGACAAGAAGGCATTAACTAGCAAAAGGTTAGACAGCTTCTCGAACAGCATGCATTGGCCTTGTCTCATGGAGATTTAGGAGCCAAATGGTAGGGCTAATGAAGATTACCCCTGCTAGCTGCGCAGGGATTATTAATTCTATTAAAGACTAGGAGGCGAGCATTATGCTTCATCTTCATTTATTTCTACTCTTCAGCAGTTCAACAAAACTCATATAAAACTTTGAAAAGTGAACAACAAAACGTTTCCTTTTTTTTTCAAAACTACAAAATCCATGAGTCTCTGTAGTCCATGTCCTCTCAACCAGTCACAACCCACTTCCTGTGCTTGGACTCCTCCTCTGCTTTTACTCGCTCTGACAATTTGTCATCTTTATAACTAATCCTCGTCAACAGTGCGAAGACTCTCCTGAACTTTGGAACCCAACTGCCGGTGAACATCCAGTCTCCTGAAGCTCTCTGCTACAACTCTGCTTTCAGCTATTCTTCTGATCTTCCCCTATGAAACAATACAATAGGAGATTTTAGGGTGGTGCCTATGTAGTGTCCTCGCTAACATAATGCAATACCATTTTAGACAGTACAATACTCGTGAAGAAATTTAATGCTCGCCTCCTAGTCTTTAATAGAATGAATACTCCCTGCGCAGCTAGCAGGGGTAATCTTCATTCTATGACAAGACTGGAGGCGAGCATTATGCTTGTTCAAAGCTTCCCCAGCACCGTTCCAGCTAGACCCTCAGCTGGTTTAAAATAAAACTCTTTAAATGTACGATCACTTGACCAGTCTGCTGCTAGCATGATTTCACTTAATGGTACACCAGCTCTCACGGCTGACGAAGCCATTGCTCCTCTCACTGAATGAGCTCCATACATGCCCACATTCACACCTGCTGCTTGCATAATCTCTTTGACCCATCTGGAGATGGTAGCTGACGTAACTGCATAATAGGGCTTCCTGCGTGCTATTAGTAGCTGTGTAGTACTTACTGCTATTGCCGTCCTAATCTCGTACTCTTTAATGCACCGTGCTACGCACCATTTTGTATTGCTCGTAAAATACAGGTAATGAACTGTAGTAGTCCCTGTCTTGGTCCTCTTCACTATAGAAAAAGTCACTCCTTCCGGTCCAAAGGACTGCCTGTTAATCTCTAGGGCTCTAACGTCTGACACTCGTTTGCAGGAGATTAAACATAATAACATAGCTAGTTTACCTGATAACTGTTTAAGAGAAATGTACTTATCTGTTGGCCAATCTGATAACAAGTGTAATACTGTAGACACGTCCCACGTTGTACTATACCTGGGCTCTGGAGGAACTCTGAATCTCGCACCTCTGATGAGCCTCACTACTGCAGGATGTTCTCCTGCAGGGACGCCTTCTATTGGCAGGTGCCCTGCTGATATTGCCGATCTGTACACTCCTATTGTATGGAAAGCTTTTCCGTTCTGTAATAAGTTTGCTAGGAAATTCAGTATTTCCACTACAGGTGCTGAAACGGGATGAACACTTCTGTTCTTGCACCAGCTTGTCCATTTTGCCCAAGCTGCGTCATAGCTCCTCCTAATGGATGGAGCCCAGGATTCAGCGATGAGCTGTGCAGCATGCGCCGAAATTCCTGGCAGTGCCCAACGTTTCCTGATATCCTGCACGCGGCTAGCGGGAGTGTCCCTCTCACTCTCAGAGGATGATACGACCCAGCTGGGTCAGTGAGCAGTCGCTCTCCTTCGGGAAGGACTCTGGGTATGTCCGTTACTAGTTCCATTAACGTTGCAAACCACACCTGTGACTTCTACAAAGGCACTACTAATACCAGCTCCACTTTCTCCCTCCGACATTTCGCTAGAACTCTGCTCAACATCACAAAGGGGGGAAAAGCGTAGTGCAGGCCTCCTGTCCACTCTTGCAGGAAAGCATTGGTTCCTCGCGCTCCTGGATCCAGCCTCCAGCTGTAGTAGAGGCTCATCTGTGCATTGAGCCGGGAGGCAAAAAGGTACATTTGTTATGGTCCCCATCGTGTGTTCAGCCTCTGAAACACTGCTGAATCCAGTCTCCAATCGCTGGAGTCTGTCAGGTACCGAGAGTTCCAATCTGCTACTATGTTCAGTGTGTCTGGCAGGTACTCTGCTGTCACTGATGTCTCTGATCGTAGGTAGAAGTGCCACAAGTCTTTCGCTAGTTCTGCTAGCATCTTGGACCTCGTACCGCCTAAGTGGTTGATGTATCGCACTGCTGATATGTTGTCCATCTTCAGCAGAACACAAGATTTTACTCTTCCTCTTGTGAAAGCCTTGATCGTGAACGATCCTGCTAGGAGCTCCAGACAGTTTATGAGAAGGCAAAGCTCCTCTTCGTTCCACTTGCCCTCAGTCTGTAGGGTCCCACATCTGGCTCCCCAGCCTTTCCGGCTGGCGTCTGATTCTATTATCAGATCCGGCTTGTCTCCGAATATGGCTCGCCCATTCCAAGCATCCATATTCTTTAACTACCACTCTAGTTCTGTAATGGATTCTTGATCTAGGGGTACCTGCTGATGGTACTTCAGACCCTGTTGTAGATGCTTTATCTTCAACCTCTGCAGTGCTCAGTAGTGCAGGGGGCCTGGAAATAGGGCTTGAATAGATGCTGCTAATAACCCTACTATTCTCGCCAATGTTCTGAGAGATACTTGCTGTTTTTCTAAGCATACTCTGATCTTTCTCTTGATGTCTTTTATCTTCCGAGCTGGAAGCTCTAATGTTGCCTAGAACAAATCCTAGGAAGTCTAATCTCTGCGCTGGTGTAGTATCTGACTTCTCTGTGTTCACTAGGAATCCTAGTGAGACCAGAAGATCTTGCACCCATCTCGTTTGGTACACTAATACCTCCCGATCTTCTGCTAGGATTAAGAGATCGTCCAGGTAAATGATCAGCCTGACGCCCTTCTCCCTGATTGCTGCTGCCACTGGCTTCATCAGCTTCGTGAATGCCCAGGGTGCAGAAGCAGGTCCGAATGGCATTGTGTTGAATTGCCAGATTGTTTTTGCCAGCGAAAAGCTAGGAATGGTCTGTACTCCTTGAGTACAGGAACTGTAAGGTAAGCGTCCTTCAGATCTAAACGCGTCAGCCAGTCTCTGAGCTGATGGATGCCCTCCATCTTGAAGTGTCGATATATGATCCAGCCGTTCAGTTCTTTGAGATTTATAACTGGGCGTACCTTCTCTTTCCTGTGCACCAGGAACATATTGCTCACAAACCTCGGGGTCGTCTCACATTTCTCTATCGCCTGCTTGTGGGCTAGCTGCGCTATCTCGCTGTCTAGGCATGCTTGTTCCGCTTGCGTTAATTTCGGACTCTGCGGTCTGCTCAGCTGGACCGGGGCCTCTATGAAATCTAGCTGTAGACCTCTGACGGTCTGCAATATCCAGGAATTGCTTGAAAGCTTGCGCCAATTCTCTAAAAACATGCACGTCCTCCCCCCTACAGGAGGATACTGAATCGCTCTCACCTGGTGTAAATCCTTGACCTCGTCCTGATCCTCTGGACCTGCGGCCCCTCGGGAATCTCCCTCTGGACGGGAAGAATGTGTCTTGACTCTTGTTTTCCCAGTATTGCGCTCTGGGGTTCTGGGGTCTTCTCCCTCCTTGGTTGCGACCGGTTGCATGACCCCAGAAGTGGCCGGTCCCTCCAAAAATATTTTGCTGATCGATGCTCGTGCCTTTTCTAGTGAAGCGTATGTTCCGACAAACCGGCCCATCTCCTTCCCAAAGGTCTCTCCAAACAGGAGGCCCTGGGCTCCTTCTCCTGCTTCATACAATGACAGATCACTAAGCTTTGAATCTATCTTGAGTAATAGACCTTTTCTCCTTTCTGAAGCGATGGCACAATTTGCATTCCCGAGAAGACAGACTGCCCTCTGAGCCCACCCAGCGAGAGCTTCGGGGTCAACTTCTTCTCCTGTGTCCTTTGCCCTTTCTGTGAGGTCCATAATCTTGGCGAGAGGTCCTGCTAAATCCAACACCTTTTCCTGGCAGCTTTTCCAGGACCTATCAATACCCTTGCGGGGGTCTTTGCTCATTTTTGACACGAAGGTCAGCATCTTTGGATCGAGCTCCGGGGCTTCCGCTACTTTTCCTGCGAGGTCTGGTCACGGGTTCTCCGCTCGTAGGTGCTGTCTCACCTCGTTGTGTAGTGGTTTGCGCAGTCTTGCTGTCATATACTGCTCTACTCGGGGGGATGGTTGCCACTCGGTGGACCTCGGATTCCGAATGCTGTCTCGGTCAAACATATCATCTTGAGCTTCCAGGAGGTGCTTCTCCTTCTGCGCTCTCTTACCCCCACTGGGTCTTGCCCAGTCATCTTCCTCGGTCTCCTCTTCTCCCTTCGAGGCCTGATCCTCTATCTGATCCTCTTCCGAGCCTGGGTCTTCTCCTGTGTTGTCTTCCCCTGGAGAGGGGGTCATGAGGTCTGGCACTACCTGACGTTTCAGATAAGCCTCTTTCAGCTTCGCAAAAGTGTCAGGCACCTCTGGGGCCTTTTCTACTGCCCCTTCCAAAGAGCCCCGGGGGTCGTCAGAGGCTTTCCTCTTGAGGGCTATCTTACTCCCCTTATGACCCTCTTTCAAGGGCTCTGTGGGCGTGGGCTTAAAGTCTTTGGTGCTACTACTAGGCTGTGAAAGCATAGCCTCCACTGTCTCCAGCCTCTCCTGGAGGGGTCAAACCCCCTCTGCCACTGCATCAATAAGGGAGCTTCCCAGCACTTGCTTAAAACTGCTGTGCTGTGTGCCCAAATACCTGAATCAGGTGTCTTTGCACGCCCACCGCCCCTTCTTGATGATTCTGTATTAATAAACTTTTTTTTTTTTTCAGTGGCTGCACTGTACTCTGCCTTCTGGCTTATGCGAGGGTCCTCGCTTCTATCGCACCAATCTTCTGCTGATTAGCAGTGTCGGGAGATCTGCAGTCCCTTGAGCCTTGCTGCTCACGAGCACGAGGGCTGCTGTCTCCTTGTGCGTGCTTATGAAGGCACGGGGCGCGCAATCGTTATGACCGCATTCACCCTTTTTTTTAATGATAAAGGATATTGGAATTAGTTTGCTCGTACGAGCGTTATGTTGCAGTGCGCTTATTCAAAAGATGTCATTCAAATGCGGCATCGCTCGATGCGCATTCATACGCGCTTATACTCCTCCCACCCGCGGGTGGGGGCTAGCGCTTTGGAGCATTGAGCTCCACTCTTCGCTCGCGGTTGCTCCGCCCACCCGCGGGTGGGGGCTGCTGCCGCGCGTCTGTGTACTGTTATTCAGGCGTGCTGGGCCTCTCGCGGGCGCCGGCTCCTCTTCCCAAGGGTGGGGGCCGGGCCTCGCGAATGCAGTCACATCCCGCTACTGCGTAGTCCGGGAGGCTGACTAAAACCCTGAGGTGCCGGTATTAAGACACGGGGACGCCAGCCTTGCGGACAAATTCCTGCACAAACAGGAAAACCTTTGAGGGTTTAAAAGACTATCCCTCGCGACATCTCAAGACAAAACGCCTAATTCTGTACGCAAATGTGCGTCTGCAGCAAAAAACTGTTTTTAAAACTATAAATGTTTTAAACAATTCTTCTCTTTCACACACACACTGTGCCTTCTCTATACATGGCTAATGTGCCCTCCTGATACTAATCTTCCACTCAAACTCAGTCAATTCACCACTGACATACGGAGAGGGAGTGCAAGCACAGGAAGTGGGTTGTGACTGGTTGAGAGGACATGGACTACAGAGACTCATGTATTTTGTAGTTTTGAAAAAAAAAGGAAATGTTTTGTTGTTCACCTTTCAAAGTTTTATATGCGTTTTGTTGAACTGCTGAAGAGTAGAAACAAATGAAGATGAAGCATAATGCTCGCCTCCAGTCTTGTCATAGAATTCTCAATGATATGGCCGTGTTGGATGAGAAAAAAAAGCGTAACATGTCCAAACGTCTCTCTCAAATACAGTATAAACAATATTTCAAAATTTACTCTGTGTGCCACAGAAAGGCAATACAAAGATCTAGATGTAGGTGTGATGTGTTCACACCTGCGAAGTCTATGTAGCATACATGCAGTTGTGCTCTGGACACCTTGAGCTGCCCCAGATCATGCTACCAACAATGCAGTTTGCCGTAAAGAAAGGCAGTGAGGGAGAACTACATTGAGACCACACCTAAGTCATGTATTTGAATACTCATGTCATGATTGGTAATATATAGCAGCACTCTTCCAGCTGTTGCATATATCTGGCATTAGAATATTATTACCTGATGTAGATGTGCCTCTTGTACCTACGTGTATGATGATATCAAAACCAGCGTGATACGACTGCCTTCAAGCAGACACCTGCATTCATTTTTTTTTCCTGTAACCAGTGGTCGAAGTGTACGAAAAGAAGTAGTGGAACTATGTTCCCTACTTTTCTGCACCGCTCCCCACAAACCCCATTGCCACGCCACCTCCCATGCACAATACAAACCCCAAAACACATGCTCCTGCTGATTAAGGGAACGTCCAGTGCAGTGCACTGAAAGTGCAAGTTTCAACATAGTTATGGCCCAATGTTTTGCATCCCTTGAGTTGTACTGGCTTGCTGCACATCCGATTGCCCACACTTGCAGAAAATAGGAAGGAACCTCACTTGTCTTCTTTTGGGGCTTCCTGGGTGGATGTGCCGCTAGTTTCAGGCACGCAGGAATCAGGGCACAGCTTCAAGGCACTGTATTGGCCAGAGAATGATGAGGAGAGACAATCAAAGTAACGTAGTTTAGTGCAAGCTTGCAAAGCTCGGTCAAAGAGCGGCTACAGATATGATTGGTCACATGTTGTCGTCTACTTTTAACCATTCGCTGTAGCAGAGAGGAAGGATAGCTCAGGGGCAACACAAGGCTGCGCAACGCCAGTTCGAATCCCGATCCCACTTAGTAACCATTGGCGTTATAAAAGAACAATTATAATAATAATATTATAATTTACCATGCTCGCTGCCTCCCCTTTGAGGCAGCTGAAGTCTTTCAGGAAATAGCAATCAGCTGTTCCTTCACAGGTTCCTTGGGTCATTACTGTAACACAGCTGTCATTCAGTGCTCATATGGGAACGAATGTCATAAAAACACGCTGGGCTTTTCTTATGGAAAATGTAAGGATGCCGCAAGTAATTAGCTTCAGTCTGATTGTAATCCCCTTTCTGCATGAATTCTGACATGCCGGTTCTACAGCAAAGCAGATTATGTATAGCAAGACTGTCATCATGCATTAGGCAGTATGTGTTCAGGTTTAGGAAATTCACAGTATTACTGTAACATGGGATCCAGGAAGTGGAGATTCTTCTGATGATCAGATCGCCATGTTTACGTCTTAACAACACGTGGGGATTCTTATGTCTGCAGAGCAGGCCAAAGCTGCAAACTGGCAGCAGAAGTGGCGAATCTGCTTTGAAGACACGTTTCAAAGCGAGATCATAAAATATTAGGCAGCAAGGACTGTGCAGAAGATGCGGAAGCGATCAGTTCTTTCTTGAGGAGTAGACGAAGAGTTATGCTGATGGTGAAATATTGCAGCCGTGGTGGTGTAATGGTTTCCCAATATGTTTTTATGAACGATCTGCTTGCAAAGTACTGGAGCAGAAAGCAAGCTCCAGCGCCAGAATATCTAACCTTTGTAGCAGTGCTAAACATTGAGTAAATTCACTTATCTCCAGTTTTGCTGTTTAGGAATGGAGCGAACAGCTTTTGCCCCAAGGTTTTTTGCAGTAGTGTGAAATGGTTCTGAAAATTGTTTCTGCCAGCGTTATGTGAAGCCCATATGCACACGATCCAGATAAATCTTCCAAAAATTAAATACAAATTACACATTTCATTGACCACATACTAACAACAAGAATCGCCAGTTTGTGTATTCATGGAACACAACGCGCAGAGTTTACCACAGACTTGACAGGAATCCGCGCCGGCCCATCAAGTCACTGCGACACCACGAACGCCTTGCGCGACACTCATATCGAAGGGGCGTTTGGTTCTGCGCAGTCACCTAAAAAGGGTGAGGAACACGTGGAATGGGGAACAAGAAGCGAAAATATGGGCGTAACAAGGGAGGTACCAAAGTAAAATCCTTGCGACTCCCATAGGCGTGCTAAAAACCCGTATTCATGGACTTGAACAGGGCTCCCCATCGTGCGGAAAAAGACACGCAAATCCGGAAACACGTACGCCACGAGAAAGCTGGCGTTAGCATCACCCCAGACTAAAACAAATGCATAAAAAGGGCACACCAACAACAAATGTACGTATACAGCTACAATGAATGTACCATTTGTCACAGCAGTGATCGCGGGACACGGCAGGAGTTGGCCAGGGCACATATTTTTCTACCTAGGACCAGCCTTTTTGGGATGCCTGATGACCAGGTCTATGGCAGGTATAGGTTTGCACCTCGTATCATATTAGACCTGGTCACGGAGTGGGAGGATGACCTTACATCATCCACCCTGTGCTCTCAAGCACTGAGCCCCTTGGAAAAGTTGCTCAATGTTCTGCATTTTTTGGCCACTGGGTCATTTCAGTAGACAACTGCCATAGTTGGGGGCATTTCACAGGCCACACAGTCACGCTGCCTACACCAGGCGTTGGCAATCATGAATGCACATCCCTCAATCCGCAGGCACATCTACATGCCCAGAACACCTGAAAAAAGGAAGGCCGTGGTCCAGGATATTTATGGGGTGGCGCAATTCCCTAAAGTGCTTGGTGCAATTGATTACACCCATGTGGCTCTATGTCCACCTAGGGCCATAGAGCACATCTATCGCAATCACAAGCACTGGCATTCCATCAATGTGCAGGTTGTATGTGATGCCAAGGGTATCATTACTTCTGTATATGCAAACTATACAGGGTCCACCCATGATAGCTTCATATTCAGAATGTCACCCCTACAGCGGGCCCTGGAAGCTGGGAGGCATGGCAACACATGGCTCATCAGTGAGTATAAATGCATGTGCACAAGTACACACCAATGGCAAACATTTCAACCTCTACAGGGGACAGTGCCTACCCTCTGAGCACCTACATGATGACGCCAATACGGAACCCTGCCACACCACCCCAGGTAAGATACAACACAGACCATATTGCAACTCGGGGCATATTGGAGGGCACATTCGGAGTGCTCATCACGTTTCCGCTCCCTTGACCACTCTGGTGGTGAGTTGCTATATGCACCACCACTAGTGTGCAGGATCATTGTGGCAGCATGTGTCCTGCACAATGTTGCAACATGGCACGGTGTGCCAGTGGACATGGTGGTGCCCCCACATCCCCAACCACATGCACGTTGCTTGCGCATGTTAGGGCAAAGGGCACGTGGCAAGGCTGCCCGTACCCCACTTGTGGCACAATTGTTCACCTAAAGTCCAACCCCTGTGGAGTGCATACAGCCCTGGCACATTCCAGGTGCCATTCAATGATGACAAAGGGCCAATCATCTGTGTCCACCAAACCACCTTGAGAATGTGTCCTTGGAAGTGCTATATTGGTTGCATCCCTTAGAACTTAAACTATTTTTTTTGCTTTCCAAAAGAAACACATAGATGAGGGACTATGCCACTACCACCATGCCAAACTAGACATCCATTGTCCTGTGTGTCACATAAACCGCCCCATATATGTTTTCAATATCATTTGCATATATAAAGTGCATCCTGTATGTTGCTAACTGTACATTCATGTAAATACGGCAAATCTTTATCTGTACATTCTTGTAATTTGTGCAATATGGTGTAATATTGTAAATTCATTTATATAACATTGTAACATTGTAAGCTTCGCATATACTTGTTGCTGCGCCCGGTAACCTAAGGGTCTGGTGCGCAATATAAATAAATAAACAAACAAACAAACAAACACAACAGGCCTTGGCCATCGCAGTACTGTCACAGAAGGCTTACTCAGTTACATAAGTGCTTGTCAAAACATACATTTTGCCTAGCACCATGTTGCAGGGTGGCAGCATCACATAAATGCAGAAGTCAATTTAGGTGGCCGTGGCTAGAAGGAGAGGGAAGAGGGGAGGGGGGACAACAAGAGGGGGGGCATACACATCACAGGCAACCATGGGGGGCATACACAACATCACAGGCGACCAGGGGTGGGGGTCGGGGGCATACACAACATCACAGGTGACCATGGGCGGGGGGGCATTAACAACAATACAGGAGACCAGGGGTGGGGGGCATACACAACATCACAGGCGACCAGAAGTGGGGGTGGACAATGCAGAGGGTTTTGAACTTAATACTCGCAGCCACTGGGAGCCAGTGCAGAGATTTCAGTCCTGGAGAGATACGGTCCATGGGCTTGAGGCCAAGGACAAGTCTCACAGTCCTGTTCTGGATGAGTTGCAGAGGGCGGAGAGTAGAGGCAGGCAGATTTAGATAGAGGCTGTTACAGTAGTCCATCTTAGAGAGAACCAGGGCTTTGGAGACAGTGAGCTTCTGGGGGAAGGAGAGGAAAGGAAGAATACTTCTGAGGAGGTGCAGCTGGTAGTGTGACTTCTTAGAGATGTCAGATATGTGAGGAGAGAAGGAGAGTGTGGAGTCAAAGAAGACCCCAAGGTTTTTTGCCTTGCAGGTAGGAGCAGAAAGAGGGCCAAGAGAGGCCGGCCAGAGAGCTGCAGGGAAGGAGGGAGTGGGTGTGCCGCTGAGTAGAATCTCAGTCTTACTGGCATTAAAGCAAAGGTCAGTGGCGGCACACCATTCCTGGATAGCGGACAGACAGAAAGAGATGAGGGAAGGAGAGGAGGAGGCTGAGGGTAGCCTGAAAATGAGCTGGGTATCATCCACATAGCACTGAAAGTTGGGGCAGAGAGCGGCGATGCGGTGGGCAAAGAGTGCCAGATGTTGGTTGAACAGCCAGGGAGAGAGGTTAGATCCCTGGGGGACACAGGTAGAGAAAAAGATGTCAGAGAGGAAGGACCCCAGTGGACCTGGGAGGGTCGATTGGAGAGGAAAGAGGTCAGCCACGCCAGAGCCTGACCAGTGATACCCAGGTTATCACGGAGACGGTTGAGTAGGATCACATGGTTGACAGTATCAAAGGCAGAAGAGAGATCGAGCAAAATGAGAACACACGAAGTGTTAGAGTCAAGGTTGGAGAGCAGGTCTTCACGGATGTTCAAGAGAGCAGTTTCCATGCTTCTGGCAGCTCTGAAGCCAGACTGATGGTCATGAAGACAACCAACAGATTCAGCATGGAGATTAAGCTGGGAGATGGCCAGTTTCTCCAGGAGCTTGCCCAGGAAGGGAGTGATGGAGATTGGGCGATAGTTAGCCGGGCAGGAGGGGTCGGAAGAGGGTTTCTTAAGAAGAGGGTGCACAAAGGAGTGCTTAAGGGGTGATGGGAAGACTCCAGAGCCGAAGGAGTGATTGCAGAAGTCAGCCAGGGCAGGAGCCAGGGAGTCAATGTGGTTCTTGATAGTTTTGGAGGAACAGGGGTGAACCTGTTTTGACGAGACTTTCATAGTTCGGACTTGTCTGGAAACCTCGTCAGCAGAGAAAAGGGGAAAGGCAGAGAAGGAGGGAGGAGGGGTAGCTGCAGAAGGGCCAGAGGCAGAGCAGGGAATAGAGGGAGGGAGGTGATAGGAGGAGAGTGAGGACAGGATGTGCTGAGTTTTTTAAATGAAGTGAGAAGACAGTGCCGTGCAGAGGGCTTTGGAGGAGACAGGAGAGGTAGAGACTGCAGCAGGGTTGGCCAGTTCCTTGCAGATTTTAAAGAGTTCAGCCGAGTTGGTAGATGCCGCAGAGATGCGGGCTTGGAAAAGGGCTCTCTTCTTGGTGAGAACGGAGAGCCGGTATTGCCTTTGGAGCAGGCGGCAGGACAGTTTGTCATAGGATGAACATGAAGCACGCCATTTCTTCTCTGCCACCCTGCACTTGTGTTTTAGGGTGACGAGATCTGAGTCATACCAGGAATTACATTTGGCTTTGGGCTTCAGGCGGATTCTCATGACAGGGGCAAGGATATCAAGAGTATCAGATATAGCAGCGTGGAGAGTGGAGAGGGCTGTGTGAAGGTGGGAGTCAGCTGAAGGGGGAGAGGGGATGAGAAGGTGGCGGCGAAAGCCTCAACTGACACACGCTTCATGGGTCGGATGACCGAGAAGGAGGGTGGCAGTGATGATGGTGGCTTTGCCTGAGGGGTAGGGAGGGTGAGGTGGGAGGATAGGAGAAAGTGATCACTTCAGGAGAGAGGAGTGGAGAGAGGGACAGAGAGGGGAAGGTCAGAAGAGATCAGAGCATCAAGAGTGTGCCCTGCAGAATGAGTCTGCCCAGACGGGAGACTAGAGAGTGAGAGAGAGTTGCAGAGGTCACAAAAGTGACCAGAGGGGGGACAGGAGGCATCCAGGTGGATGTTGAAGTCTCCAAGAAAGAAGAGTTGAGCGGTTGAGGACAGTGGTGTGGAGGAGAGGTCCGCCCACTCGGAGAGGAAGGAGGAAATTTGATCGGGTGGCCGATAGATAGTAGCCACAGTAAGAGAATGGCTAGGAGAGCGAGAGAGTCGGCAGACAAGACATTCAAAAGAGGAGTAGGTCTGCATAGGAGCGACAGTGGCAGGAATCCACTCAGGGAAGATAAGGGAAACACCCCCACCAGCACGGTTGGGCCTGGGCACGGAGAGGATCTTGTAGCCATCAGGTAGGGGTGTGTCAAATCTGGTGACAGAGCTGGCCGTGAACCATGTCTCAGTGAGACAGAGGACATCAAGGTCCAGTTCCTCAAGAAGGTGACAGCAGAGCGAGAGTTAAGAGTGGCAATGTGGAGAAGGTTGCCCTCCTTGAAGGACTTCCGGGGAGGGGTACAGATCAGAGGTCTGCCCTGCGGAGGTGAAGAAGGAGCACGAGGGGGGGCAGGGAGGGAGGGGGAAGGCAAGGTAGCCGAGGACAGAGGAGGGGGGACAGCAGGAGAGGAAAGGAAGTTGATGAGGAGCGGGAAGTGTCTATCAAAGAGGTGAAGGTTGGCCTGAGGGCCTTGGACCAAGACGGTCCCGTTAGAGTAGACATTAATGATGGCCTTAGAAGAGTGGAAGGAGGCCAAGAGGACATCCCAAAGGTTGCCACCATTAATGGGAGAAGAGGAGAAAGGAGAGAGCACAGAGACCATATGAAGGGTCCATAGGTTAGGTGAAGGCACGAAAAAGAGGATGTCGGTGAGAGTTTCCTTGGAGGAGGCACTAGTGTAGGTGTCAGCGATAGGGAAGCCTGGGTTGGAGACCAGTATGTCCTTTTTAAACTTTTTCCTACCTTAGTGAGGAGAGCAGGATAGTCAATGGAGAAGCAGTTAGAGAAGATAGGCGAGATAGAGAGCACCATAGAATAGGAGGGAGAGGAGGGGGAAGACAGACGAAAGCAAGCGGACAAGATAGCGAGCGGCAAGCCAGTAGTGCAGTAGGACGGACTCTCAGGGTTAAAGATCTCACAGTTCTCAATAAGGAACCAGGGAGAAGCCACCTACGATTAAGAATCCTGAGAGGGGAGGAAAAGGCCTAGTTTACCACAGTGCAGAAACAACAGTAATGCGTATTAGGTAACCGGTGGAGAGGCCACCTAAGTTTGAGAATCCTGAGAGGGGAGGAAAAGGCCTAGTTTACCACAGTGCAGAAACAACAGTAATGCGTATTGGGTAACCGGTGGAGAGGCCACCTAAGTTTGAGAATCCGGAGAGGGGAGGAAAAGGCCTAGTTTACCACAGTACAGAAACAACAGTAATGTGTATTAGGTAACCCGTGGAGAGGCCACCTAAGTTTGACAATCCTGAGAGGGGAGGAAAAGGTCTAGTTACCACAGTGCAGAAACAACAGTAAATATTGGCACAATGCGTAATTAAGTGACACGGGTGTAGGAGGGGTGGGCCGGGAGAGCAGGTGAAGCTAACAAAGATGATAACTGGCCTCTGGCGTCCCCTGCGGACACCTGCAGACACAAAGGGAGCCGCAACCGAAGGCGCCGCCCTTTGCCTAAGGGGCCCTTAGCCAAGGGGGCTGCCGGGCAGGGGGGGCTGCCCAGGAGGGTCAGTTTTAAGGCAGAAGGAGGTGAGGAAGGGGAGGGGGTGTGGGCGGGCAGGCAGGCTGGAAGGGAGAGGAGGACCAGGAAGTGGCTGCAGGGGAAATAGAGAGTCAGGGGAGCCCCCAAACTGCAACAAATGTGAAATTCCTGAAGCCTTCGCCACCTTTTATGAGACCCTGTACAGATCGGAGGTAGCACCTGGCCAGCCAGGGACTGAAAGTTACTTGACCTCAGTCAAGATTCCAAGACTCTCCTGCGCTGAATCTCTTGACTTAGAGGGCCCGATAACGGAGGAGTAAGTCAAAAAATGCAGTCAAGAGACTATCACTCAGAAAAGTCCCTGGGGAAGATGGTTGCAACGCCGGATTCTACAAGTCCGTTCTCTCTCCTCTCCTCCCTTTCATGGTTGAACTCTTTAACAAGATCCTCGATACTGGTAGGACTCCGGACTCCTTTGTACGAGCTCCTGTTTCGGTAATTCCTAAAGAGGGTAGGGACCCCAAGCAGTGTGGTTCATATCGTCCCATATCTTTGGTAAATGTAGATGCCAAAATCTACACCAGAGTCCACGCCGCCAGGCTGGAGACATTCATGCCTCTCCTAATATACACCGATCAAGTCGGTTTTATACTGGGTAGACAGGGCGCTGACACCATGCGGAAGACCCTACATCTGATTAACGAATCCCAGAAAATGGCCAACGACCCAGCCCTTCGGTCAGTTGATGCAGAGAAGGCCTTTGACAGGGTTGAATGGGGCTTTCTGATGGCAGTCCTCCACAAGGTGGGAATAGGCCTGAATTTTAGGAGAGGGATTGAAGCGCTGTACACATCCCCCAAAGCACCAGTTTTCGTAAATGGGGAATACTGTTGGTTTGAACTGGGCAGGGGAACACGACAGGGATGCCCCCTCTCAGTGATACTCTTTGTGCTCTAAGTGGAACCCCTAGCCCAGAAATTGAGAGAATATCATCAGGTAGAAGGACTCCAATTGGGAGGGACTGAATATAATGTGGCTCTATACGCTGACAACCTCCTCCTGCACATCTTGAACCCCACATCTTCTATACCCAGAGCAATCCAATTAATCGGAGAATACAGGAAACTCTCTGGTTTCAAAATAAATAAAGCTAAGTCAATTCTATTCACCCTGCATGAAACCAAACAAGCTGATATAGACAGATTCACACCGCTGGGCCTCACGGTGGAAAATGTCAAGCTGAAATATTTGGGCATACACATCATGAGGGACATAAATAAACCCTATGAAGCCAATTTCCCCCCCTCCTCTTGAGGTTGCATGCCGACCCTGCCAGATGGGAAAACTCATGATATCTTGGTTGGGAAGGCTCAATGCGATTAAAATGGTATGTCTCCCCCGTTTTCTCTATTCGTTTCAGATGCTTCCCATCAGAATGCCAAAGCTCTTTTTTGATGAGGTTAAAAGAGCCATTGTAAAGTTAATCTGGCAGGGAAAGAAAGCAAGCATTGCCTATGACACCCTGACGCTACCTAAAGACAGGGTCGAGTGGGCCTGCCTGACCTGAGAAAATACTATGAAGCTGCCCAACTGCAAATCCTGATTCCCCACTTACGGAATCATAAAGAACCCCAATGGATTGCACTAGACAATCACTATCTGACCCCAGCGACCGTCTCCGAATGGATGTGGGTACCGCAAAACAAATTGTTACGAAGACTAAGGGACCACCCGATACTGGGGACTATGTGGGAAATATGGAGGGAGAGGAGTGACATGCGAAAGGTTACCTCGTGGCCGTCCCCCCTGAGCCACCTATGGGCCCCAGGCATTAGAGAAGACATCCCCAATTTAGAGAGATTTCAAACCTGGCTTGAGGCAGGATTGGAGAGGGTGGGCCAGCTATGGAGAGATGGCTCCTTCATCACAATTTCAGAATTGAAGAGGCTTTGGGTGTGTGCCCCCTACCTGTCTTTCAATTCTTGCAGATCAAGGGTATCCTGACAAAGGACAAGTGGAAGGATAGCATCAGTAGGGATCTGACCCCTTTTGAAAGGATGTTAAACTCCAGAACGGAAATGAAGGGTCTGATATCTGCTATGTATAGGGAACTGATAGAGCCTGGGAAAGGTTCCAGGTTGCATTTGAAAAGTAGATGGGAGAGAGATATTGGTGATGAAGTTGACCCGGACATGTGGGGGAGAATGTGCAGGGCCGCCTCGCTGGTCTCGATATCCAGTCAATATAAGCTTCATGTGATAAAATTATTACATAGGTGGCAATACGATCCACACAGGCTCTCCCAGATGTTCCAGTCATTCAGCCCGTTGTGCTGGTGTGAATGTGGTGAAATTGCGGACTATTGGCACATGTGGTGGGGCTGCCCCTGGATCAGAGTTTATTGGTATGAGGTCCTGGGGGGGTTGATCAAAGACCTTGATGGAATTCAGAGAACTGCAGACCCTTTCCTCACTCTATTTGGGTTTGAAAGATGTGAAGATGAATGGAGTAGAATCAAAGGTCTGGTGGCCCATCTATTGTTAGCGGCACGCGCCACCTTGGTAATGAAGAGGATATTCCAAAGTGCATCAAGCAAGAGCGAATGGGTCAATGTAGCCTTGAATATATGTGTAATGGAAAAAATAACCTCGACCCTTCATGCGAAATCTATACAATATGACATGCTTTGTGGAGACTTTGTGCATAAATACATGTCTGAGGTTACTTATTGAGAGACAGAGAAAGGAATGGGCAACTTTGCCCACTCGCCCAACGAAAAAATACCAAGCTTCCCGTTGAATGAGACTTGCATCACGGCCCACAGAGGGACATATGGAGGAAATCAAGCTCACTACTTTTACTATTGAATTGTCACTGTGCACTAATCATGATCTTCAGAAATATCTAAATTCGTGATTGAAAGAGGAATAAATGTTGCGGGAGTGGTGGGGCACGGTGGGGGAGAAATTATTTTGACCACTTTATGCATGCACTGTTGGGAAAATGTGTTGATTGCTTGTATGCCATTTTGATAAGTCTCCAACACGGTTTTGTAACGTCCTTGTCCCTGTTTTGAAAATCTTAATAAATTTAAATTAAAAAAAAAAAGAAAAATACAAGCAAATTCCCCACCAAAATAAGAAGTTTGCACTGTCACAGTAGTGAACAAAATGCGTGGGCACCCCAAATATCCCCGAAGTCCACACATCCGTCCGCTCCAACTTGCACAAGCTTTGTGATGTTCTCCTATGCACTCCTTTATCCTGAATCCGAACGCCAACACCCAACGGCCAGTGCATGTCACGTAACTTACGAGATTAGGCCCTTTCCTCTGATTTCATGTGTATGTGCTAATTTTGCACATGCTAAGTAACCATCACTCTGTTGCCTCTGCCCACGAGAGTAACACAGAAGACCCACACGCTCCTGCCTACGAGCCATTTTACCTGCCTCCTTCTGCCCTGAGCTGCCTCCTACAAGCCGTCTGCTGCTGCCTGCCCACTGTGTGTGCGTGCTGCCCACCTGCCCTTCAATTTGCATGCCTGCTATCAAGACCTTGCCAGTGCTCCTGTCACCAGCCCTGTGACCGCCTCAGCTGATTCAGAAGACTCCTAATGTGCCAGACCATCACCACCGCTCCACAGCCCATCCCCAGAACCGCCTTGCCCACCCACACCTGCCTCGGGGGTTGCCATGTCTGAGCAAACATCTCCAGAGGCAAGTGGCAACCGCACAGCAGAAAGGCAGAGGGCTGTCAACATCACAACCAGGGAAGTTGACATCCTGGTGGAGCATGTCCTGGGGCATTATGATGCCCTCTTCAACCCCGCAACGCAATGCGGCAAGGAAGGACCGAAGCTGATCTGGGACCAGATCGTGGATGCCATCAGCTCGGAGGGGGTGGCACCCCATGACAGTCAGCATGTGTGCAAGCACTGGGAAGACCTTAAGTCCAGGACCCACAACTGAGATGTGACTGGCCATCATTCCTGGATGGATGTAACTGGTGCATTTCAATGTGTGCACTGCTCGTGTTGCCTGATTGATTTTGAGGGGACTCTGATATGATAGCTCAGTGCACTGCTTCAGGACTGTCAGGTAATGTGTTTGCATGACATGTGTATGTCCCATCCTGCATGTGTGTGTAGCATGCACAATTTGTAGGTGGTGAGAGTGCATGTCCAAGGATGTGATTCACTGTTGTGAAGGACAGACATGTAAGTGCACGTATGTACATTGCATGTAGCTGTGTGTTGTGGAGGGTGTTGATGGTTGTTACCTTTGGCAGTATACTTCATGTGCATATGTTTTGTGCCAAACACACATAGGTACAGTACCCTGATGTTTGTGTTCTATGTCTCCTTATCCACAGCGCCGTTGGAAGAAGAGGGCAGAGAAGGTGCTGTGGAGCAATTCAGCAGGGATGCCTCCACCGCGCAGAGACGCGAGGCCCAGTCACGCCCCCTGGTAATTTCATCATCGGGGAGCGAGGAGGCTGGTGCCGCATCTGATCCATCGGCCACAGCTGCTGAGGGGAGGTCCAAGAGGGCAAAGGTGGACGTGGACTCCTTGGCAGCGGGAGGTCAAGTGAGCTCACTCAGTGGCAATCCACTGTGGAAGATGCTGGGGAGGCATCCAGGTTGGCGGGGGAGGAGAAGGCGGCCGTAACAGCCCAGTCCATGGTGCCCAGCGGGGTGATGAGGTGGATGTGACTGGTGAAGTCCAGACACAGGGGCAGGAGGCAGTGTAGGTCGCTGTGGAGGTGCCTGTGCCAAATCCTGCCCTGGGCCAATGCCTGCACCAGCATTCACCTGCCGGCATGCCCCAGGCCGGACGCATCTGCAGGTGTCGGATGTTTCCATGCAAACCGACACCGCAATGCCTGCGGATGCAGCCATTTGAGACAGAGTGGAACCCGTGCTAGCTGGTGTCACGAGGATTTGTGATGATGTGCAGGCTTGCAATTGTGGGCTTGCACATCATCACAATGAGGTCTGGCGTCTCCTGAACTGGCTAGCTACATTCCTGGTCTCGAATTGGGTGCGAGGGCTGGCCACTTTTGTGACCCCCTCCTCATCTTCCTCCTCTGTGCGCCAGTCGTCCTCCCTGGTACCTTCCAGCCCATATACAACCAGGGCCCCCTGTGTACCTGTCCCAACCACGACGGCCCATCTGGTGGAGATCAAATACCTGCCTTAGTTGGGAGTCAACGTTGGATCAGTCAAGGTGGTCACCACGCCAATCCTGGCTATGACAGGACCTGTGGCAATGGAGAGTGAGCAGGCACCCAGGAGCAGGGCATGTGCCAGACACACCTGGGTAATTTCATCAGGCCGGAGGCTGGATAGGCAAAGCAGGCACCGGGCAATATGGCAGCAGCAGGCTCTGAGTAGGAGGCTTCAGGACTCGGGGCATTCCATCAAAAGGGGGTAGGTATCCGGCATCAGGCAGGACTCAAATGTGGACCTTCGCACAAGGATGTCTTCCGTGTTCGTGCGGTACGGGAAGCAAATTGGTGCAGAGAGGCAGCAGGCTCGGGAGGCGAGACTCACCATAGCCAGGGCAGAGGTAGTACTGCATCGGGCAGAGAGGCATGCTCGAGGATACTTGCAGGGAGTGGGAGGGGAGGGAGAGGACCATGCCAGAGTCCCTGCAAGCCCTCAAGGTGAGAGCGGAGTCCCGCCTAGGGGAATTGGACGCAGTGTATGATGATGCCCTGGCCAACACATTGAGGGAGGATGGTGAGGAGAAGGACTAGCTCTCTGCCTTTGTAAAAAGGTTTTTACATTTAAGATTTGAATTTTTTATTTGGAGCTTTGGGACATTACTACGTTTTATGTACATAGTTCTTCATGTGTGGTTTTCCTTTATTTTCATTTTATGATTTGGAGTGGATTGTGGAAATTACTCCATGTTAATTGTGTAATAGTTATTTTTTTGGTGTTCACCATGCAGTAATGTCTTTTGTATTTTTTTTTTATAGTATTGTCTATATTTTTCATGGACATTTTTGCATTCTTTACTTTTTTTCTTGTACATATTTTGAAATTTAATTTACTTATTTTACAGTGTGTATGTGCCCAATACAACTGTTCAATATAATTTATTTTCTTAACTCACTGTCATTGTTTCTCACATTTGTGTTTTACAGTGTGCTGATTTGTTAGTCTGTTAGGTGTTCCTGGTTCTGACCATCGTTGTTCATGTGTGTGGTTACTTGCATGCATGTGTCATGTTTGCTATCCATTTGCATGGTGAATATACACATGTGGCTGACCAGTGAAGGAGTGTGAAGGGTGAGTTTTGGTGTGCACCATACAATGTCATTTTCTTTCACATGTGCAGCATCACTGTGTATTGGCCCTCACTGTGTTTGTGAGGGTGGTGGGTGGGGTGACTGTGGTAGTGTTACATGTTCAGGATATTGGCACATGATTTGCTAGATGCTGTGTAACACACATGTCGTGCTTTCCCCTTCACCAGCATGTATTTGTGCAGTTATCATTGTCTCTGGTGTTGGTCTGCCTCTTGCAATAATGGCATTACTTTAGATTTACACATTGGCAGACCAATGCAGCAGTCTGATTGCCATGTACTCAATCAGGACTCAAGTCATTCCTCTTTGCTTGTGCTTTCTGTCCTCCTCTACCCTGCTGAACTCCTGTCTGAATCTGCACTGGTCACCTTGCTACCCTCTGACCTTGGGCCAAGGTTCCCTTACCTGCCACTTGCACACACACACACACTGCCTCCCTGGCATCCCCCGCACTTGGACTGTTTTTCTGATTTCCTACAGCCCCATACCTGCACTTGACACCTGATGTCTGCACTTAGCCTTGCACTTGCCACCAGCTGCCCACACTTTGATGCTTTTCATTGTTATTGTTTTTCGTATGATGTCCTTCACATGTACTGCACTGCCCCATCCACCTTCCCCCCGTAATTCTCGCCTTGCTCACTTCCCATGTACTTGCGCGATCTCAATGTCACCTGGCCTAGCAAGATCGTTATTTATGTCTTCACTCTGTTCCCCCTCCTCTGACTCATTGCGCCTTCAAACACATGAGTATAGGCACATTATGAATGCCATATCATTGTGTTTGATTTCAAATCATATCCTTCACACATGGGAGGTACAGTGATTTGTTTTTTGAGAAATCTGTTCTGGTAATAGCAGCTCAATGAGGGTCAGGCTGTGACACGCCTGGCCAGTGTCTGTTCATGTGGCACACATTGAGGCTGCTTTTTATTATGTCATTGTCTGGCTATTTCTCCAAGTGGATTTGTGGCATGTCATTGTCACATGGCCAGCAGGGCATCACTTTACCATTAACTTGTTACATGTGTATGTTGGGAGATGCGGACAGCAATTGTGTTTGAGCAGCTGCCACACTCAAGGCTACATTTTGCAGTGGATATTCAGGGTGGTATCACAATACGGCAGTCAAGGTGCAGGAGACACCATCGATGGAGTGATGATGTGTCACTATGTTAGTGTCCAGCATGCAGGTGATCGCCGATCTGGAGGCGGCGGCCTCCAGGGTGGGGTGATGGGAGCTGGGGTGGGGGTGTCCCACGTGGAGGGGGCTGCCTGCAGGGTGGGGTCACAGGTGATGGGGCATGGGGTGTCCCATGTGCAGGAGGCACACGATTTGGCTCTGGTGCGGCCGTGGATCGCACAGAGTTTTCACGTGATTTGGCTGGGGTGCGGCCGGGGATCGCACCGGGTTTTCACGCGATTTGGCTGGGGTGCAGCCAGGGATCATGCAGAGTTTTCACACGATTTGGCTAGGGTGTGGCTGGGGGATCGCGCTGTATTTTCACGTGATTTCGCTACGGGGGCTGTAGGTTGGCCCAGGGATGGCGCGGAGCCTTGCGCCTTGTTGGGCATTTAACTTGCTTTTTACTGCGCGTTTTGGGGTGTTACTGGTGCAGCTTGCTGTTCTTTGCGCCACAGCTACTGATGCCTCGGGAAATCCATGAATACGCGTGCAGCGCAATCATTTCTCAGCGCCACGGCTGGCGCATGCTCCTTCTCGGCGCACAGTGCTTGCGCCTTTTCTGCACCACATTCTATGAATCGGGACCATAATATATTTCAGTTCACAATGACAGTATCCATTAATGGCATACACATCTTTTTGTCAGCAATCTCAATGCAATATATTAAATAATATAAAAATATGTATTTTGTATTTCATTTTCGGAAGGTTTATCTGGATGGGGTGCTTATGGGCTTCACGTTAGTAATAAAGTGCTTTTTTCTTTTGTGTTATATAGAGGTCCAGGTAGTCAAGGACCTATCCCATGAGCCCCTGAAGACATTACAAATAGTTACATAGTTACAACGTAGCTAATATAGTACAGCAGTGCATCCCAACCTCTTGATTCTACTATTTCCACTCTGGCCGTGTTGCCTGCGGTTTCCCCTTCACCTCCAGCCAGCCCTTGGAGAGTCCTAAATCTTGCCTCTAAACAACTGTGGTTCCTCCTGTCTCCTAGCCTTCCATTCTCAACTCTCCAGAAACTTCACCTAGTGAAGTGGACATGTAAAGGTAAGAACTCCAATGTCTTGCTTGCTCAAAGGGAATGACTGCTGTTACGGCTCGGAGGCATGTCAGTGCTCTACCTGGCCAAGTCGAGGAGCAATGTACTGGGCATTAGAGGGGCTCAAAATAAGCACGATTTGATTATTTTTCCAAAGGGAAGGAGTTTCTCGATACAACAGGTGCTGGAAGTGAGAAGGTTCTAGTGTCTCGTTTCAACATGCAGGCATGGCCTAGGCATCGGGCTCATTTGAACCTGGGAATGCAGAGGGAGTTGGAAAGATTAGATCTTAAAGCATGTACTGATGGGTATTTTTAAAGCAGCTATTAATGTTCATTGGGCTACTGCCATATAAAGCCTTAAGGGCCAAAGTGAGAATTATATTAGTGATTCTAAAACTAACTGGTAGCCAATGTAGTTTCCTCAATACTGGGGTTATGTCCATATATCTGGGTGTTGTTGTTACAATGTGACACATATTGTTCTGTAAAGTGTGAAAGAGTTTTACCCCATGTGTAGGGGGCCCTGCATATACATTGTTGGATTAGTCCATTTTGCAACAATAATGGTTCTCGATATTGTGGCACAGTGACGAAAGTAGGGGTCATATTTCTCTTAGCAACATTAAGCAAACGTTGGAAAAGCTGATAATAGAATTAATCCGGGGTCTTATTGAAAGAGTAGAGTCGAGAATGATTCCAAGTATCTTTACTTTTTGTTGAATGGGAAGAGGGAAGCCTAGGAGACTTCTGGATGTTTTTAGGAAACTAAAGACAACGATTTAGAGGAGGAGACAAATAAATGCTCGGTTTTGACAGCTTTACATTAATGAATATTCCCCCATCCACCTTTTCATCTTGTCAAAAATACATTGTATTTGATTGATGTTTCATGCGTTAGGGTACTGATACATTTTTAGCTGAAGAGTTTATCAATGCTGTGATGGTAGGGTTTTATATGTCTGTATATTCTTTGATAATGGTTCATGGGCAAGGGTCATTGGTACAGGTGGTAGGAATCTAGTTTGTTCGGATGGATACGGGTTCCTGATTGGAGCCCATAGAGAAGTGAAATATATTGATGTAATGATGTTTGTAATCATTTTTTGTAAAGGTTCATTGAACCAAAAATAAAAAAATATTATCATTCTTATTAAATATAGAATGAGCTGATGAGGTGAAGGAATTGAGATGCTTTGAGTCTGATGAAGATTAGCCCGAGTCATGTATTGCTGTAAGATTATGAAAGTCGGTCTTAGTTGTTATTTTATCATTTTTTTCACTGAAGTATGATAGGGTGGAGTTACACCACTCAGATTAAGGTTAAATGGTGATAATGTGACAGGTGGGTTTGTTCAAGGAATTTCAGATGTTGAATAGATTTGAGGATCATAATATGAGTGTTTTGAATCTATTAGTGTTGTTTTGTATTTCATTCAAACTGCTGGTCGATTCCTGTAGTTGTTGAAGTCAAGATTGAAGTCACCTAATAGTAATAATGGGCAGTTGAATGTTATGAGAGGCAATATAGCTAGCAAGCAGATAGGGATATCAACAATACATTGATGGGAATGATACAGAATGAAGATCTGAAGTGAATAGACTAATGTTAGGGTACATTTGACACCAAGGAGCTCACTTTGGGGAATAGATGCCAGAGGGAAAGAAAATATATTCTTTGAGGCACTTTTAGTACTCAGGCTACTTCTCAATCTATGACAGCAAAACAAATAAGGTGACACCACCTTATTAAAACTGGCGCTCACAGTTGGCCCCCAAAGGAGCTGAAAAGTTCAAATATCTTGTTCAGTAGTAAGTTTTTGTAAGCAAATGCTGACTCATTGAATGTATATCCAGAAATGTTTTATTCACATTTCTGATATATGCACTTAATATAGCACTTATTTTTTATAAAGCTGTGCAATCATTACAGTAGGCCTAAAGTGTACATTTGCCAACGCATTTCGGAAAAACCTTCATCAGGGCTGTACATAGGCAATTTATCTTCTGCCCAGTTAGGCTAGTTAGATGTTTATCACTGCTAAATAGGCTAATCATTATGTGCATAAAAGCATGGTTATTGGCAAAATCAACAAATCGCATAATATCATGAAATTGTTCAAGCAAGAATACCACACTTAATACCGAAGAGGTTTCTAAGCGGGAGGATTCGAACCTGTGTTGCCAAGCGTGTTGAGCTATAGTAGCTGTGCCAATTTCATTAGCAGAACTTTATGGCTTGGTGAGCACATAAAGGTTTCTCCCCATTAGAACATGACCCATTCCTAATTCAAAACTTCTAGAGAGATCAATTCCCTTTACCCCTCAATTTCCACTTTGGAAGGAATGCCAATGGGCAGCTATGTTAAGGCAGAAGTTGGGTGAGGTGGCCCAGGTGGAGAAGTTTTTTTCTTCATAAAAGGCATGTCCTCTTTTCATCAAGAGACTGTAATTCCTTTTATTTTTTAGGAAACTATCTTTGACATTAGTAAACGAAGCACACACCCTAGAGCATTCAGATCACCCACAATCTGGAGCAAACTCGATCTTTTTGATAAGTAGAGTCAGTGCTTGCTACATTTGGCACCTCCATAAAGGGATTCAAATCCACTCCTGTACTACTCAGAGAGATTGCATTTCTCATTCTCGCAGTTTATGCGGTTTCTGAAGCCCCCCTTCCTTCCATTGTTCATGGAAGATCTATGATGAGGTTGATGGCCTCTTGGGCACAGGTCGTGAGGGGCGTGGGGGTTGGGGGGTCCAATAGCTCCCACTATATTGACCAAGCATTATATATTGTTGGTGAGGGACACTGTTTCATCTTCATTTAGTCTGCATTTCTTGCTTTGTTTTTCACTAAACCGCTAAATTAATCACACGGTTTGTAACGGAAATAGTGTTGAGTGCTTGTTTCCTTACATTGCTACTGCTTGTAGGGCCTCACATAACTAAGGACTTTGATGAGGAAGACGGACAAGGGGTTATTGGCCCAATTTCTTAATGCTAATCTTCATTACATTGAGTCCCAGTCTCCGTCGTCACAGTTCAAGTTTTCTACCCCCCTCCCTGTAGTCCGTTGGTTACTAAAAAGTTTGTGGCAATGAAGGCGGCGGCTCTTATAGGTCGCATAATGAAACCGATAGGAAAAACAAATAACAGTCAGAAGTGACTTAAGCGGGGTGAGTGCTCTCACCCATGTTGGTTAGGAAAGGTAGTTTAGCATGTCTGTCGTGGGAAACTGGGACTCAGTAAGTACTTTGATGAGGAAGACTGGGACTCATCATAATGAAGATTATCCGTAAATAATTGGGTCCTTTTAAACAAGGAAAGAACATTACCAATTAACACACATTACGCTTGTCATTGTTTTCTGTTTATACAATAAAGAACAGAAAGTTGTGTCTCCACTTTTCCATTGTGAAAGAGGGGAAGACTTTTTTTTGAGGCAACATCTCTTTCTTTCAGGTCACATGGGAAACATAGCACAACACCAAAATTGTTTCATTTTTGCCCCAAAGCAAAACACTTTATGTTACATGGATTGGGGCAAATCGTGTTTGCTCCATTCAGTATTACATGTGCAGCAAAACCTGTGCATTGCATTTTCTACATTTCTAGCAACATACAACATCTAGCTTCTGGTATGAATGTATGGCTTAGCTGTAAAATAAAGCACTGCAGAAACCTTTGGTTTTTGTGCATCGATGGGAGCCTTTCCTGCATGTGTGTGAGGGCATGAGTCAATGTGCACGACGCAAATATGTGCAGTACATCTTTTATAGACAGATATTAAAGTAGACATGTTATAAAAAATTGATAATAGAGGGGGAATACATCATGTGTGCCTCCATTTAGAAAGTGGGTTATAGATAGATTTGAGCAAATATTTAAATGCTTTTCATAAGTGTAGATCTTGGGCCGGAATATCAAAACGTTGCCCTTATGCAAACAATTGAGTAAATTACTAAATTGAGCACCAAATGTGCTGCTTAGATATATGGAATGGAGCAAATAGGTTTAGCCCCAATCTGTATTATCTCATAGGTTTTTCACTAGGTCACAAAAGAAACAGATTGTTTTATAAACTATTTGTATGTAGTAAATACGTTGTTTTAGGTCATGCAGCAAACAGTACTGAATCATGTTTGGCCTATTGCAAACGTTTTTAGATAATATGAGTGTGACAAAACATGTTTGCGCCCTTCCGTATCAGCTAAGCATTCTGTAAGTGTTAGCATCTGCTGTGCTATTCTCCAATATGTTTTAAAGTTGATTCTGGCTGTGTAGATCCTTGATTCTTTTTTAACTGATGTGCTGCCCATTTGCTTCCAATTCGATTCTGGTTGTTATAACACTGCTGACCTCACCAAACTGCTGTATTTTGGCTGTTTGATTTAAATTCCATTCTGGCTGTGTAGAACTGTGATTCCGTCATTTAACTGCTGCATTAGGTTGCATTGTTCTCATCAAAGTGCTGCATTTTGACAGTTTGCTTTAATTTCGAATCTGTGCAGAACTTTGATTTCGTTATTTAATTGCTGCATTTAGCCTCACGTCTTGAATGGGACTTGCAACCTGGTTTTCTCTTCACCCACCGCATCATCCTAATGTTTGCATTCTGAAAAGTATTATGATTCTGAATCTGAATGTTCTTAATAACTTAATAACTACTGCCTGATAATTGATGCGTGTTGCTCTAAAAACTGAATTGACTGGGCTCCCTTGCTGCCTTTATAACCTAGGCCCTTCCCTGTATCCTTACTTTCCTCTGTCTCCAGCCCCCCACCATTCAACCATGGTGCTCTCCATCTCTCCTATCTATTCTAATTGCTATTCTATCTCCTTTCCCACCCCTCTCTCGAATTCTGGAAGAAAATAATTAAAAAAGCACTCCTGGTCTCCAACCCTGGATTTTCCATTGCTGACACCTACGTTAATGCTTCCTCCAGACACATTATAACTGACATCCTCTTTACAGTCCCCTCTCCCGACCTATGCACTCCCCACATGGTCTATATCCTCTGCCCGTTCTACTCCTCACCGATTAATGGTGGTACTAGATGGAAAGTGCCGTTGGCACACGTCTCTTCATCCAGGTGGATCATTAATGTATATGAGAGTGGCACTATCATGGCCGAGGGCTCTCAGCCCAATCTCCCCCTTCTTGACAGGCGTCTTCCCTCTCAGATTAACTTCCTCCCTCCTCCTGCCACTCCCCTTTGAGCAACCCCCGGGCATCTTCACCCCCATCAACTGGCATATCCCGTCCCTGTAACCCACCTCGGAAGGCCTTTAAAGGTGGCAACCACCTGCACCTTGCTACCCTCAATTCTGGCTCTGCTGTCAAACACTCCTCCTGGTGAAGACTTCGACCATGACGTTGTCACTCTCACTGAGACGTGGTTCAATGCCAACTCTGTCACTGCTTTTGACACTCTCCTCCCTGCGGCTACAAGATCCTCTCCAAACCCAGACCTCATCGGTCTGGAGGTGGAGTGGTTCTCGTCTTCCCTGAATGGGTGCCCGCGTCTGTCATTCCCACTCAATCCTACTCGTCCTTTGAATGTCTTGTCTGTAAGCTCTGCGACTCCCCTTACCTCTCGCTACTATATACAGGACCCTGGGGCCAACCTCCCTCTTCCTCTTGGAGTGGACCGACCTCACCTCTTCTCTTCTGACCTCTACCTCTAAGCATCTCTTCCTTGGAGACTTTAATATTCATTTGCAGCCTTTCCGCCACCTCTGCGACTCTCTTTCCCTCACCATTCTTCCCTCTGGTCCAACCCACTTAGTCAGGAACACCCTGGATGCGCTTATCACTGCTGATATCTCCCTCTCAAACCCTCTTACTACCCCTCTCTCCTGTTTTCACCATGCTCTCCTCTACTCCCATCTTGTGCTCCCAGGCTCCCCGGCTACGCCTTCACCACCAATGTCCTTCTCCATAATTAGACCAATGAAGCGAGTGTCAGTAGCTGCTTTTGCCATTTCCTTCATTCCGCCCCCCGCTCCTGCTATTGACTCCCACATAGGCTTTACCCTTGCAAATATTCACCTTTCCTTCTCCAACACTCTTGATATCCTTGCCCCTGTCATGAGAATCTTCATGAAGCCCTCCTCCAAGTGCAATAGCTGGTGTGATTCCGACCGAGCCTGGCTTAAACGCAAGTACAAAGTCACTGAATTAAATTGGCTGGCTTCTAGCACATCCTCTGACAAACTCCTCCTTCACACCCATAGCGCCGGATGAGGTCACCAAGACAGTCTGCTCTATGAAAGTCTCATCCAAGCAGGTGCTCCCCTGCTCCTCTAGAACTATCAAGGACAACATTCCCTCTGTCGCTCCCTCCTTGGCGGAGTTCTGCAACCAATCCTTTTCCACTGGCTCCTTTCCATCACCCTCAAGCATTCCCTTGTGCACCCCCTCCTCAAAAAGCCATCTACGGAACCTTCCTGCCCAGCTAACTCCTGCCCTATCTCCACTACCTCTTTCTTGGGTAAACTATTGGAGAAGCTGGCCATCTCCCAACAAATCCATCACACTGAATCTGTTGGCTGTCTTCACAAGCACCAGTCTGGCTTCAGAGCAGCCAGAGGCATGGAAATTGCTCTACTGAACACCCGTGATGACCCGCTCTCAAACCTTGATTCCAACGCTCCCTCTGTTCTCATCCTCAGTGATCTATCCTCCACCTTTGACACTGTCAATGATTCCACCCTCATAAATCGGTTTCGTGAAACCCAAGACATCACTGACCGGGCACTGGATTGGTTGACCTCATTCCTCTCTAATAGGCCCTCTCAAGTTCAACTGGCCCGTTTCTTTCTTCTATCTCTCTTTCCACCTACAGCGTCCCTCAGGGGTCTATCCTCTCACCTTGGCTCTTCAACATTAACCTCGCCTCACTCGCCCACCTGATCTCCACCCTCTGTCAAATTTTCAATGTTATGCTGATGACACTCAGCTCTCCATCTAGCTTCCCTCCTCTTCCTCCTCCCCCTCCTCTCTCATGCCTGACTGTCTGACTGCTATTCAGGCATTGTGTGCCTCTAACGATCTCTGCCTTAATGCCAGTAAGACTGAGATCCTTCTCATTGGGACTCCTGCTGCCTCCTTCCCCCCCTACTCTCTGGCTGACCTCCTTGCACCCCCTCCCCTCACTCTCCTGTGAGGCAAAAACCTGGGTGTCATCTATGACTCCTCTGTTTCCTTCTCACCTCACATTGCTGACCTTGTCAAGAAATCTCACTTTCAGTTTCACCTTCTCAGAGGCATTCTCCCCTTCCACACCGTCGACCAGAAACTGATTGTCCCAGAGCCCTGGTTCTCTAGGCTTGACTACTGCAACAGCCTCTCCCTTAATCTACCTCTTTCCTCCATCCGCCACCTTGAACTAATCCAGAATAGGACTGCAAGACTTATACGTGGCCTCAAGCCCAGGGACCGCATCTCTCCAGCCCTAAAATCTCTCCACCGGCTCCATGTGGCCGCAAGGATCAAATTCCAGACCCTCTGCACCATTCACAATGCTTTCTGGGGCCTGAGACCACACTATATCCAACTCTCTCTCCCTGACTAGAACTCCCTGCTACAATTATTAGGTCTTCTAGCTATAACTCTCTGCAAGTCTGATGCGTCTCTAAATAGAGAGTGGGGGTAGATCTCTTTCTGTGGCAGGAGGCTCCCTTTGGAATGGCATTCCTGCCCCTCTCCGTCTTGTGCCGGATCTCCTTAAATTCTGGAAACTTTTCAAGACCTTCCTTTTCACCTCTTCCTTCCCCCTCCCCTGCTCGCTCCACCTGCTTCTATGTTTGGTTGCCTTTATCCCTATTAGACTTACTGGGGCAGGCGCTCCTTTGACCAGTGTCCCCTGTACTCTTACCAGCACATGCCCTCAGGCACCCTTCCCCGACTAGCCTACTGAGTCTGGTCCACCTCCGCCCCTCACACTATTTTACTCCTATCCCCTTGCCTGAGCACTTGCCCTCCTGGACCTCCCTTAGCACTTACCCAGCACCCTGCCCCCTGACCCCCTGGCACTTCTCCCTCTTCTCTTCTGCCTGCACTTCCTGTTATTGCACTTGCACATTCCGAATGTCACAACACAAGGCCTAGTAGGACCGTTACTGGTATTTTTCCCCCTGTAACCCCCCTTGTTTTGTTACGCCTGGGAACACTTTTTTATGTATAGGCACCATACAAATGCTAAATACATAAAATACATAAATGGATCACATATACAACCTTTTATGCAGTGAATGTTTCTGAGTTACCGTTTCAGAAAGGTATGTATCCCATTCAAACATACTTTTAGCATATTCATGGTGCATATACATTTTGCAAAGAGCAAGAAAAATTAGGAGACATGTAGACTGCCTAAATCTAAAGTGAAGAGGCACTGGAATAATGCCTCACTGAATTCATGACTTGCATTTTCTTCAGCGGCCATGAAAAGCAGACACCTGTGGGATGCAGGTAATTCCCTGAGAGACACCACTCGACAAATGGCACAGAGTTTGCCAAACATCAGGAGCATTTCTTTTAACTGAATATTAAACGAAAAGTGTGGAATGCTGAAAGCCTTTTGGTAAAATAAAACGTTCTACCATCAACCAAAATGGTGTCTTGCTAGACTCGATCAATATACTGAAAGCCAAATGACTCGCACTACTCCCTACATTACCCAGAAAATAGTGATACTTTTCAACAGAGAATAATGTTTTCACTTTTGATTTCATGCACAAAATGCTATGTTTCTTTTTCCTGCAGCATTCAAAATCAAGTGGACTCCTCTTTTAAGAATATATGCCTGAAGTATAAAAGTGATAACTTAGTAAATACATGAACAGTGAATACATTACTGTTTAAAGCTATATGAATTCATTGGTTTTCTTACTTGGCTTTAGCCATGCTCATTTTTGTTAACTCTCCAGTGAAACCTTTGACAAGCTTAAGGGCCATTTGGAGAAGAACATTCTTATTTATCTTTTATCCCACACACTCATTAAATTTGATATAACAAACAGACATCTGTGCAGGGTTTCTGAGTAATGAGATATTCCCACCTACATTGAGAGAATATTATTAATAAATATATTTAAATACATTCATGCAACTGAGTTGATAGGAATCTGGACTGACCATGCGGTCAGAGCTCTATTTTTCAAACTCCCAGCTTCAAAAAACTGAAATTCACTGAAAGTGTCACCTCTTGACATCAATTAAGGAAACCAGATGCCCAGTAATGGAAAAACAAACAACGGGGCCTCTGAGAGCTGCTTGCATGACTCATGATGCTAGCACAGGGATTCCTAATTCAAAGAATTTAAACTTACGGATGTTGCAGTCCTCAGAAATGCATTATAAAATGTTTTTTGCTATGGATCTACAACCAATTGCCCTAGAATCAAATGGAAAGGTGGGTTGCAATGTGAGATTCTCCCCCATCAAAGGACTTTATATTCAACATTTGTAGGACTATGACTAATTGATAACATCAGACATATTAATACATAATGTCTATTCCTTCACACATATTCATGTCGGATATGCCCGCATTCTTTGGGACCAGGAAAATCCATAAATCCATATTTCATTCATGTTTAATGTTGCCACAGTGAAAATATGGAATATAAATGATGTTTACTTCAAAGGTATCCAGAATAGGCATCCACCACATTTTCACATGAATTGAAAATATGAAGTGATGCATCTATTAAATGCACTTTTGGGTGTAATTTATCTCTGATGTCAGTGCATGCATTTGATACACTAGCCAGTATGTTGCAATGTAATTATGGACATAGATTGTGGTTAGAAGTTAGATTACCCTCTTAGAATAGAACCCGGAACATCATAAATAGTGTTATTATGTGACTGCATGTGTGCAGGATTTCTTAGTGAGATGTCAAAGCAGGCCAATTCTTATTTCTTTAAATCAGCTATTATAGTGTCTAGATATTTCATTGTGGTGACTTCCCTAGCATAAAGCTAAGGGACCACTTTTGATTTTATTTAATTTAAATCATTGTGCGTTTTAACTATACATACAGCCTGTTTCTTGTCCCATAATTGTGGTGTGGGATTGTACATCATGGGGTATTACATTTGTGGATGTGCCTTAGTGACATCTATAATTGGATAAATAAATGATCAGACAAACGCAATTGTATATTAAAAAGGCCCTTTCTGAAGACTTTGTTCAAACCAGTGAAATGTTTTACCGCTTGGGTAACTAGGTCTACTGATGCTTTGCCGCTAATGCAAGCATGCACATTCCTCAAGAAAAGGCATTCTTGCAATCCCCGCTACCTGCCCTTCAGACCACCAGGATCCTGAAAATCACATGTTTCCGATGACCGTCTCATGAGTCAAGAAAGGTCACTGGGGAAATGTATTATCACTTCTGTGCATCTCCCAACTCCCACAAGAACCAGCAAGGAATTGATGGTTCAGCATCTAGTAACATAATAATTGATGGTCTGCTTTATATTTAGGGGTCACCAAGTATTTCATCTTCAACCCTTATGATCCTCCTTTTCTCTGATATATTTGTTTCATGTATGTTGTAGGGTTTTTCTTGTATTACCCTCTTTCTGTGATTTCATTAGTGTCATATGCTGTGTGAAGTAACTCCATTTGAAGTCGTTGGAGTCAGAGGACATATGGTGCTACATTCTGTGATGTCATCAGAGGGTCAAAATGACTGTGATGTCCCATTCTGCACCGCAATGTGGTTGCTAAATCTACCCCAATTAAAAAAATCCATGAATTTCATAAGGCATGGGCAAAAGAGGCAAATGATGTTCCCTGCCCCTGAGATTAAATGCTCCCACTTTATCAATTAAATTCAATGTATTTATATTTCTTGCTGTGGTTTTCCCTACGCTGGGGTTGCAGCAATAATTTCTTTACCTTTTGAGTCCTGTGATGTGCATGAAATGTATGGGCCTGATTATTGCCCCACATTCAGACTGCTGGAAACTAGAGGCGAAACTTGCAATGCTTTCGTTTTGTGTTCTATAGGTTGTCTCTGGTTACAGCAAAGATACTTGGACACCATGACGACACCAATACACTTGCACCTGGTAAAAGGGAGCCTATTCACAGGTACATATTGGTGATATAAAGGCAGAGTACTCTCATTCCGCGAATCAGGAAGATGTAGAGATCGAGAGCAACCTAACGGATGACCAAACAGGAAGAGCAGAGTGCTTAAAACATGGAACAGAGGGAATTCGTATGCCCCTAGCACTCTTTTTGAAACTACATTCCTTCCTTGATCAACTAGCTTCACCGAGCTAGTATCCTTCAAAGGAAACCACAGTAGGGAGAATCCAATGTGCATCTACTCACTCAGTGCACACAGAACGATCAGTGCGCTATGCAAAATGAAGTGGCTAAATTGCTGAGTTGAGACTACACGTAGTAACATAATTGCGGCATATTCAATATTTCCAGAAGCAGCGCTTGAGACGCCAAATGATCCCCTTGTGCATCTGCATGCAAAATGTGGAGTTTTCAAAATCCAGTGTTTTCAAAATGTGGAGTTTTCAAAATCCAGTGTTTTCAAAATGTGGAGTTTTCAAAATCCAGTGTTTTCAAAATGTGGAGTTTTCAAAATCCAGTGTTTTCAAAATGTGGAGTTTTGACCGTTATGGCACCACCCTAGGGAAGCGCTTGGGTGAAGATAAAGTTGGATGGGCAAAGTGGGCAGAAGGCAGAGAAGGAGTTAGCCGGGGTGAAGAAGACAGCATAACGTTGGTGCTCTGTCATGGGTATGTGTGTTTGTGAAGGATTAGAGGAACTGTCCCATTATGCATTCTGAGCCCGTACAGGGGAATGGAGATGCGGGGTGTGTGTGTGTGTGTGTGTGTGTGTGTGTGTGTGTGAGAGTAAGAGACGTGGGTAAATGATACAGTATTAAATAGAGTAACAGTTAAGCCCAGATGAGTGTGATTACCCAAACGTCCCCTCTTCCTCGTCCCAGTCATTGCATATCTGAATGATGTTGGACTGTCACCGTCCCTTCCCACACCAGCTATTAATTTATTTTGTCTCAATTCTACTTTAGATGCAGACAACCTCCTGTTTCGCTGGCTGTTTATCAGCCTTCCTGCATAGGGACCTGCTGGGCTGTGTCCTCGTCCTCCTGAAAGGGAGTCTTCTCTGCTGGGTTGAGGCGGCAGTGGAGCATGTTGGCTCTCATGTTCCACAGTGAGTTGGGGCCTCAGAGACTGTGTGTTGGGCCAGAGGGTCCAGGGCTCGGGAACGCTGTGGCAAGCCCCAGGCATGGCCAGATAGGCAGGGCAGCCTGGCGGGACAACATGATCATGCAGAGGAAGGTGTTATGGCCCCCAGAGCCAACACTGCAGCCGGATAGCAAACCCCCTCACCCCCACAGAGGACACAGACACTGGTGCTTGCTATCCAGACTCCGCTCGTGCACTGGCGTGCTGACGCGGTAATGCCCCTTTTATGGAGGTGGCAGAGTTACGTCACTCTGCCACGTATCTTAAAGTGACACCACTATATTCCTCCTTTTTCATAACAACAAACAAAAGATTACAACAGGCAATCAACATCACTGGTCCACTGGGTTCCCACCAAACTTGGAAAACCCTGCAGGTCAACTGAGCCATGCACTGCGCTCATATATCAAGTACATAATCATTGAGATGAGATGGTCTCTTCTTCGCATCTCACTGGGGTACTATGTTGTCCCACCATCTCCCAGTCATTCCTCCCTTACTGGTCCTGGGTCAACCGGCTCCTGGGGAATCAATCCATCCTCTCCTTCTTCAATTCTTTCGAACTCTGCTCGCCAGACTTGTCCTCTGGGAGGGCTGGTTTCTCCCAATCTCCTGAAGAAACTCGAGTTCGGGGTCACTGTGCCCCTGTCGTCAGCTGCAGTCACCATAGACCCTTTTACTTCCACCACCTCAATGGGTTGCGGTTTGTAGATCAGTGACAGTTTTCCCTCAGGAAGTCTGTTTCTCACTAGCACTTAATCTCCCGGGAATAGGTCATGTTTCTGAAGGTCCCTCCTCACTTTCTCCCTTTCGTTTATCTCTCTCCTGTGTGAGAATACTCTTATGTCATCAATTACTCAAGGTGGCCTTCCTTTTGTTTCCGGCAGAAGACCTCTAGGGCACCTCCTGAACAGTGCCTCTGTGTGTGATGCTCCTGTCGAGCAATGCGGGGTTGATCTGTACTCCCTCAAAACCTGATAGAGAGCCCGTTTGAGTCATTGGCCCTGGCCATGAAAAATTCTAAGCACTTTATTAAGTGTTCACATTAAATGTTCCACTTCCCCATTCACCCTTGGCCACATGGGCAAAATCTAGCAGTTTCGTTTTCAACAGTCCAACAGAAACTGTGCAAAGCTTTTGCCTTTATATGGAGGACCATTGTCCCAGCATATTTCCTGTGGGAAACCATGTGAGCGAACACCTTCTCCTGGTTGGTAGTATGTAATCAAATGAGGTTGACTCCACGAACTCCGCCTCGGGGTATCGAGTCCATTGGTGGATGATTACCAAAAAATGTATTCCTCTTCCTGTGGATTCGAAGTCTACATGAACGGTGTCCCACGGACAACTACTCCTGGGCATGGACTCTATATGACGTTCGCTTTGTACCAGAGGAGCTGTCTGGCACCACACATATTTTCTGTGCCAGATCCTGTACAGACATCGAGATTGGTGTGGTGACATCCACGACAAGGTGGACAAACTCTTCTGCCTCACACTATTCTCGATCAGACCCAGCAGCTCTCCGGGCAGGATTTCCTGATGGGTAGTCTGCTGCATTGTGAGACCCAGGGCGGTATACCAGGCATACTCCATACTCTAACATTGGCAACATCCATCGCGCTATGTGAGGCAGCGTTTCTGCCAGGATCGTAGTAGAGGCTTGTGATCAATGACCCACGTCACTGGCCTCCCGGGAATGTATACATGAAAATGCCAGCACCTCCATAGCACATCTAAGGCCTCTCATTCAATCTGTGAGTAGCTTTGTTCCGTCTCGGACAGGGCCCAGCTTGAAAACGCCACCAGTTTGACATGTCCACTGGGGCCGCACCACACCCAATCCTAACGACTCTAGGCTGGGGTTGAAAAATGCCAAGGATGTCCTCAGTCGTGGGCGCTTTCGTGATTCCCTCGAACGCTTCCTGTTCCAGTGGACTCCACTTCCACGCTATCTCCTTCTTTGTCAGATTCTGCAATAGCTCTGAAATTGTCGCTAGATTTGGAATGAAACATCCGCAATATGTCACCATGCCGAGGAAACTGCGTACCCCTGACACATTATATGGGGGTTTCACCTCCTTTATGTCCTTCACCTTCGTTGGGCCTGGCAAAACGCTCCTTCATGAAATACAAATAATGTAATCCTTCTTTGGAGAAACTCACATTTTTCCTTGTGGAGTGTGAGTCCCAACGGCTTGATTCTTTCCAGAGTCTTTTCCACCCTCATCATATGCTCGATTTACGACTTCGTACAAACAAGAATAGGTCAGCCAGCACCCTTCTGATAATGTTCTGAAATACTTCTGCCACCAATGAGACCCTGAAGCTGAGCCTTTTGTATCTGTACAAACCCCTGTGCTTCGTGAAGGTAGTTATGTAGTTTGACTCAGGGTGGAGGACCACTTGATGATAACCGGCCCTTAGATCAAGCTTGGAGAAAAATCGACCCCCTGACATTCTCCCACAATGTCATCAATGGTAGGGATCAAATAACATTCAAGCTTATTTGCCTTGTTTGGCAGGAACATGTCTATGCAAATGCTTACTGAGTCAGGCTGCTTAGGTTTTCGCACCACCACAATCGCGGACACCCACAGTGTTGGCCCCTCCACTTTCTCGATAATGTCCAGTTGTACTAGGTGGTCCAGCTCTGTGTCAACTTGTTCCCTTACATGGAATGGGATCCTCTTATGTTTTAGGGTGACTGGGCGAATGGAGTCATATATGTGCAGCTTCACTGGCTCACCCAACAGTCTCCCGATACCAACAAAGACCTCCGCAAACCTTTCCAGCACTCCATTTATGTTTTCGGCATATATGCTGTATGCAAAGTTATGCTGTATGCAAAGTTCACAATTTCCAATGCTTCTGCCGCCACACAGCTAAGTAGTGTGTCCTTGCTAACATCCGTAACAAAAAAAGTGCTTTCATCGTCTTAATTCCATGATTGACTTTCAATATAAATGACTCTTTTAACAGTATCCGTTCCACTCTGCCAAATGTGAATATCCAGACTTTTGCTTGTCCCAGCACCGTGGGCACAGGTAGTGACTCATAGTGTTCTAGTTCCATTACATTGACTGAGGCTCTGGTATCTATCAACACTGGTACTTCAGAACCATACACACTGACCACGCACCTTGACTGTCCCTGTTTCTTTCTTTTCATAGCAAAGACGCTGCAGATGAAAAACACCTCCCTTCTTCATCATTTTACTCCTCAAGTATCTGACCATCATGATCATCTTCCTGTTCCACCTGGGCCACCCACTGTGGTCGTCTCGGTATTGCTGTGCCCAATTTGCCTGGGCCTTTTGGCACTAGTACCGGCACCATAGCTCTACACATTCGCGCAAAATGGTCAGGTGTCCTGCATCTTCCGCACGTGCGCCCTTTCGCAGGACATTCCGCCATGTGTGGGAGGTGATGTCCACCCCTTAAACATGACGGCGGTGGTACCTCGGTTCCCCTTTCTTTCCGAGTACCCTTCTAGATAGGTCTTGAACCTTGTTGGCGCCCCACTGTGCAGACTTCATCAATTTTGAGGGTGTGTATTGCTGCATCCATCTTTGAGGCCCTTGTGTCAGCCAATTTGTATGAGTGCCCCATCTCGAGAATTTGTGCTAGAGTCAAACCTGGTTCTCTCAACACTTAGTATCTAATTTTTCTGTGGATACATCCCTGAATTAGCTGTTGGCGCACCATACTCTCTTCATTGTCCCAAGCATACATGGATGCCGGATGCCTGAGGCGGCCATGGAGTCTGTCCAGCGACTCGTCGTCTCTCTGTTTTGCTGCATTCATCACAAACCTCTCATAGTCTAGGTTAACCAGTGGCTTAAAGTGTTCAGTCAGAAATGTTTTCTCTGCTTGATAGGAGTTATCGACTGGCTTCACTTTCTTGAAAAGTTTGTGTACTGCAGGGCCAGCTACGTATATCAGGGTCGACATCCTTGCTTCATCGTTCACTTCCCCCATGGCCCTAAAATACATTTCCAAACGCTCTATCGATAGATTCCATTTCTATCCTAGGCTAGATTGTGCACCAGATGTGTCAAACCCAGCAGTCCAGAAAAATACTTCCATGAATATCTTATCCCACCAGGACAGAGCGTCCAAAACTGAGCGCACACTTCCCTGAAAATGTTGCCACCACAGGTGATGGCCTGGGGCCAAACACTGCCTTTCCCAATGTATGTGGATGACAAATGTTCCCCACAACCCTCTTTCAGTCAAGTGGATATTTGTTCTCTTTCTCTATTCGATAACCATGAACTTTTCACCTCAATATCATGCCATCCGCTGCCTCAGTGTCGTATTCCGCTCATACACCTAACCGGCACATCCGAAAATTGCCCCTGGAGTAGCACAAGCGCTCTAATCAAGAGCCGCGACCTCCAGCACCGTGGCCAATCCAGGGTGTGCCTCACCATTAGAAATGGGCCCGGCAAGTGAAATGAATTCCAGTTCGATGTCGCGTCCCACAGGAGGTGTTGGATGCCTCTTATCCTGCTCAGGCCCTTTTGGATGGCTTTCATGAGCTCTATGCGAGAATTGAGGATGGTCAATAATGTTCAGAGTCATTGGATGCCATACAGAATCAGGCAGAGATCCTTAACGTATCTGGCATATGAGGGTGTGTGTGCCTCCACCATTGCCATGGGAATCACGGTGGCTGCCAGAAGACATATACATGTCAGGGAATGGCAAACAGATGTGCAGAAGACTGTGAGGCTCAGATTGCCGTTCTGGTGTTGTAATACCTTTGGAAAGGAATTGGAGGAGATGGTTCGGGACCATGACTCTCAAGGGCAGTGGTCTCCAAATGACTCTCTGCAAGAGAATTCGAAGCTGTTCAGAGGGCCCCATTTGGGTTTGCTGGGTTCATCGTGTGCATAAATAATCAAAGCATTTGAGCATGCTGAGAAAGAAGCAGAAGCCAGTCTCCTTTTCTTCTGTGCAAGCTAAGGATTCACAATCCTCAGACATGTCCCTCCCAGGGTTTTGGAACAGCAGACATATCCCGGCACAGAAGGTGAGAGTGTTTTCCCCACCTAAGACTTCCTGCTCCTGACTGGAGGAATATCCTTCCTGCTCTGGTGGGGGAGAGGTTGTCACTTTGCCAGGACACTTGGTCCACCTCCATCAGCGATACTTGGGTGCTGGATGCAATATGCAATGGCTATCCCATAAAGTTTTCTTCAGGGCCTCCGGATTCAGCAGTGGTGGAAGTAGAATGGCCTTGGGATACAGAAAAAAAGACTTGCCTGAGGGAGGAGCTGGTATCGCTCCTACAGAGGAACGTGATTTCCCCAGTCCCACAATCCTCCCATGGCAGGGGTTGTTACTCCAGGGTGTTTCTAGTCTGAAAGGCTTCGGGGGTGTCCAGATTGGTGCTGAATCTAAAGAATGTCAACTCATCAGTGAGGAACATACCATTAAAAATGTTGCTATTGCAAAATATGTTTCCTATGCTGTCAACAGGGGATAGCATCATTGGACCTTAGCAATGCCTACCTCCATGTTGCAATGCATCCCAAGCATTTCCAATACATAAGGTTCGCAGTGGCAGTCCACCACTTCCAATTTGAAGTCCTGCCATTCGGACTGTGGTCAGCTCTGTGAGCTTTCATGAAGGTGTTGGCCCTACTAATCAGGATGCGCAGAGGCCGAAAGTATACACTTATCTGGATGATCTGCTGCTTCAGGGGTACTCGACCAGCGAGGTAGATGAGATGGTAGACAGGGTATCATTAGTACCATCCACTCACGGCTTCTTGATTAACCAGAAGAAGTCCCAGCTCTGTCCTTCCCAAAACCTGGTGTATATCGGGGACCACTTTCGGACTGAACTCTGGTGTTTCTTCCGGAGGACAGGGCTCTCAGTATCAGACAAGAGGTGACTTCCCAGTGTCAGCAGAAGTCGGCCTCAGGCAGTCATTGGTTGAGGGTCCAAGTTCTGCTGGAAGCAACGGTCTTCGTAAGGCCTTTGGCAAAACTGCATCTTCACCCTCTCCTATGGCTTCTGAACTCGCATTGGCATCTGTCCTATTTAACTTTGAGAAAATATTTCCAGAATCCCCCAAGGTAATGAAGGGCCTGTGATGGTGGCTGCAGAAGGACAACTTATGAAAGGGGATTCCGTTTAACCTACCACGTCCTGTGGTGATTTACACCAAAGCCAGTGCACGCGGATGGGGAGCCATTATTGGGACCATGACTCTCAAGGGCAGTGGTTGCCAAATGACTATCTGCAAGAGAATTCGAAGCTGTTCAGAGTGCCCTATTTGGGTTTGCTGGGTGAATTCTGTCCCAGCCAGTTTGGGTCCTTTCAGACAGTATGACCCCAGTGTTTTATTTGAACCAGAAGAGGTATGGGATCCGTGGATCTGGCCCACACAGTTGGAGCCTGGGCAGAGACATGGCTTCAATCCCTGGAGGCTGCCCACATCATGGGAATTCACAACACCTGAGCAGATTCCATAATCAGGTATTTTCTGTCATGTCAGGAAATGTCTTTCAGTGCGGCTTCCTTTTCTCTCTAATGATAGCCGAGTTTGGCCTTCGGACCATCAACATGTTTGTCTCCAATCAAAATTGTGATTTTCAAAATTCAGTTTCAGGAATGTCGAGGAGGGGACATGAGCAGTGGATGCTTTATCGATTCTCTGGCCTGTAGGAATGCCCAGGGTATTGAGAAGAATCCAGTGTGATGGGTGGAGGTGCTATTGGCAGCCCCTTATTGGGTGCACAGGGCTTAGTTTCCTCTCTTGATCCGGTTGGCTGTGGGTTAACCACTTTTTCTCCCTTCCCACCTTCCTTCAATATTAACGTTAGATCAAACCCCACACAACTCTTGTTGGCCAGTTTGGTTCTTGAGAGGGAGGGGATGAAGCAGCAGGGTTTGTCTTCCCCAGTTTCACTAGCAATCCAGGTATCTAATAAACCTTCCACACTGAAGGTCTATAACAGGCATTGTGGGATCTACTCTGGCTGGTGTCAACAGAATAAACTTCTCCCATTGGAACACAAGGTCCTCTGCGATGGCTAGGTTTTTGCAGGAAGGGTGTCAGCTGGATCTTTCTGTCTCCTCTCTGAGGACTCAGTGGGTGGCAATCCGGCACCTTGGGTGGTGGTCCCTGAGTCTGAGCAGGACATGACCAGGTTTTTCCTTCACAAGGCCTAGGAAAAGTCTCTTTTTCCTCCTTGGGATTTCCCCATGGTTTTGAGGTGTCTTCAGGACCCTCATGTGTACCCTTGGCTACCACTGACATAAAATGTCTGACCATGAAGGCGGTCTTCTTAAAGGCCACCATGCTGGTTCTGAGGATCAGTGAATTAGGGCCCCTCTTGTTTACTCCTCTGGGTTTTTCAGTTTCACCTGAGGCCATTGTCTTGAGGTGCGACCCTACATTATGCCCTAAAATCGTTTCCACATTTCATTTATCACAGGCCATTGTTATCCCGTCTCTGCCTGAGGCTATGCCTGTGGAGCCCCAAGCTCTGATGAGCGGGTTGGATGTGAAGGAGGTTCTGTTGCTGAATTTAGATAGGACCGCTTCATTCAGGTCTTCAAACAGTTTGTCACTTTCGAAGGGATGCACAAGGGCCAGAAGGTGACATCTCTTTCCATCAGCTGATGGACCGGAGACACCATTGTGTTGGCCTACGACCAGGTGGGGTTTCCCTGCCTGGTTTTGTGGGGGGGAAGATCTACTAGAGGGATGGCTACTTCCTGGGCCAAAGCAAGAGGGGCGTCTTTAATAGACATTTGTAGAGTGGCCACATGGGCCTCCACTAATGCCTTTGCCCACCATTATCATTTGGCTCTTCCCGGGATGGGAGGATCAGGGGTTTGCTTCTGCTGCGCTGTGATCTGTCATTCCTTGAAGCATTTGTGTTGTCTGATTTTTGAAATAAAGGTGCACTGGGTTTTCAGTATTCCCAGCTCTGTCTGGTTTGTGGCCTGGACGGACAATCAGTCTGGTCTTTGGAATGCTTCAGATATGTAAGGACTGTCACAAGGAAGAGTTGACGTGGGGGTAATGCATTGATTACTTATCAGTAATCTTCATTACACCTAGTCCTTCTCTTCCTCGTCACAGTTCTGACACCCACTTCCCCCGCCCAGGGGGACATTTGACTATGGTCTTGGCTATTGGACAGGAGGTTGTCTGCTTTGGAGGTGGCTTTTTACCCCTCAAGGATGGGGTAAGTAGGATTGGGAAAAATACATTGATAACAGGTGTGGAAGCGACTGGGGGCATAACAACATCCCTCAGATGTCTAAGGACTGTGACAAGGAAAAGGAGGACCAAGCGTAATGAAGATTACCGGTAAGTAATAAGAGCGTTATTGTGTCAGTTGTAGCTGGGAGCTGAATGGGGGTGGATGACACAGATGGTATATCTCATGTGTTCTTGCATTCTGACAGAAAAATAAACTACTTACCTGCTAACACATGAGGCTTCTGAGAAGTTAACTAAAGTTACTGTCTCGTCATTTAGTGATGAGAATAAAAAATGGACAATTTGAGGAGCATTCAGAGATACCCTCCACCCTTCAAACTTCTAATGCATCACCACATCAAAAGAAACAAAACAATGGGTGACAATCCCATCGCCTATGCAGTGAAGGTGTGGTCCAGTCCATTGAGTACATGAAGGAAACTACAAATGTTGGGGGAAGCGGCACATTCACTATGAGTTGCCCACTTGCAAGAGATTGTCTGGTGTGGCCCTAGTGGGTCAGGGTGGAGGTGGTGTTTCATGCAGAGATGGTACGGCAACAGCAACACAGATTGCCAGGGTGATCTGAAATGTTTGTCTAGTTTCTGCCTTGTGCATGAGCCTACTTGTTTATGGCAACAATGGTTCCACAGGAATAGAAGTGAGGAAGAGCACTCTTGTCGCTGAAATGCATATCAGAAGCTGTGGAATTCAGGGCAGGATCTGTTGACATAAAAGAAAGGCTTGAATGTCCACGCAGACCTCTGTAGCTGAGCTGCAACACGCACAGCCAGGATGGGTAGCCGGTGTCATTTTGCTGAAGACTCTGAAGTCGATAGAATTTGACAGTAGGAGTATCTCATGTGATAAGAGTCATTTCACAGTGTAGATGATCCCCTAGGTAACAGAGAAATGTATTTCTATAATGCTGCAAGGGCTAGATTTGCCTGAAGCTCACTAAAATCTGTTGCAGGCGAAGCTTATCGGCAAAGGCGTAGACAGGGTAGGGCCTGAGAAGGCAAGGCTCACCCAAAATCTGTAAATGCTTACTCAGCAGCGCTGTGTGGGCCTTTATAGATGTTGATGTCACTGCGGTGGGCCCACTTGTTAGTCAATCTTGGCTACACCTCTGCTTATCAGAAACAAAGGAGCAACGAGTGAGAGCTTTAGAAGGAGACTGGTTAAGTCGTTCCACATTTGGTGAAGGTGCTCTATGCTGTATCAATTATTCAGTGTTCTGCAATCCTCGGTTTGTGGTTGGGGCCATCCGATAAAGGGCAATCTGATTTAGAGATACATATCTCCACATTAGGTTTTACAGCTCCTTTTTGTTTTCAAGAATTGTCTATAGATTGTGTTGTGACCGTACCTGTGGTCACACAGGCCAGTCGGACCAGCGCTGGGGGCACCCAACGCACTCTTCAGTTGTTGCCTTTGTGGGCTGTCTCATGGGAACACGGGCCAGCCCGAGCGATGCTGGGGGACCCAGGTCCCACTTAACATTGCAGGGATCACCCTGATGGCCGTGGTCACACAGCAAGACACCAGCTTCCGGGGGCTGCCAGACTTGCAGCTAATCTGTGGTCACACAGAGATACAGTGGTCTGGGGGCACCCAGTTCACACAGGCTGATCTGTGGGCACGCAGATCAGCAGTGTGGAAGGACTGTGATCACACAGTGTTGGCCCGCAGGCCCAACAGAATGAGTTATGGAGATACAGTGCAATTCATGGCCCTGCTTACTACTGGACGTGTACTGTTCACTCCATCATGTACCTAAATCTGCTGAATAAAATGCACCCTGACATGCTCCCCCCGTAGCAGTGGACAGATGAACCTCCCAGTGAACGTGCACCTCCCGTTGCAGGCACGTGCCTGCGGAGACTCCTTTTATTATCATCCTCTAATGACAAAGTCATGACAAATACTCTTAAAGGGGCAATACATGTTCTTAAAGGGGAAACACCACAGATTGGACGCGTTCTTTATGTTTTTCTAATAGTTACCCGAAGCTGACACCCATCTGTCTGTGTGCACATATTTTATGAACACCTGTTAGTAACTGCACTTGTTGAGCCTCTGGAAAGTTCCACAACTCCTGTGTTTTTTTCCGTCACAAAGTGGGCTATTGCCTTACAGCCATAGGTGCCAAGTACATGGGGGCAGAGGTGGCAGTTGCCCCCTATACTCCTTGAACCACAGAAGCAGAAGTGTTATTTTCCACTGTGGATATTCAGCATGTATTTGTATGGGGCGACCAAAATCGAAACAGCAAAAAGGATTGAGTGCATACGCTTTTAAATTGCTTGTTGAGACAGAGCTTCTGGCTCCGCTCCTCCAGGTGTGAGGCTCAGTTAAGTGTTAGCATGCCTCTTGCTAAATTAGTAAATGCTGCTCTTTTCAAAGTAGGAAGGCTACCTCATCAATGAACCACCAGAGGCTTCATATAGCGTGGAGGGGGAAGGTGAGGGTTGGCCAGGGTAAAGCTGTTTGGCAGGCGCAGAAGAAGTAGGGGAAAGGAGGAGATCCAAAAACAGAATGTTGAGGAAAGACAGCTCAGCAGGTTAGGCAATTGTTGCTGAGATGTTATATGTTTAGACCTGTCTGTTAATCCTATGGCTTTTTCCCCATTCTTGCTGCAAAATGCTCTGTAAAATAGATTGTTTCAACTTGGGGTGTGTAAGGCTCAGCTCGGTGTGGGAAATCAAAAGTTACCAGCCATGTTTACAACTTCAATTTGTTTGGTGCCTGTGCAGTATTTGGGTGACGTGTTGTTGGCCGTGTCTGATGACATGTTTAAGTCCACCCCTGCAATGTGGAGGTGCTTTTTTTTTCTTCTTCATATACTCTAGTCCCATTGTCAGGGTGGGCGTACATGGTTTAACAATGCCATAATGGTCATTTTTATTTTGGTGAGCGAGTATTATTGTATTGCTGCTCTCTGCAAGGGCACTATTGTAGTGTTGTGTAATGCCAGGTGAAATGGCTGATTTGATTCCCTACTAGAGTTATGCGCATGCCAGAGTGGCCAACTCATGCCTATCTGAGCTAGATCGATGCCAGAGTGCCTATATCTGTTTAAGGGGTCAGGTGCATGTTTTTTGTATCCACTGGCGTGGTGCATGCCAGAATTCACAATTCATCTGTCCACTGCTACGGGAGGTGCATGTCAGGGTGCATTTTATTCAGCAGATTTAGGTACATGTTGGAGTGAACAGTACATGTCCAGTAGTAAGCAGGGCCAGACTGGGAACCAAAAGTGTCCCCATATTTCGCCGACCCGGTGAGCACAGCGCATGAGCCCAACCCTTCTATGAGGGTATTGTGTCTATCCCCCAAGAAAATGTTGAATACAGTTTGTCAAAATGAGTGCATTTAAAGCATGTTTTAAAAAAATGATTAAAAATTCATAGTTTAAATAAGTTCTTGATCTCTCAAAGTAGATATTCAATGATAGAGGCACCTGGGACGTTACACATTTTGAAGATGAAAAAAACGAATTAATACAGTATTAAAGGTGCATCCCTAATCCATTTCATCCTATTCCCATGCTGGGAAGGGTACTCAGATAAAAAGCATTCTTAAATTAGCATTGGCAATGCCAACAGTTTGGGCTTTTGTGTAGGCATGGGAAAGGCATTTGCCATGCACTGCCATAGAGGTATTATTTATTTATTCTAATGTGATACAGTTTTAAGAAAATTAAAACTTTACACATTTAAAACAAATTCTCATAAATAAGGTATTAGTTACAGCAGATAGCAATCAATTAATCAATGAATCAACCAAATAAACATCCTTTCATATACATACATATACATATAAAATGTCCTATATGACTAATAATATAGAATAATTAATAATAATAATACAGCCATGCTCAATACAGAAAAGAGAATAAACATTTTGTACAGCTAATAGGCTAATCACCCAAAAAGGGATGTCTTAATAGTCCCCGTTTACCTCCTAGAGCTCTGGCTATTCACCGTTCTACTCTAAAACTTAGATTCATTCTATTAACATCATCACTCACACTTACCTACCATCCTAAGAATTTCAGAATAAACATTTAGAGGTTTACCCAATATTAACTCTGATCACTAGAACCAGAGGTTAAGAGTTCCTCCTACTACCCTCAAATGCATATTTGTTTTTCTACAATAGACCAAATATTAAACAGTGCGATATGAAGCCTGGGATTGAGTGTGTTGATACAATAATACCAAAACTCAATAGACCCCATGTTGTCCGACTTGTGTACGTAGGTCCTGAGATGCTTATTGTAATGATGAGTCATCGTAGGGCATAAAGTTAACACATGCCGTGCCGTTTCAGGAGTAGAGAAGGCACCACATAATCTGCAATTTCTTACAGATTCAGGAGACACATCACCCCGAGATCTGATCACTAAAGTAGGTAGATGGTTAATACGCATTAACAGAATAAAACGTCTCAGTGCTGGGGAGGGGCAAAGATTAAGATACAATTGACTCTTTTTGAGGGTATAAAAAACATAAGTCACAAAGGTGTAACTTTTTAAGGTAGCCAGACGCACATAATTGTTCTACCAGTCCCATAGCGCTATAGACTTCTGTAGATGGTAAAGCATCTTTTGATTATCTTGGCCCCATCGCGGGGACCACCCACTTGCCTCACTCAAAATCGACATGTCTTTCTCCAATTTGGATTGCTTAGTTACTCCCATATCATCTTTAACACACCTCAATAGAGGATTAGTCAGGTTGTTCTTGTTCTTAATATATAACTGCTGTCTTACGTAATACAACAGATTTAAGGGAAAGAATCCCTAACTCAAGCCGCAATATTGCCACAGGTATACATTGAGGAAGGCCTAGTATGTGTCTTCAAAATTTACCCTCCAGAAGTTGAAGCCAATCTAAGTTCATATCAATCAGAGATTCTAGCCATAAGTGACCATTGGTATAAAGCCTTGAATATAAAGTTGTCGTGCACCCCATATCGAATAGCCACTCTGGTCCTGTGTAAACCTGCATATCAAAGCTGTTAGTTGGGCTGCTTTTACTTTTCTTGCCTGAATGTAGAGTATATGGTTCCCCCTATTATCGAACTCTACTCCAAGATATTTATAGGAGTGCGTATAGTTAATTTCGAGAGTACCTACATGCATAGAAGGGCGTGCTACCTTACCAGCAGTATACAGAAGTACTTCAGTTTTACTGTGATTAATGACCAATTCATTTACCTCTGCATACTGCCAGAGTCTTTCAGCCGTCCTCTGAAGTCCGCTGAAAGTCTGATAAAAAATCACAGCATCATCAGCGTATGCCAAAATTATACACTGAGTCTTACCAACTTTCGGGGGCCAGTTCCATGTTCCCCAAAGATATTCGGGTACCTCTGAGACAAAGAGGTTATAGAGCAAAGGAGCCGTAATGCATCCCTGCTTTACACCCCTTAGCTGTTTAATTGGCCGTGTTAGATTACCAGTGTTGTCCAAACGTAGCTGCACCATGGTGTTTGTATGAAAAAGCTCTAGATAATGGACAAGAGCAGGAAGGCAGGACCAGCTTTTGAGTTTACGCCAAAGGAGAGCTCTGTTAACAGTATCAAAAGCTGCCCTAAAATTGACATAGAGAGCATAGAAAGGAGGGTTATTGGGTTGCAGTGCCTTATTCCTGAGCCAATCCATGATAAGTAAATTATGTGATATTGAGTAACCGGTCCTAAAACCACTCTGAAAGTGGTCTAAGATCCCCGTTTTTTCCACCCATACTTGCAAGATTTTTAACAATAGGGAGGCAAACATTTTTCCGGTACTATCCAGCATTGAAAGGAGACGGTAGTTGGCGGGTCCAATTTGTTACCCTTTTTAAAAACTGGGACCAGAATGGCCCTTTGACATTTAGTCGGTATTCTACCGTCTGCTATTACCTTTTCAAATAATACTTTCATTAGATTCTCCAAGAATTGTGGATTCTTTTTTATAACTGAATTGGAAATACCATTGGGGCCCGGTGCACGAGGCGCTTTTAGTTTCTTGATTTTGCTTACTAACTCATTGATTGTGACTGTAAAGGGAGGGGCTATATGAGATGTGCAACCAGATGTCACTTCCGACCCAGCAAAGCTACCATTGCGGTTCTCAAGAAAGGAGACCCATTCCAGAGCACCAATAGGATTCAGCATTTGGCAGTCTCCCTTCACCCTTTGATCCCACTAATACCGCCCAAATGTTCTGGGAATTCTTAGAACACAGCACACTCACTGTTTTACACCAGTTGCCCAGTTTAAGATTCTTTTTGTACAATTTTAGCCAAGAATGGTATTTGTTTTTTAATTTTCTGATGTTAATGGCAATGAGATTCAGGGAGTAGTTAGTAATTCTAAGTTTTCATATATCTCTCCATAGCTTGCCTTTGGCATCGCAAATTTCCTTACCAATGGGGAGCTAGAGGCAGATTCCTTCAGGGTTAAAGGCCGTCTACACATAGTATGCTCGCCCAAGAAACTGACAATCCATTTTTCAATTTCTTCTGGCGTCATGGATCCTAGTTTTACTTCAAAAGCTATGTTCCACTGGCCAGTTACCCTATTAGCCTTAAGAATATTATTGTCAGACCAGATAATGCGATTAGCTGCATGATTTACTGTTATTTCTCCACTCGAGATCTCAGGAATGAAGGGTATAACATCCATGTTCAAAATAAGCGGATTGTGATCGCTCCATGAAATTTGGGTAACTTTCATATCAAGGACCTTATGCCACGTGCTCTTCCCTGGTCTGTCACTCTGAGTTCGACCGTTCATTATTTCAAGGTCCCAGCATTTAAAGAATAATCGCCAACATTCACCCTCAGCATCCTCTTCATCCTCTGAATCATTCTCCATTATTCTATATTGATGTAGGCGATTATTGTTGGCAGTATCCCGCCCCGGCAATATAACAATTCAAGTCACCAGCAAGGATGATGAAGTTGGAACCAGTGGCCATTCTCCATTGGCCCATTAAATCATGAAATGCCTCTTGTATCAATTCTTGATGTTTAGCACCAGGGGGATTATATATGTTAACTAGGAGCACTTTTTCCGATGAGTATCCAATCCCTATAATGACTACAATTGCACAGATGTAATCCTCATAGTTGGTAATTATCCTTCTACTTGGGATAGAATTCTTCACTCCTACCAATAGGCCACCATACGGAGACGACCCTTATGCCCTTTCTTGGCCGGGGAGTGGAATAAAGAATATCCATCCATAAGTAGTGGTGTCATAAACCAAGTCTCTTGGAATAGGAAGAAAGTTTGTGTGTCAATGAGTGATAGGGAACCATGGTTAGTAAGAAAGTGACTGAAACCTCAAGCGTTCCAGGTCAGTAGAGAACAAGTTCACTTGTTTCTGAAGAACCATAGGGAGCATGTCTGGCAGCCATTCAGGGTTTTCTGAATGTCGCTAAGCTGTACCTTCTTTCCAATAGGAAGATTAGGTATTGTGGTCTGATTGTTCTTCCAAATCTTGTCATTGTTTATGATTAGGTGATCCTCCTCTTCTTTATTCACATCCACCCCCAGCCCCACTTGGATTAGGCTGGATTTATGTGCACAAATCAACTGAATCGTGTCCTGAAACTCACAATGTAACGCAGTGATGTTGGGGTTACATACCCTCAGTGGTTCCACAAAGGAAAAATCTTCAGACCGTATAACCCGCAGTTGTGGTATTAAATGGAGTTTAGTCAGCACCCGAGATCTAGTCAACCATTGATCTGCGTATTTTTGGTTAAAATTTTTGATGATACATATTTTCTGGTGGATAGGGTTAGAATTGTTGTTGTGTTTCATGGCTGAAAAGGATTTCTGAGGTTGTTGTTTACCTTTCCTTCGGGTGGTGGAATATATATTCATTTCTCCCTCTGAATAGATTGATGATCCTGGATCTTGATCATTACTACTGACATATGAGATCTCTTTAGGTTTGTCAGGTAATATCCAGCTGGTTAGTTTACCTGCTTGATTTCTTAAACACTTCTTTGATCTACGTGCTCTTTTCCTTGCTTTCCTGGATTTTATTGGCAAGGGAGCAGTTGCTGGAAGTGGAGAAGCTATAATCACTGGGACTTTCTGGATCTCCAGACGTCTAATCAGTCACCGTTGTTTCCTGGATATTGGAACCGCAGAATCATCTAATGAGGCAGGTTCGATTTCTTCATTAGTGGAAAGAGCCTCAGTTTCAGGATTCTTTCTGGGAACTGAATCTTCCGGTTGCGGAATGTCTTGCAAGATTCTTGGGTCTGGCAAAGCCAGATGAAGGACCATATTATCGTGGATTCTGCCACATAATTTAAGTAAACTTTTTAATGCAAACTGCATGGTTCCCATAGAAGCTTGAAGTTCAGCAATTGATGCTGCGTGGGTATGGGATAAATCATTGACCCTAGTTTCATCCACCGGTGCTGATCCTTCCAAATCAATATACAGATTGGGTGAGGCAGAGAGCCGGTCCCTTTCCAAATTCGATGGAGAAACGACAGGAAGGGACGATACTGGTCCTTCAGGTATGGCAGGAGCAGTGTCTTCTGTTGTTACTGGGTCTTGAGACTCGACAATTGTTGCTGCCGTAGTGTCAGTGGCATGTAGCACCTGGGCTTCAATTATCTGGCCTCCATTGTTGACTGAAGTGCATTCTCTAGGAATTGGAGTCATGGATTTTTGGATGGACAGGCAAAGGTTCAGTAACAAATTATTGTCAATATCCTCATAGTATGAGACATCCATCACCAGACTCCCATAGGGATTAGATTCACTGAGTTCTCCTGCAGGTTCACCAACCGGTTTATTGATTTTAGGGATGACTTTTTGGAAGAGCGCAGGAATAGTGCCTTTATCAGTCTTCCCACCCTCGAGGGTAGATTTATTGTTTTTTTAGTCAGTGTACAGTCTTCCTTATTGTTGTTGCCCCTCCTTAAATTATAGCGTGATTTGGTAGTTTTAGATTTAGTAATTTTTGGGTAGGTTCAGTAATGTAAATGACTGGGATCAAAGAGGATATCAGAACCTTTGCAGTCTCCCAGTCACAAGATAAGAATCCGTAAGTTTATTAGCTTACCGTACGTATTTCATGCAGATTGTTCACAGCTGCGGACTTAATCCTGTTAAGGGTTACATAGTTGGAGGTCTTCCGCCACCAGCCCCCAGCCAAACAGCTACAAACAGAGTCTTGCACTCGCCCTTGACTCCACCATGGCTTAACGCCGCAAGGGCGACGCTGTAGAAGTTATATACTCCTGCTTCCTGCTTCCTGATGGGGCGGGGCCACTGCCTTAAGGGAACCACTCCAGGCTTCAATGCAGTCACGGCAGGGCAATCGCAGTAACAGCTACAAACAGAGTCTTGCACTCGCCCTTGACTCCACCAGGTCTTAACTGTCCATTGATGGTAGCAGCTGCAAAGTGGTGCGAGTACCTAGGCATATAATAGCACTGCCTGGTGAATGCCTAATATTGATAATCAAGCTTAAACTGTTGGCTTTGCCAATTCTTGTCTTCAACAGGACTTCAGTGAAGTACAGGCATAGTGCTTATAAATAGAGTGGCTGAAGGCAGTCCTGGTTATATTTCTATTTCACCAGTAGCACTTTTCCAGTTCCAATTAAGTAATTAAGTCTCAGAAGACTGCTTTGAGAAAGCCCTGGCTGGCACGTTATCCACAAAGTTTGATGGTAAGGCTTGGTGCAGCTAGCTCAAAAATATCCCAGGAGGATGTGTTTTGGGTGCATAGGGTCAGAAAGTGGGTGATAATGGTCATAGGGATTAGCATGGCCATGGACAGTCAATGGATGTGTAAATAACCAAACAATATGTAAAAGCTTTGTGTCCCAAAAGGCACCACATGGTCAGAAAATGGACAATAGGATTCAGGGAGTTGATGTTGGGAGGGCGAGAAATCAGCTGTTAAGGATTTCAATCAGGCACACAGCTGGGTCTCGCCTAGCATGTAGTGCACAAATAAAATACTTATTTATTATGTCTATAGGTTCAATATTCTGAGTGACATACCCGTCATATCACACCAGTCTCAAAATACCCCTAAGGTCACACTGGACCAGGAATCAGGCTAGTTGGTAAAAGTAAATATTTATTTATTTATTTATTTATTTAAAATTCAAATCACACATACGTTTTAATATATATATATGGGGCAGCAATCACCAGGTGGTGACAATACAATTCAGAAAATAAGTAAAGCAATTGAATTCACTTATAGTAATGCAGCATAGAAAACACAGGAAAAAGAACAGTTTTGGTTTGTGAACAGATAGCGTTTAGGTTAAGGTTTCCCCTCCGCAAAGTTCTTAATGCACAAATGAGCAATTCTACACAGATGTCAGTAGGCAGCAGGTATTCAGGAATGAAAGACATTGTCTAGAGTTTGAATGCAATCTTTCCCCCCCAAACAAGAAAGAAAACCGTTTTGGGGAAATTTACACTTTTTAAAATGACCGTTGGAAATGGCTTTGTGAAACAAGGAAAAGTATGCGAAAAGTGATTTGACCACAGCTGAAACTACCGCTGGCAAAACGTTTGCATTAGAAAGGTGCAAACTACCAAACGTTTGCACCTTTCTCATGTGAACACACATACATACTCACACCAACACACACAACACACCCATAACACCCCCACACCCACACCCTCAGCACACCCCCACCCACACCCCCAACATAAACAAAGCCCCCGTTTTTTTTTACAATGCTACCACCAAAGGTTTGAACTTTTGGTGTTCGAATCTTTAGTGGTAGCATTTTTAGAACTTGTGGTCCATTTGTTTTTCAGCAAAATCATCCTAAGCGTGCAAAAATGCTTAAATTGATAAAACATTCTCTGGTAGCAACACAAAACAGGCCCTAACATACATGAGTTACAAGATGAACAACAGTACACACTTTAGATCAGAATGGGAGTTAAGAAACACTTTGGATGGGAAAAAGACATGTGGGAAACTTTTACAAAAATGTAAATTTGTGGCAAAATGTAACTATGCGATTCTTGATAAAAACGGGTCAAATACAGGATGTAGCTAAGGGTCTTAGGTTTCAGTGAGAGTTGAAATTAAGTTCCTATCTGTAAAGTTGAAGAAGGTATGGAAGTTTTAGTAAGAGGCGTTTTGAAAAATAGGCGCGAAAATGAAAACAGAAATCAGTTCTTACAATGCCAATTATGCTCTAAACTAGGGTATGCAGGCTGGTTACCAGTTTGAAACACAGTAAGCCCCAGAGTCGTCCATGGAAACCAACCCTGGCACCTCTGTGTCCGCCTTGGAGGACTCAGTCGGATTTACTTGGGATGATTTTAAGGGTTTGGGATTTTCAAAAGGCAAAAGGATTTCCCAGAAATTATTACTAATACAAGAAATCAAAGCAAAGTTTCAGACTGGTGTGGCACTACTACAAGTTTTGAAGTTAAAGAGAGGATGGGTTGAGATTGGGATAGACAAGACAATATACTATGGGTTACTATTCTTCCTGTTGATACTTACAGTCCACTGTAATTAAGATTGGACCGTCAGGGTTCTGGTCATCGGATCGGGTCTACCAGCAGCAGGGCACCTATGGCAAGATGGTTAGCGGGTGGTTCAGGTCGATTGGACTTGCACCTCAACTGGATTTGGATTGGATTGGCCCTTCTGGTCACTGGACACGGTAGATTAGCATGATGGCGAGTTTCAGCGGGCAAGCCTTAATGATAGCAAGCCAAACTGGATCAGAATTAATTTCCCTTAAGTTTAGGATGGTTGTATTTGGGCCTAGCTAAAAGGAGTTCAGCAATTTCTGGGCTTTGGTTTTAGCAAAGAAGTCTTGAATCAGCTGCAAGATAAAGAATCCTCCAACAAAGCGCTGCGCGGAACTCAGGAAGGGGTCAGGAAGCATTGTGTGTATGTGTGGTGAAGATCCTATATTTATCCTACCAAGTGACATCACAAAGTTTATGGTATGGGCAGAATTTCAAACCACAACCCCACGGCTGTGAGGGTCCAGAGGCACTTGCCTTGTTCTGGTTGTCAGTCAGAAAGAGCTGTCATATTTATGATGCGATTTAGGAACTCCCACATTGATTTGAACCACAATTTAACTTTCCCATTAATACACATTTTTATAATTATGCCCTCCACTAAAATCAGACACATGCATTACATACTTTATGGGTTGGCCTGGCATCTAACTTCCATCTCACTAAGAGCTACCTTGGTCGTTCTGTGGAATTATGTCCATTTTAATCATAACGCTTTGGCCTAACAATTTCTAATTCAATACATATCTGGGTGATGACCCCTAGAACATAGGTATACAATATCATTTTTGCAACATTAATAGTCTTGCCACAACTAGGGGTTTCCTGTAACTTTGGTCCTTATGTAGTACAGGGTTCATTAACGTCTTCAAAGCAAGGGCCTAAAATTAGGCTAACAAATACCAATTTTTAGATTTGTCCTCCTTCATGTTACAAATTTAAAGAGTTTCAAATTTATTCACAAATAGGTATTTAAACACCAAAAGTTCTGGGCAGTTTGTTTTTTCTTTGTAACTTTCCTTTCAAAAGGCAACAGCTGTCACATTTCTTTGATCAGGGAGTGGGTGTCCTCTTCCTTGAGAGGGAAGCTCCCCTGTAGAGATCAGTAGGCAGCCTGCCATTGTCCTTGGCTCAGCCAGAGACAAAAGTCTGATGAGCTCATTGTTGTCGATATGCGGGAACCTCCAGCATCCATTAAGCCTTCCTGTAGCAACGGAGTGTCAAACTGAAGGGTCATCTTTCCCAGGCTTGGCACTGTCAACACAGAATTAACCAGTTACTCCAAACTGGATTACTTTAAAATCCACTTTAAGGCCTTTCATTTAAATCATATAAAACTGAACACAGTTTATAAGAGATTTGGACATTTAAAAGAATTAAGCCCTTCACAAACATGCTAAAAAAGGCACATTTTGCAATTTCTTCAGGGAAAAAGCACATTTAAAATCTATTCAGCACCAATTCTGTGCTTCAGTGATGGGATTTGTTTTGCATGAAATACATTTCTTAGCTGCTGTCAGTCAGTGAGGCCCAGTTTCTTCTGACTGTACTGGATGATCTGTGGTTTCAGCACACTTTTAATTTCAATAGTTCACTTGAAAAATGACTGAATATAGTGCCAAAACAGCACTTTGAAGGTTGCAATTGGTTGGGAAAGCTGCATTTTAAAGGGCATTTTCAGTTTTTAGCCCACTTCTGTGGCCTTGCTTCATGATACATGTACTGCACTCACTGGCATTCTCCTGCAGTGAGGTCTGGTTTTACCCCAACTTTGACTGTGTGTGGCAGGGTTGTGCAGCCTTTTGTGATTTATGAACCATGCGCAGTTTTGCAGATATTTCTGCGTGCACATGGGTTAGCGCATCCATTTTGGGCTGTTTCTTTCCCCATTGGCAAAGGGGTGCAGTGGGGCAAATCGGCATTGGCAAAAATATCCCACACAGCTAGACAGGATCTTAGAAAACTTAGAGGCAAGTACAATAATGTGCAATATACAAGATATGCAATGGTCTGTGCATGTATACAATGGGCAATCACACAGTACACAATGCAAATCTCAATAACAAATATCTGAAATCAAGACTATTTTCAAATATGGACTTATCCACCTACCAACTGTGAAATAATTAATTGTCTCTCTTCCAGACCAAATAGCATAGGGCTTGGTTCACTGCCCGGAAGCAATAATTGGTTTTGGAAGGGCCGTTCGAACAAGTCTTTAATATAAAACCACATTACATCAAATGAAAAACTGATCTAGCACTTTCCCCCTTGGTGAAACTAGTATCTCATGTTACTGAGAAACAGTGTTCAGATCATGATACTTTCCAGGTTGGAATTACACGGACTGAAGTAGCGACCCTGTAGTTATGGTTAAGTTGCTCAACTCATACAAAGAGCACTTTTTGGGCGGCTTATAACTTTGCCCCCTAGTGCTGGGACAAAATTAGAGGGGGGTTGTTTGATGAATTTACACACAAGTTTGCAAAAGAATTTTAGACCCAGATTTGAATGTTTTTGCAAAGTTTTGTGGGATTTGTCAAGAGGGCACAAAATTAGAGGGCGGTCTCAACTTTTTTAAATGGATTATAACCCAACTTTGAATGTTTGTGCAAAGTCTGTATTATGTCAAGTGGGAGCTAAGTTATGTAAATATTTTTGTACGTACATTTTGACACTTTTCAAAAAGTAAAACATGGACGAATTTGCAGCAAACTCGTGCAAGGAGCATTGGCAAGCACCCGAAAGCATGATTTTGCAAATGTGTCCTTGTTTTATTTTTTGAAAAGTCTCATAATGTAGGTTCAAAAAATAGTGATATGTCTTTGGTGACTGAGGAATGGCATGTGGCCGCGGGCAGTGGCCAGAGGCTATGACCCAGACAATCTGGCTACTGGCCATGACCATAAGGGACCAGGAATGGGGTTAGAGTGGGCATGGCCACCAGGGGCCAGCTATGTGCTGAAGTTTTTAGAAACCGGGATATGTTTGAATGGGGAAACAAAAATTCTGCTTGTGGCTACAGCCAAAGTGATTGGCAGGATTACAGCAAAAATTCGCAAGGAGCATCAGCAAGAATCTCAAAGCATAGTTTTGCAAATCTGTCCTGTTTTTTATTTTTTCTAAAGTGTCATCATCTAAGTACAGAAAATTGTGATATAACTTTGGTGTCTGGGCAATAGGCTTGGCCCTGAGCAAGGACAAATGTGTACTTTGATTTGCTTATTGAGGCATGTGCATGGCCGAAGCCCTAGTTTTGGATGGGAAAAAATATTCTGCTTGTGGCTACAGCCTGACATGCTGGATTGGATTACAACAAACCTGCGCGAGGAGCATCAGCAAGGACCTGAAAGCATGCTTTTGCAAATTTTTCTTGTGTTTTATTTTTCCAAAGTGACTGGGGCGGCCCAAGTGGGGCATTGACTTATGCAAGGGTGGCATAAAGTACGAGCGCACACATACACACACACATCTGAATAACATTCATTTACTATTTGTCTCCACTACCCATATCAACTTTAATTACTAACAGTGTCTTACATTCCTGTGTTTAAAGTTGTATTGATCCTAGTTTAGGATAGTTGGGTGGTACCTGGGGTGGCCAATCAGATTCCAGGGGTAGCACGTGCCACCCCAGGCCACTCCTTGGACACGCCTATACCTACATAACCACACGCAGAAAGAATCATAAGTTAAGTTCCCTGCTTAGTGTTTACACCGAACATCAGCAGCTCCAAAGTGAAGAGGATAGAGATAAGAGGGAGGTAAAGAGGAAGTAGGGGATTAAAGGAGGCAACACAGTGTTATGTTGTAGAAGAAAAGGAGAGACGGGCAGCAGCATGACACGACATGGCATCTCATACATAGCCAGACCAAAAACGTAGTGCACTGGCAATAGTCACAAAAACAAGCTATGCTTGTACGTACATCTCAATCTTTGAAACTTGTAAGACGGCTCCCCTGATAGAAACAAATCGCGTTCAACTTGAGCTTTCTACTAACAGGCATTGGGTGAATAAGTATGTTGGAGGTTCACAGCTGAAAAGGGTAACTTTGTACACTAATAATGAGTGTAAAATACTGGTTACACCTTCTTAATGAGGGACACGTGGGAGTTATGGTGAATGCAATTGAGCACACATTGCTTTCCTATTGGGTTGCAGCTGTGCACAGTCCAATGCACTGTTTCATCACATTGGATATGATTTTTAACTTGACCAACAGAGTAGTTCAGACATGACAATTTCCCAGAAACACAACTAGTGACAATGTTACTTTTTCAGTAGGATTTAAACAAGTACACATCATGCAAGACACCCCAACTGCCGTGCTTAAAAGTGATGTTCACCACAAGGCTGAGACTTGCACATCTCATGCAGAACAGGACATCGCCACTGAAATACTGAAATGTGGCTCACTGTAGGAATAGAGCAAGTGTACCTCACACAGGACAGCACTGAAATATAGCAAAGTGACCTTCTCTGCCGGACTGAAAGAGATTCTCCTCACACAAGAGGCAGCCCCAGCACTGCTAAAAGATGTTGATCAGTCTGCTCTGTTGATATACAGGTAACCAGGACGTGCTGATATTTTTGCAGGTATCAAACACGAGTGTGTGCCTCCTTTTGCCAGAGGCGGGGAATCAATGATCCACACCAATGATGATAGCCACTGCACCCATCCGAGCTTGGACATCAGCACTGTCCTATATTGAATTAAGCACACATGTTCTCATTAGCCACTGCCCACGTCCCGAGCGCAGCATCTGAGCTTCCTATACAACGCGCCCCCTCCTCCCCGGCAGCAGAACTTTGCATTAAACAAACTCTTAAACCCCACTGAGCTGCTGCTGCAGTCGTCCTGCTGCACCACTGTCAAACTTCAGCGAAATGGCTCCTATGGAAAGGGGTGAGATTTGTGAGTGTCTTTTTTCATGTTTCCATGATGGCCACCATTGCTTGTTTTTTTCATGAATGGCTGCTCACCTCCATACGTCTTTTTATGAAAGGAAATGTTCTTTGAAACAACCAATAGCACCCATGTGAAACAAGTCCATCTCAGCAAGGACGTACACTACCACTGCAACACACGAAAGCTGAACTTTTACAGGAGGACGGCGGATCTTGCAAACAGCATGATGCTCCGCTCACACCCCCATTGGAAATATGAATAATGACGCGCATTAGCGGCATGACACAAGTGCCCAACAAACCCACACCAGATTACCACCTCTATTGCAATACGGAAAGAAACAAATATTCTGCAAGACAGAGACCAGTGCACCGTATACTGGACCAACTACCGCCACTGCCATACTGAAACCAATGCACCTCACACGGAGGAGAATACCACTACCGGAATGTGGTAAGAGGGCCATCATTACAGTGCTGAGACAAGTGCCCAAAACACACACTTGGATACCACCATTGCAAAGCTCCAATGCAAACCACATTGAGAGACTAAACCAGGTGCACCTCAAACGGAACAGAATACCACTACCGGAATGTGGTAAGAGGGCCATCATTACAGTGCTGAGACAAGTGCCCAAAACACACATTGGGATACCACTATTGCAAAGCTCCAAAGCAAACCACATTGAGAGACTAAACAAGGTGCACCTCACACAGAGCAGAATACCACTACTGGAATGTGGTAAGAGGGCCATCATTACAGTGCTGAGTCAAGTGCCCAAAACACACACTGGGATACCACTGTTGCAAAGCTCCAATGCAAACCACATTGAGAGACTAAACCAGGTGCACCTCACACGAAGCAGAATACCAGTACCAGAATGTGGTAAGAGGGCCATCATTACAGTGCTGAGACAAGTGCCCAAAACACACACGTGGATACCACCGTTGCAAAGCTCCAATGGAAACCACATTGAGAGACTAAACCAGGTGCACCTCAAACGGAACAGAATACCACTACCGGAATGTGGTAAGAGGGCCATCATTACAGTGCTGAGACAAGTGCCCAAAACACACACTGGGATACCACTGTTGCAAAGCTCCAATGCAAACCACATTGAGAGACTAAACCAGGTGCACCTCACACAGAGCAGAATACCACTCCCGCAATGTGGTAAGAGGGCCATCACTACAGTGCTCAGGCAAGTGCCCAAAACACACACTGGGATACCACTGTTGCAAAGTTCCACTGCAAACCACATTGAGAGAATAAACCAATGCACCTCACACAGAGCAGAATACCACTACCGGAATGTGATAAGAGGGCCATCATTACATTGCTGAGACATGTGCCCAAAACACACACTGGGATACCACTGTTGCAAAGCTCCACTACAAACCACATTGAGAGACTAAACCAGGTGTACCTCAAACAGAGCTAGAGACAATCGCTGCAGTACTGAAAGGTGAACCACAATTCATAATTGAAGCACACGTGCCTCACACAGCACAGGGTAGCTCCCTAAAATATGACACAATGTGTGCCTCACTTCAAGACTTGCAACCCACACAGGTGAAAGCACACCAGAGCTGAAAGGCGGCCCTCACCACAGTGTGAAAGAAATGCACCTCACTGGGGAGCATCCCAACCATTTATCTTCAAATACAGAGATATGGCTGCATGCTGCTCTTGGCCCCTGCCCACCTCATATAAGGGGCATACTAGCAAAGGCCTGCGGGCGATTTGGTGCTCTATCAAGAATTAAAATAAATAAATAAATAAATGAAGGGCTAGCCACTTGTAGGGTTCATTCTATGTGTTACCCCTTTTTCTTGGAGCAATCTCTGTTTTCCAGCCCGCTTTGCGGCATGTCAGCCAGCCTAGCTCCGGCAGCAATACTGTTGAGCATGATTGTGTATCTTCTGTGTGAGGGCCTGTATGAAAGGCTTTGCTGAAACCCCAAAAGGCCACGTCAATCATCACTCCCTGGATCTGACTCCTGGTCATTTAGTGAAGGATCAATCGCTGTAACGCTTTATTTCGGTAACATACCCCAAAAAAGTCATACACATCTAAACAATAAATAAAACACATATTACAAGTACACATTTGAAAGAAACATGGGATTCGTAAAAACTATAATATAATAAACATTTAGAAATATTTACAAGATGACTCATTCACCCCTGAATCATTTAGCAACAACAAAAGTGCTTACAAATATAATCAGAACATGAGTTCCTTCACGCGGTTTTGTAGTAGTATTTTAGGTACTGATGCACAAGTAACACAACTCAAAGTCCAATCATGAGTTGGATACTTTGGATAACATTGAGAATAACACAGATGGTGCACTGAAACAAACACATAATTTGCCATTCACTATTTCAAGTACATTGGTCAGCATGACCTCACTTGAGACCCCACAATCCCATGCTTAATGCGTGTCCCCAGTTACTGTCATGCTGCAGTACTGCTGTCATTGCGAGGAGAATACAGTATTGAGTTCCAAATCATGTGTATAATACGTGTACTGCTTCTTCTATTACCATTATCACACTGGCCCTAATTTACAAAACGTTTTTCAATGGGGCTTTCCAATTAAGCAAAGTTTTGTAAAGCAGGCCCATCATGTTGTTTTTATTAGTAATAAAAAGCGTGATTTATCCGGGTTGATATTTACCCTTGCCAAATGTCAATGGCTTACATGCCAACCCTCCATCGCAAGAAATGCGGCATGCTAATGATCAAAGTGTGGCAGCTAAAATGCAATGGAATAAGGATTAAACAAGTTGATGTGGATGGAGATAAAATTGGGATATAACGCTGCAGAAAATGAATGAAGTGAAATTAATGTTCCAGCTTTGGTAACCAGAGCAGATGGCCACCCGCATGGAGATACAAATGCATGTGCGTTATATAAATAGCTTTAAAATGCAAGTTAGTCGTTTTTATGCTGCATTATTAACAAGGATGTTTTTAGCACCATATGCCTTAGCTAATGTGGATGCATGTTTTAAAAGGCCCTTGTAGAGAGATCAACTACCTCCACTGGAATCGCATTTGCAAATAGGCCTCAGTGATGAGTGATTTCTGCCAAACTGTTACATTGTAAATGGTTTGTATATGGGGCCTCAAATAGGTCTGTGCCCAGAGCCTCACAAAACCTTCAAATGGCTCTGATAAAACGCTGCACCCCAAAGTAAAGTGCACCTTCGTAGACATGTGACCGAAAGTGGAGCTGAATCGAGGCTTGCCATCTCCCTCCCTTCCTTCATCGCCCACAACTTCTTTACTCACCTCTGGATTAGCAGCTGGAATCATGAGGAGCGATAGAAGGTCGACTAGTGGATTCATTTACCAGGAGGAGGAGTGAAGCATCTTGAATTATTTTGCTGGTGCCTTTGGCTTGCTCGTTAAAAGATATACACGTATGTGGGTGATGTGTCTCTCTTCCTTGGTAGATATATACCAGAGATACTTTCATATTTCAGTTTTAGTGAGAACACGTCTAGCAACTGGCAGCATCTCTGATTTACGTGTCTGGAGAAATAATTAGGCCTTTGGACGGACCATTAAACAGCGCAGGTCCACTCAACAAGATGCATCACTCTCTAGTTCTATGTGCACAATAGCTTTCACTTTCAAAGAAGCCTTTGGGTAGGCTGCTGTATATGCTCCTTAATAGTTCTTACTCAGAATGTCACTCCACAAGCATCTGCAAAACTACCAATAGTTCCGAATGTTAATGTGTGTGTGTGTGCTATCTATTGAGTAGGTGTATTGGTGAGTGTGTGCTATCTATTGAGGAGGTGTATTGATGAGTGTGTGTGTGTGTGTGTGTGCTATCTATTGAGTAGGTGTATTGGTGAGTGTGTGCTATCTATTGAGGAGGTGTATTGATGAGTGTGTGTGTGTGTGTATGCTATCTATTGAGTAGGTGTATTGATGAGTGTGTGGTATCTATTGAGTAGGTGTATTGATGAGTGTGTGTGTGTGTGTGTGTGGTATCTATTGAGTAGGTGTATTGATGAGTGTGTGTGTGTGTGTGTGCTATCTATTGAGTAGGTGTATTGATGAGTGTGTGGTATCTATTGAGTAGGTGTATTGATGAGTGTGTGTGTGTGTGTGTGTGTGTGCTATCTATTGAGTAGGTGTCTTGATGAATGTGTGTGTGTGGTATCTATTGAGTATGTGTCTTGATGAATGTGTGTGTGTGATATCTATTGAGTATGTGTCTTGATGAATGTGTGTGTGTGGTATCTATTGAATGGGTGCACTGATGAATGTGTGCGTGTGTGCGTGTGGTATCTATTGAGTAAGTGTATTGATGACTGTGTCTGTGGTATCTATTGAGTAAGTGTATTGATGACTGTGTTTGTGGTATCTATTGAGTATGTGTCTTGATGAATGTGTGTGTGTGTGTGGTATCTATTAAGTGGGTGTATTTATGAATGTGTGTGTGGGTGTCGTATCTATTGAGTGGTTGCACTGATGAATGTGTGCGTGTGTGCGTGGTATCTATTGAGTAGTTGTATTGATGACTGTGTTTGTGGTATTTATTGAGTGGGTGCATTGATGAATGTGTGGGAGTGGATGAGGGTGTGGACTGTATATGGATTGGGTGGATGGATGGCTGGGTTAGAGGATGATGAAGGGGTGCCTGCATAGGTGGATAGATGGTAAAGTGAATGGATGGGTCAGTGGGTGGGTGAATGGATGGCTACATGTGTGTAGAAAGGACAGTGGGTCTGACTGGCGGGTGAGTGGGTGCGTGAGTTAGTGGATGGGTGAGATAGTGGATGGGCATTTACACAAGCTGCACAAGCTGCAGACTGTGTGTCCAGGGATATATTGCTTGCTTTGCATATTGTCATACTTAAGCATTCCTCTTAGTAGATGGTTTAAAATGTGCAGCAATCCATCACACGTGCTGGGCCTAACAAGAACATGTGTTATGAGTCACAAGCTGAAGCCTACACTGCCATGCGTTGCAATTTCCAACAAACCTGGAGAGCCTAAAATCATCATGGGAGCTGAGGGTTGATTCCTTTCTGAACTAGTGGGAACATTAGTTCTGGCAGAGAGTGGGGTGCATAAATCCCCTGCGGGGGGGCAGTTATTTTGGGCAGCAAGGTCTCTCACTTTATCTTCATATGTTCCCTCACACTCGGCTTTCTCAGGATAGGGGGATTAGGTTTGTGTGTGCCTGTGTTGTGACACTTTGAGTCTTTGTGTGCACAGCATTTCATCCACCCTGCCTCTATGTGTTTCACATTTCTTCCGAAAGAGTTCAATTTCATTTTCTGTTTTCTCTCCATTTTGAATGTGTCCCTGATCATTTTCAAACGCATGCCGAAATGGCCTTAAGAAATTGCATTCAAAGGGTGGTAGCTGTACTGAGGTGAAGTTAATCCAGGAGGCGGGTCAACTCTGCCGGTTTCAGCTCACCGCTCAAATTGGGGATCCAAGCAAAGTGAGGGAACTTGCCGACGGCCTAGCAGCACTGTTCCTATCAGGGTCATTACCAATAGGATCTGCCTGCCTCATGGGTTAACGTAATGTCGCCATTAGCAGCAGCGAGTAAAATGTATGGGTTTTATGGTCGCTTCTAAGAAACTTGCCTTTCATAAAAAAAGACATTGGCAGGAAAGCAGGCATACAAGAAAGAAATCCCAAGCAATGATGGCCACCATGAAAATAGGAAAAGGGCACTCACAAATGATGCCCATATCTTATTTCCATAGCAGCCAAACCGCTGAAGCGTGAGGGTGGAGTGGCCGAACGGCTGCAGTAGCAGGTTAGGCGGGGGTAACGTGTTTGTTTTTATGAATTGTGGCGCTGGGTAGGATGAGAAAATAACCATCTAAGGCAGCAAAGTCGAGGGCATGCAGCTCTCAGGCAGTTGTGAACATGGGAGCAGTTTTGCTGAATGAAGCCTGAGCTTTGAGCAGCCTGATTGGATGAGTGCCCCTTCTTGGCAGCTCATTTGAACCTTTTTCAGGGGACGGGGTGGACACAACATGTCTTCACTCTCCCCCAATCTCATAATCTGGTAGTGGCATCCCAGGTAATCCTCATTAGCTGCTTGTATGTAGGTTCCAAGTGGCTCCTGAGGCACTGTGCTAATGCCCCATCACTGGCAAAAGGAGGCACTCGGGAGTGTTTACTATGCGCGAAAAATATCAGCTCTGCCTGGTTACCTGCATATCAACCGCAGCTCTGTAGAGGTATCCACATTGTGGCATAGAGCTCAGTCACGTGGGCTCCTCCTCTTGCCCGACCATGCAGGCAACAGTCCAGATGTAGCAGTGTCTCCCGCTGTCCAGAGAAAGCCTACAAGGGCGGATTGGATACTCATATTCCGGCCACTAGCTCTGCTTAATGTTTCTGTGGGCTGCAGTTCATGCTACCTGTACCCACTTTGAATAGTGCATAGTGGGGTTTGCTCCCAGGGCTCTTCGGACCATCGAATCCTATTTTGTCAGTGCCCAAGGAACTGCAAGCAACTGAGTAGCCTGTCTTAGCTGATTGATGGTACTAAAATCCAGTGGCCTTGTAGTTACAGCATTCACAAGCATCCCGCAATGCTCTTTTAAGAAACTATGAAAGTCACTACACACGCCAGAAATCACGACAGGAATGACTTTAAATGAGAATGATGAAAGTGTGGATGGACGTGTGAGCAGCCATGATGGAATGGGAACTCAGAGGTTGTCTCTGCATATGCCAACTCCGCCTGTGAGAAGACACCCAGTTCTGTCCCATGACCAATGATCGTAAAGTCTGTATGTATTGGAATGGCAATGATGAGAGTGTGGATGCAAGTAGTCGGAGGGAGGCCATGCTCGGATGGTAAGATGGAAGTTATCTGGGCCGACTCCTTGTGGCCTACTGCGCAATAGGGCAATGCCTGCAGGGCCAGCCCATCGTTCTAGTATGGGCCAGTATTTGTTTTGACAGAATGGACCACTTTGGCCAGTGGGCCAGTTTTCACAGGTTACAACACTAGTTGTAACCAATATGTCCAAGCAAATATGTTTTCAAATGCCTTATTTGTAACATACGTTACTAAAAACAACCTCTTGTATTGTACTCAGACTGCTTTGGATAGCAGTGAATTGTAATGTGTGATTGTGGGCCACTTTGTCATGGAATCGTACAAAAATGTCGACCTGGGAATTGCGATGACCGAAAATGCCGATTTTTCTTTTGTTTTTAACCCCCCCCTACACCACATATATATGTGGGGGGTTTAGAGTATAATATTAATATGGCGGGCAGCAGTGTGGGGTCTCTTCCGCATATATATGTGGTGTAAAGGATTTTATTTAAAAAGTCTGAATTTTCGGCCTTCGCAATAATCACATAGATCCCTTTGTCATTAATGCCTGGGCACATGCTATGCCCAAGTCTGGCCCTGGCTAGTTCCCAGGTGCATCTTCATCAATTATACCTTTGCCAGCTATGTTATAATGCACACGTCTATACCTCTGCAACAGAGTGCCTGTGGCTCAGATCTTATAGATGGGGTTCAACAATGACAAGCCCGCAGATTCATTTGGCAAAAAGGTAGTGAAACTGATAGATTCAGCTGTGTGTTTGGAGGGAATAGGTACCATTTTTAGAAGTAAACTTTGTTAACTGTTATGAAACATGTGCTTTATCTTCATTTCCTTTATAAATCGCTTAGACCAGCAGCTTTTTTTGCACATTATTTTTTAATCCTAACCAGCATTTCTAGTTCAGGTGCATCTTTATTCTTTACAAGTTTGACAACTTTGACAATACTCACAATGCAAAAAGCACATTTCTTTAAAGCAGAGCCAATGGCACAGCGGTTACAGAATTGATTTACCAATGGTACATTTGCAAGTTGAAGACACCCCTTTTGCTTTAAAACACTCAACCAGTAGGTTGAGCTGTTTGATGGGTGAAAATAGGTAATGATGTTCATTTGTATCATCTTTTTGTTATACAAATATTTGTTTTCTTTATTTCCATTACCCATGGTTAAGAGAGTCGGATCAGCAAATGTGTTTATCCCAGTGGCATTTCTAGTCATTAGATGTATTGTCATCTATTACAACTTTGACCCCCGTCCTATGTCATGGTGTAAAAAGCTGTAACTTCTGTAGTGAGGCATTGTGGCTCATAGTTTAGAGCCTGGTTTCATCAATTGAAAGAGTGCAGGTTCAAGTAACCTCTTTGGCAGAAATATACTAAAACTGGAGCTGTGGTTTGGGAGGAACTATGTATTTCTTTACTATTATAAAACACATTGTTGTATATGTATTTCCATTAGAAATGGCTCAGAGAGAGATACCAGCCAATGTGTTTATCCCAACTGACATTGCTAGTTCCCAGATGCATCTTCATTCAGTACACATTTGGCCCCATTACATAATGCAAAAACGGTGCGTTCTGCAGGGCGGCCCAGTGGTTTAGTGGTTAGAGCATAGATTCACCCCTCACATGATTGCAGGTTCAAGGCCCCTGCTGGAATAAATATTCTGAAACTGGTAGGTTGATCCCTGTTTTTCAAGGAGGTAGATAACATGTTTAGCATATGTGTACTGTTATACAAATATTGTTTTCTCTTAATTTCCATTACCAATGGTCAGCTATATAGAGAGTGCATATCCTTTGTTTATTTCAACCGGCTTTGCTAGTTCCCTGATGCATCTTCGTCCATTTCACCTTTGACCTCATGTCATAAGGCCTAAAGCCATGCTTACTGCAGAGAGAAAAATGTGCTCAGAGATTAGACCATGGCCTTAACAAATGGCAAGGTTGCAGGTCCAAGCACTTTCATTGGCATGAAACTATTCAAGATGGTAGGTTGAGTTGTACACTGCAAGGAAAAAAGCAACTCCAACCCTTCTTGCATTCACCAAATAAAGGAATCATTTAAGGAAAGACAACAAAGTGACTTACCTTCACCCCACTAGAAGGACCTGATGCCTACACTTTACAAACTTCTGAATGAAGATGATTCTGCGGTGGAGAGCTGGATTAGGAATCTAGAATTTTTTCAAAAAGCAAGGTTCTTAGAAGCTACATTTCTTTGGGTCATTAAATAAAGATAAAACAGAGTGACTGCTAGTGCATCCATGTGTTTAACCCTAATTCTGATCCATCTACAAACAGGGGGGTGGGGGGAGATAGACCACTGAGTCACTAAATCGGTGCTGTCAAAGGCTCAGGAATCCAGACCTGTCAGGTTTCTGTGCTTTCATCACTTTGATACAGTGAGTGAGACAAGATCTCTATCACATGACTATGTGCACCGAAGAGACCAGCAATGACAGGAACTAAGGGCAACATTTCAGCCATCATTGCCTTTTGATTTTGATGGGCCCTGACTGACTCCGTAAGTGCAGGAAAAACAACCCCATTTAGCCTTGCTCTGCATGGATTGGGCTACTGATATGTGAGCACAACCACAATAAGGGGTTTCTGCACAGTGCAGGAACTTTGTGTGCGAAAAATGGCCTGGACTTTCCTCATAGGTTGCCACTCAATGCAGGAAATCCCAATTAGAATGTGGCAGACAGGAAAAAAGCAGCAGAGCTCATGTATCTACCATTTTCTCCTGTGCCCTCCCCAATCAGAATGAGGGCGTTAGTGGTTTCCACTTAAGACTACAATCGGAATCCTAACAAGGAGATGTCATCGCCATGTTGGCCTGTCTTTTGGACGATGGAGAGCTTTTCTAGGACTCACAGACCGGCTATACTTCTAGGATACAAATGCTCACTGATAATGCAATGCTGTTCTACCGTGCATTGTTCAGAGTGTGAATGTAACTAGTCAGGTGTCCAAATTATCTACACCCTGGCAGTATAGGCCTATTGATTAACAAGACTAAAGGAAGAATGTCCAATGAGGTTAGCGTCACAGGGTTTATAGACCTGCCGGCGGAAAAAACCCTGTGGAAAAACCATGGCAGCTGTAAAGATTTGATGGCACCTCTCCTTAGAATGGGACCAGAACGGATGGATGTTTCTAGGGTCAGAATTGCCCCCCTTTCCCTTCATCTATGAGTGGTGACAACCCTGCACAAACATCTTTTTTCAGAATTGCAGTTGCTGAACTTTGAGTGTCTCAGTGGCTCCAATAAACTAGCTTATATGTTATGTACATTCTCCTACCCAATTTAACCCATGTTTTTGGTGAACCATAACTTGGGGAAAATAGGACATACATGTTGATATATTCAGGAATGTATTCATTACTTTTGCTCAATGAAACCTCAATTGAATTTTTAGAAATATCTTAATTGCTAAATCCGAACCACAACTGAATCAAATGCTTGTTTGATTTTAAAGACTTCTCACAACTCAAAATAGGTCACACTTCTGAAATGATATTCAAAACCATCAAAGGGTGGTGGGCTCAGAATTGTTGGGAGATGAGGTTATGCCTTTGAATAATATAATGCAGCCAGGAAACCTTTGGACACATTATCAAATGAAGAGTTTCATTAGTAGCTTATGAAACTCCAGTGCATTATGACTCTCATGTTCAGATCATTATGTACCATTACTGTTAGTTAGATGGTGTCAGTGTGTCCTCTCAAGTAGCCTATATGTTGTATTAGTATAAACAATGACGGGAGTTCGAGCCTATGACGACATCTTGTCTGCCCCGTTGGGTTTACCCCAGTGAAGGGAACGATGAAAATGGCGTTAGAAATGCCTCTTCCCCCCTCTCCGCCTGGCGAATTTGGGCTGGGACTTCCAGATATTTCTGTGGGTGATAAATCTATACTTTTGATTGAATCAGGACAGAGTAAGGGGGATGAGAATGGTGCTGTAAGTACGGATGAACCCTTAAGAACTAATGTGGTGGATGAAATAGGTACTACCCCCATTGACACCTCTTTACTTGCTCTCTCCCAATACCCCATGAATCATGAGGTTGAATGGGAGGTGTCGTCTGCACAGAAAGATAGCAGACCTGAGGGGTGTGATTGTGGGGCGTCATCACATGGGCAATTCAACGAAAAAATATTAGTGGAATTGCAATTACATACATTGCTAATTGGGGACCTGATTAAGGCGGTTGGTTTGAATAAAAGCAACTACACATTTACAGAGGTAAAGGTGGTGACCAATAAGGTTACGAACACTGGAGATGTTTATGAGAAAGGGCGGCCTGCTCCCCCTTTTTATTCCCCTAATGTTGATAAAAACTTAAGGGACCTCTCGGGCTCCGCTGTTGATGAAATTGAAGGGAGGGATATGGCTCAAAAAGAAATACTAGTCCCCTCTCCAAAAGTCCAGGACGGCCCCTCTAAAAAAGCACCACATACCTTAAAGCGGAAACCTGGCAAAAAGCAAAATAGAATGTCTAAGAAAAATTGACGGAATTTAATAAGAGAGGATGAAAATGATTCACATGTGGTTACTAATTTGGATGTGTCAAGGGAGGAGGTGGTGATCTGTAACAGAGAGGGGGATACTGTGGCCACTGGTACAATTTCAGAAACCATGAAAAAAAAGGAAAAGGTAAAACCCAAGGCGGTAGACCCAAAGTGGTTGATGACCCTCAGTGTGGTAATCAGAGTAAGGCTAACATCTTTAATTTCTTTGAAAAAAAAAGACGATTAATGAAAGAGGGGAGAAGGATTTGGTACAATCCCCTCAAGTTGAAGTTATTTCTACTAAGGAGTCTATTAATATTAATTTAGCTTCTGCTAATACACAACTTGAAGTTAATCCATGTGCTGATACTAGGCTTGTCGCCAATTTTACTGGCGATGATGTGATGTCCGGAAATGGGGAAATACGTATAAACTTAAATATCGCTATGTTCAAGTCCACTCACTTCCCCACGGATTACAGGAACCTGAGTTAACCTCGACAGAAAAAATGATGTGGAGAATTATGAAACATATGCTAGAAGGGGGTAACGCTGGGAAAATTGGTAATGGAGGAGTAAGTCAGGAAGTCCCTGTGCCTGAAGGTCTAGTGACTACTGAAGCTGCTGTACCCAGACAATGTGATGATTTGGGTAGAAAGAAGGTTACTGCGAAGGAGCAACTTGGTAAGGTATCATGTGGTGAAGTGTATGGGCAGAGCTCAAATAAAGATCTTTACTCAAACTCTTGTTCAAATGACATCCAGATGAGGCAGCCCCACTTTGAAGAGTTACCTAGTGTTCTAATATATTATCTATTCCGTCTAGGCGGTCCTGCCTCATTGAATAGAAGGAGGGTTTTGGCCGTATTCAAATAGATACCAAATCTTAGTCTCATTTCATCTAGGGACATCAAACTAATCGATTATATACATCCGGAAAGATATGACTATGTTAGGATAGTCTTCCACTCCAGAGCTATTTATGAAGCTGTGTTAGCGGAAGTGGACAACTTTAATCGATTTGGTTACAATGTCATAAGCTATAGTAGAGGCTTACAAGGTGCCGAGGGTGGTTGTGATCTGCAAGCATCTAAAAGTAGGGGCCTGGAACAGGCAGAAGGGTAATAAGCAAGCCACTGAGAGTGAATGATGTTGACTCCAATGAGTCTAGCTTGCGATGGCTGGCTCTAACTCTCCGAGACTCCATAGTGCAGTTACAAGGTCTAAAACTGAATATTTAAGATTGAAGATAGGTTTACCCTGGTGTCATGGAATACGAGGGGTCATTGGTTTTTAAAGAACTCTACCGAAATATGTACTCTGCTGTCCAAATGTGCATTCTTTTGTTCACAGGAGACATGCTTCACTTCTCAGTGTGTTTTTGATGGCTTTATTGTGTCTTCTGAACCTGCACCTTGTCATGATGCCTACCCCCGGGGCACCAGACCGGGTCCAGCAACCCCGGAAGCAGGCATCACGTTATTTTGAGCAAGCCCAAAAACCCCTGCTAGGGGCTGTTTGGGTGCGGTCCTGGCGCCTATGGCGCCAGGCTCATCTGGAGAGTCAGTCCTGGCGCCATAGGTGCCAGGCTCATAGAGTAGAACTTACCTGATGCAGACCATGCTGCAAGGTTACCTGATGCAGACCATGCTGCAGAGCTCCAAGCCAAATGAGGCTTGGAAAGGACTATTTTACCTTGGGACTATTTGTTACTCGGCTGGGGAGGAATACTTACCTGGGACTACTTTGGAGGCTATTTACACCACGCCCAAAGATCAGCACATGCTTCGCGTTATTCTGCATCCAGCAGCGTAACGCTCACCGTGTCTGCAAGCCTGCATCCAGTCTTCTGGCACGCCCGCCTCGAGTCTGCAGCTCCTAGAAAAAGGGAGGAACAGAAGGAGAAGAGGTTAGAATAAGAGCAAAACCTTCGATCCTTACCTGAATTCCGGATCCACCGCGCCTTCGAGCTGGACGAAAGAAGCATTTTACGCGTGCCGCCTCGCCTGCTGCAGCACCGCGCTGAACTCACCGGCCTTCGCAGCATCCTCACGATCCACCGCATCCTTCTGCACATTCCCGCCGCACTCTGGCACCTAAGGGGAACACAAGAACAGCAAAGGTGAGCCAAGGGACTAAACAGAGGCAATAGTAACTACCCCCATAGACTTACCTGATTACCGCCGGGGGTACTATTCCTCTTCACGGGTCGGCGCAGTCTCCATTGCATCCTCGCCGTACCCCGGCCCCTAAGGGGAACAAAAGGACAACAAGGTGAGACAAAGGGACAAACAAGGGGAACTCTTCTCACCGCAATAGACTTATCTAATTTTACCGCCGGAGGCATTATTCCCCGAACTTCATATTTTCTCTCCACACCTGAATAAGGGAGCAAGCAACAGGTTACATTCTGGCCTTATTTTATTGAACTGTGTAGGATAAGCCAAATCCTTACTTGAACTTCGTCAGCTACCATGAGGAACTCTTCACTGGGGTTAAGCTGCAAACTGCAAGGAATCAGACAAGAGTGAAAGTCAGACATGTGAACTCTTATGAACTACATACTTTTCGGAGTCAATATTATTCTGGAACTCACCAATTCCTTCGAGCCAGTGAAGCAACTGGTTATCAAAGCGCCCCTGCGCTCAATGCAGGATGGAGAGCTCATCTTTTCAAACCATCAGGTGAGACTATAAGAGGGGACTTCAAAGGTGATCTGTGGGGAGAACAGCGGGGGTGGGGGGATTTACGCTCAACTCCACGGGTGGTTAATCCCCTTTCTCCATTTGCAGAAGAATATTCCTACGGGCCAAGCAAACGAAGCTAGGTGGGCCAGTCCAGTCCATCATCTCGGACCTACGCGTCACATTGGTGGAGACCGCAGCTTTTCAGTTCAGATCGACGCCTCTGTGGGAGCCAGGTGAGCGTAACACAACTCAGGGAAAAATGGGTAGGCTGTCAGGGGGTCTGGCAATTGGAGTTCATGTCAAATGGGGACCAACTATAACAAACGTTTTTAGACTGTCAAATTGGTGCCTTGCTGTTCTTTCTGAACTTGTGAACAGTGTGGGACCTAATCATTTTTTGTTAGTTAACATTTATTGGAATGTTAAAAACAACTTGACTGACTTTTTGCTTGGGGCAATGATAGAAGAAGCTTACTTATTGCACTCTGAGGCGGTATTGATAGTGGCGGGTGATTTCAATGTCAACATCCCTGTCTATCTGGGAGGGAAGCGTACCAATGGATCTGCATTTTATCACATAGGAGGTGATCCCACAAACAAGATCATTCAGGGTCTACTCTGGGGCAGTTATTTTGAGGACTGGTGGCTAACTAATGTAGCAGAGCTGTGGGGTGATATGGTTGATAAAGATACTTGGTCTAATGGCATATTTTCATCTAAAATAGATAATATCTTTATCCCTGTCTTATTGTGTCATCTGGCAAGCTCAATGCATATAAGGGAAACCAAATGTAGCGATCACAAAATTCTGGAGGTTGATTTTAGAAGCATGGACCGTGTGGTGAAACATGGGTTATGTACTGATACTTATGTGGTTAATCATGCTGGAGCCCGTATTGCTTGGCACAATGATAACGTTGATCGCCTTAACGCTGTATTTCAACTTGACTTCCAAAATACTACTCTTGGGCAAAAATCTCTAATGTATTGTGTTGATCAATTTGATCATTATGTACAAACAACTATTAATCGGAATTCACATGTAGCTAAGACAATTGCAAGGAATTTAAACCATCTCCATACCTTTGACGCTGGAATTAGAGAATTAAAAAACCACCGCCAAGGGTAATTGAGATATCTGCGTAGACAGAACCTATCTGATACTGACAGAGAGGCATTGTGAAAAAATGTAAAAACAAATGGAAAAATTAAATTAAAGCCTGTAGAGTAAAGATGTATCAGGGGGACAGCGAAGTAATGCTGGCAGCTTTGAGGGATCCTTCTGTTAGATATTTTTGAGCCTTAATAAACAATCGTAGTTTTCAGCAGGCTCAAATACAAACATGTGTTGTTTCAGAGCAACAGCGGAGGGGTCACTTTGTATTGGTTTATGAGAACTCCAAGAATATAAATCCTTTGCGGAAAACAGTGTTAGAACATCCTTGGGATCTCCATTTTGATATAAACGATATTATACTCTTGATAGACAAGGCCTCCCCGTCGAGGGTGGCCGGGCCTAATGGAATGGCTAACATCGTCTTTAAGGGTAAGGTAACTGTTTGGGCCAAAATACTTTTCCTCCTATTTAAGGACATAGTTAGACTCTGAGTAATCCCAAATACATGGCATATTGCCTTCATAGTGACAATTTATTAAAAAGGCGACAGGACTTCGCCTGCAGATTATAGACCTATAGCACTCTTGGATGCTGACTCAAAGATCTTTTCAGGATTAGTACTGAAGCACATCCAAGAGTGGGCTGAGGCAAATAAGATTCTATCCTGTCTTCAATTTGGCTTCCGCAAAATGGTGGCGACGGATGTGGGGGGATTACTCATGAACATTTTACAACAAAAAGCATGGAAAAAAGGGAGTACTCCTGTCTATGTGGCGTCAATAGACCTAACCATGGCCTTTGATATGGTGGATAGGAACACTCTTTGGGGGAAACAACAATCTTTGGGGCTACTTTTGCATTTACTGACAATCTTGTACCATCTACATGAAGGATCCAAGCTACAGGTACGCCTAAACAATTCAGGTATCCTCACACAGACGATCAATGCTACAAATGGCTTACGCCAGGGGTGCGTATTTGCACCAACAATATTCAATTTATATGTATCAGATGATGGCAAAGATATTGAATCAGCTGCCTTTGTGCCACCTACAGTTGAGGGAACAAAGATCTGCATACGGTTGTTTGACCATACTCCGTGGGGGCTACAACGCTTGCTAACGAAATTTAGAGATTATACTATTGCTAACTCCCTCCTGATAAATGCAAAGAAAACTGTGATCTTACGGTTAAATTGTAGCACTAAAAGGGGTAATCCTGTTTGGTTTTTGAACAATGAAAGGCTATGTGCAAAACCACATTTGCGATATTTGGGTTACCCAATTTTTGAAACTAAAAGAAAACGGAATTATCGGCAATACTTGGGCAACGAGGTGCAGGTTTTAATTGTTCAACTAGAAATAAATCGATGTTAAATATGGGAAATTCTCATTTATACCGACCCTGCGCTACTATAAATCCAAGACTATTCCACAATTCTGTTATGGTTTGGCAATTGATGAACTGGACAAATATGAGGCTAAGATCTTAAGATCAGTGTTTACATGCTTGCCCAACTGTCTGCCCCTTGAAGTGCTCCGTTATGAACTTGGTTTATGCTCTATTAGAAGTACGGTTATGAGACGCAGAGTTTGCCTATTTAGGAAACTAATTGTTAGTTCTAAAGACACAATGTATTACTTGTTGGGCAACAGAATTCAAACTGGTACGTGTGTATCAGAATACCTAACTGAGCTGTCAAGGGAAATAGTAGTGTTAAATTCAATTGGCGCAACCTGTGAGTTGCTTATATTCAAAGTAAAGAAGGCATAAAAATATGCGGAGCAACTAGATTGGATTACTACCTGTGCAAAGTTAGTTGGAACTAAACTAGATAAACATCTGGTGACTGGTTATAAAATTGGGGGCAGTGTGGAGTCATATTTGACTAAGTTTCCTGATAAAGGATGGTGCAATGAATTTATGCGTTTTAGATGTAATGTGCTACTTACCAGAGAAATCATGGATTTGCGGGAAAGCAAGAATGGAATATCATCACTCTGCAGGTTCTGTGGTACATTTGGGCTATCTGAAACTTTAGAGCACGTTTTACTATACTGCACAGCATTGTGCAGTGAACGTATACTTCATTTTTTAAAATTTGTGAATGTGGATAATGTGGACCTTGCAAGATTGTGGCTTGAAATGCTCCATGGAAGCAACTTATCTCTGCTGCTTGCGGTTGTAAGATTTTTAAGAAAGATCTGTCTGTCAGTTAAACAATATGAACTAAGTAGAAGGATTACAACTTAATATCTGCAATCAAAATGAACCCTCTATTGAACTGTTGCAGTGGTTAAATTCATCGATAAGTAATATAGATTGCTTCCTCTTGTTTTTCTCTGTTTTTATTTTTGTGTTTGTATATATTAACTATGTTTAATGATTCTATATTGTAAGATGATTTGTAAATATGTATTCAGTTGTGTTTTCTTTCTTTGTATCTTGAAGTGTTTTGTAAAGGTTATGTATAACCAAAACAAATAAACAAATAATAAAAATATGTTGTATTAATGATCCGTGGTGGGAAATAAATGGACGCTGCATTCAAACAAATATTATTTCCACAATTAAATAATAATTTGACTACATATACAAATGTTATTAGTATCAAGTTCCAGAGTTTCTTTGTATTGTTCAGCTTGAAAATAGAAAATGACGCACAGACAGTGGGGGAGTATTAACATTCTCCAATTTAAGAATCACTCTGAATGAATACTGAATACATAAGCAGATTTACCCAACTTTTTTTTGAAAGGGAGGATATGTTTGTTTCATTAAAACAATGTTCTGATGCTATATACCGAAAATTGGTTATTGTATACGTATATTTGTTTTTGCACACTTTTTTCATCTTTTCCAAATAAGTAGATATTCCAAAAAACGGTAGCCTGGGCATCCATTTAATACATTGAAGAGGGAAAATCTGAGAGTCCCTTCCCTCTCAATGGGACCCCCAACCAGAAGAAGCACCCCGGACAAAATAATCATCGACCACACAAGACTGCACCTGGTCCCACCGTTCCCAGCATAAGCACACATCATGAAAAATACCCAGCCACTTGACCATACAAACCTGCTGTGGTACAAACTCTATTCAGTCCAATCAACGACAACCAAGACCGAGCTGGAGATGATTATATGAATTGAATCAACTGACGCTCGCACAACGCCATGCTGCAGATCGTTAGAGACTCCATGACGACATAGCTGCGTTAGACATGAAGAACACGTGCAACCTGCACAGTCGGGACACTCACACACAAATCCACATGAAGAACATATGTGAACAGTTGTATGAGCTAGATGACAGTGACATGTACATACTGTCTGCACGTTTGTTATTTTGCCACATAGATTCGCTACCGCACCACAGAAACGCAAGAAACCAGAAGAGCATGTGTATATGCTTGCAGATGCTACATGCCACTAACCCTATGGATGGACAGGAACAGCCAAGATACCTGACCAACCATGACAAGCCCTAACCTATGGACAAGTATGTCAAATGAATAACCCGAGCTGAAGTAGGCCTCAGACAAATCCAGCACACGAGAATCATCTCGCAGAGATCCTGAAGCTGCAAGCTGATGAGCAAGCAAAATAGCCCTGGTGGGGACTGCTACCGCCAAGGCCACGATGTTGCAAGTGACATTCCTCACTCACTGTGCCACGATGAGCCCAGCTACAGGAGAGAATACCCCAAGCTAAAATACAAATCAAATCGAAGTAATTCGGCCTCAACAGCGGTCTCCTCACACGTGATCCGGCCGACCTGACATGATGCCAAGGCCTGGAAGCTGGGAAGCTGCAGCAGTCTCATGCCGGGGACTGAGCTTGCAAAGAAATTGCAACAACCCATCTACAATATGCACTGGGACTGGACCGCTCTCATGGCATTAGTAAAACCCCCATTGTTACACACTGTCACATGGCCACACCTTGTTGATACACATTGTATGAAAGCACGTCTCGCGTGCTGGGAACAAAGGTAGTCCCTGGCTTGGGGGCCGACAGGCTGACCGATGATGACTCTGGGGGATAGGGGCTGGCGGCCGGAATCTCCAGCCAATCATCAGGGTTTCTAATATACATTTCTCAGGAAGCAATAGTTAAGGACAATTCAAGTACACCACCTGACACAGTGGCCACCAATAATCCTACACTCTACATGTCCCATTACTGGACCTACCACTCTGGGAGCCAACCCGGAGTGGCATTAGGTTCAGGGACGGATTTTGTTAAGTGACGCAGAGTGTGACATCACAACTGCATAAAAGTGGCAGCGAGCCCAAAATCGTTGAGATGTGCCTAGACTGGATTTTGCTCCATGCGTGTTATCCCTGCTCGTTTGCTATAATAAAACAGCAGTAACCCTTTGCTCCTTGTGTGGACCTCAACTGCTTCTGGACATTTCAAGGAGTTAGAGCCTTTGAGAGCTGCAGGTCCGCGGACCCTAGGTATGGCTCTGCCGACCCCATAAGTTACCCTAACAACATAGGTGGTGTTTCTTGAAACATTGATTAATGAATCTCAGGTTTAACATATGGGGCCTCATTACGAGTTTGGAGTTAGCCATGGATCCATCAGCTCCATGGCTGCCCCCAAACCGGTCTCCTTTACTGGGTTCCTGCAATGAGTAATAACCGGGTCATTCCGACATAGGAGGACCCTGTGATTCCTCCTTGCAGGAACCATTCCCATTCCCATTTGAGCCCTGATAGGGCTCAATGGGAATGGGGATGTAGGTAACAACGGGCACATTACATGTGTCCCGTTGTTACCTCCCTCTTCCCCTCACAGGACCCGGAAATGACGCCTGGTTTTACCAGACGTCCGATCCGGGTCTCGCAAAGGGAAGCTTGTAATCGGCGCTCCCGTAATGAAGGGGGCCGGTCCTGTACCGGCCCCCTTCATCCCAGGAGCGCCAGGGTCCTAATAAGGCCCATTGTATGCCTTCAGGAGCCACCACAACATTGTATTAAGGTGCATTTCTGATTATTATCAGAATTTTCTAAAGATGAACAGATGTAATGTGGTAAATGATGGCCAGTCAAAGTAACTGACATGTCTTTGCAGCTGTCCCTGAGAAGGACAATGAAAACTTCAATGAGTGAAGCATGTGAAGTCTGATTATTTAGGCAGGTTAGACATAAAGTAACAGTTCTAAAATACGTAACGGAATTAACCATAGGGTACAAACTAACCACAAATATCACATTAACCAAAGAATACTGCATACGTAGTTTGGTAATGTGTTTTATGTTTTGTGTATTGTGGCGAACCAGAAGAAGAAGTCAGATGAGTGACAGGACTCTGGCCAATTGTGGGGATGGGGTCCTAACTCTATTGGGAACTGGGCCAACTTAATCTCAGGTGTTACCACAGAGTTCGGGCAGATAGACTCTACTACGTGGGCCAACTCTGTGTCGGGTTGTCCATATCCCACTCTGACACCATGTGTCATTAACCAGAAGAAGTAGTCGGACGAATGACTGACATGTTCAAGGGTTTTTGTTAATAATTTAAAAATAAAATGCCCAGCTAGTCCTATCGCTATGAGGGAAGTTCCCTACCTAACAGAAATAAGGGTGTATATCAAAGTCCAAAGTAAAAAGTCCTCTGTTTGAATCCTAACCATCTGACAGGCCCTTACATTTTAGTAAATCAAACCAAAAAGAAGGAAGCCAGGACAAAGACTCTGCCTTGGACTTCACCCTGTTCCAACCCTTTCCTTCTTCAAGCAGGTTTTTGCAAGTTTTTCAAATTCTGGATTCCTTTTCCTAAGTTCAAGAAAGTTCTTGCAAAGTTCCTCAAGAAATACAATGTTTAAAATGAAAGTTTGTAATATTTTGGGTGTCTTTCCAAAAGAAGGTTTCAAAGAAAAATGCATCAAGCATTGGATCCGTTTCCTCAAGAAGGTTTTAAACAAATGTAGTTCTCACAGGTTTCTTATTGTTGTAGGCTTTCCCAAAGTCCTCTTGCCCTTTTGTATATATTGTCTGGCAGGATCTTGCATTGGTGGCTGCCCACATCAACAATAGGGATTCTTGAGTTTCTGTAACTCTCTCGGCTTTTCCAACCGTGGATGTTAAAGTCTTTTGGTTTATTTATCTCTGTTCGGCTGTATATGGCTCCAGTAACACTTGTGGTTATCTCAGACATGGATATTGTAATCTTCTGGGTTCTCAGTGTCTTAGGGCTCTCTGAAGCCCTCTGGTCTCTGGCAGCCTTACTTAATCTCTGCTCGGGTTTATCAAACTAGCGTAATCTTTGTGGCTTCTCCAATCTGGACAGTGTCAAGTGACTTCAAGTCAGCAATCCCACTAAGTCAGTGCCTCGTCTGGGACGCCCAAGGGAAGCCCTTATTTATAAAGTTTTATGACAAGTTATACTCTGGATGATAAACCCTTATATAACGCCCCTCTCTTTGAATCCCCCTGACCTCACTGAGCCAAGAAGTAGGTTTGTTTTGCAATTTAAAAGATTTATTGGAAAAATTAAACAATATATATATATATATATATATATATTACACTTTTATAATAAATTAATGTTTGATATCACACTTAAGAATATGACAGTGATCAACACTGGGTGATGTTATACTAGCACACTGATTTAATTACTTAAGAGTTAGTATAGGGAGGAAAGGGTAACTGAGAATGCTTTTATGGTTTCAAGGAAAAACAATGATGGAAAGAATGCAGTACAGAAATAACTGGTAGGGTTTCACAAGAGATAATGGGCTTCATTACGACCCAGGCGGTAAGTTACCGCCTGGGCCGTGACTTTACCACCATGGCGTAAACTACGTTTACGCCATGGTGGTTGGCGGACTTACCGCCCCATTCCGAGGTCGGCGGGGCGGTAAGTCCCCAATCCCCATTTACCCTTCCCCATTCCCATTTTTGCCCCATAGGGCATAATGGGAGTGGGGAAGGCGTTAATTACGCCACCGTAAATTACGGTGGCGTAATTAACTCCATGGTCCCTTAGCGCCATGGATTTTAACACCTGCTAAAAGCAGATTTTAATTCCCTGTAGGAGATTCAGGGTAGGTGATAGCTACTTAATATTAGTTCAGGTCAGCACTATCAATGATTCAGGGATGGTTATCAGGTTGAAAACGGAATTCAATAATGGAAGCAAAAGACAGATATTTTTTCACGTGGTTGAAATGAAGCAAAATGTCAATTCGCAGCAATTATTCCGAATGCCTCGAGCGTGATTACGGAATAACTATAAGGAATAGAAAGTAAGCAGCAAACCGCACAGCCCGGCGGTTGAATAGTTTGCAAAAGATTTTGAGGCCTGCTGAAGAGTTCAGCTCTTTGGAGTTTTTGTTCTGGAGTTAGTCTGGATCTCTAGAGTTCTGGTTTCTGGAGTTCTCCGTCAGCGTGCTACGCAGGAATTCAGTTGAAGGTTGGAAAATGAATGTCCCTGTCTGGCTTCCAGCGGCTCTATTTATGTCTTTTAAAAATGGGTGTGGATGCTAACTTTCTATGCCCAACCCACTCATGATTTGATAGGTCAAGGATTTCTCTTTGACCTGATTTGAGAAGGGAGCAGTGAGTCATCCTATGTCATCAGGTGTCATGTTTATGGCTCCAAAAGAAAGAACACTCCCCTTTGCTTTTACCTTAGAAAATCATTTTCATAACTAAACATATTTCCCAAATGCACAAGTGGTTGACATTACATGTACACATCATATATTACTTTGGGTAGGTCTCTGTTCCAACTCTGATGTTTCTAAGAGCCAGGGTTCAAAAATGGCAACTTATTTTCGTTTTTAGTTGGTTTACCAATATTGGATTTTTACCAAAAATTACACAGATGTACACCGCCTATCTACACATATTCCAGTAAATTTTCATTTTTCTAGCGTGAACCCCGTGTCTGCAATCTCCATAATCCATGGGGTTTTGCCTCAGAACATGGTACAGAGTCCTAACACCTCTTAAAATGTGCACAGAAAAATCACAAGAATAATGATATTAATTATATAATTTTGACAAGTTCGTACTATGAATTATCCATCTTTTTAAAATTATGCTCTGGCCCAGAGGGGTGTGGTTTCCCAAAGCACATGGCAGAATTTCTGGTTTGTCCACTTCCTCCAACTCAAGTTGCTCACAGAGGCACTGCCCCTCCCCGTTTCTCTCAAGAGGAAGCCATTTACGACCCCCCCACCCCCTAATTTAACATTTGCCTGAGCCAAGGAAGGCTCATTGTTCTCTTTCCCTGCTCCCAGGTGTTCCTCCCCTAATCCAATCAGGGAGGTGTCATCTCCTTTCGATGGGGGCAGCAGAATGCAGCCAGGCCTCTGAAGAGTGGCTGAGCAAGTTTCAACTCCTGTCGGGGGTAGTTGTCAGGCAGAATTCAATCTCTTTAAGCCAGGCTTCAGCTAAATGTCACTTTTGTGCCCAGTTTTTCTTCATCCAAATCAAACTTACAATTATTACACATGCAGCTAGAACGCTGATTCTAAGTTCAAAAATATGACATTTAACAGTTGCAAACTATGTGACACTCAACAGTAGGTCACTCATTTATTTTAAACATTTAGATTTTAGTGTCTTTCAGTCCAATTTAACTTAGGCTGCTGACATCCACAGCTCAGCCAGTTTCATTATGAACATTATTTTAGGCTCTTTCTCTTTCCAGATGTTGTATGCACACAAGTCTACCTTCTGCCAGATGTCTGCTGGTGTTCATTGAGATTTTTGAATATCTTGCAATGTTTAAAATAGGCATTTTTAGCTTGCATTTCAGAGAAACAAAGGTGATTCCAAAGCGCTTTTTGAGCCAACCGGCACTGCTGTTTTTCCTTTGGCACACATTTCACTCATGGCACTCCTGGCCCATCACGCTCGCACTGGTAGGTTGCAGGTCAGGGGAACATTTTGGTGTGCGCCAAAACTGCATGGTTTTCCTGGATTCTGGCGCAATGTGGGCTTTTTTGGCCATCTTGGATTTTCTGAGCCCACAGCCCCAAATGTTGCAGCATAATAACTCGAAAATGGGTCAAAACCCCTGACAAGCCCCCCACCCGACTGCGCTTTGATTTCGCGTCAAGGGGGAGTCGGGTGCAAGGATGTTTTGATCCACGGGCTGGGATGTCCGCATCATCTTCTTCCGATTCCGCAGATGACAAAGTTCAGCATCTTTTCCTCCCTCAGGGTGGATCGATCGGTTCTCCTCGCCGGTTCTGATAGGAGTATTGGGCGGTATCCCGGGCCCCTCAGATCTTTGCTCCCGGTCCCCAGGTCGTCTTCCGTGGTCAGTCTCCATGGTTTCATCTCTCCTAGGATGAGAAAGCGTCAATACCTATTCATAGACATTTCTCCCCCACTATTGATATAGTGGGGCGGCGTATACATTTTATAAATCAAAAGACATCAACATATACATTATTTTTTTTTAAATCAGGAGACAAGAACATATACATTTGCATTCAAGAATCATAGAATGTTATAGGCTATATGTGGAATATTTTAGGGTTGGAACTGAATTACTCTGGAGCGGCCCCCTCTGGTATTGCAGAGGACTCCTCCAGTTGCTGCAGAGTGTGTCTGGGATGGCAACACTTTAGCTGATTAATATGGACCCACTTCTCATCCCCTTCCGCCAAACTACCTTTGGGGATGCGGATCTGGTAAGCGACTGGGGAGATCTTGTCTATAATTTCAAAACGTCTCGTCCACGTAGGCAACATTTTTCGCTGTTTGGCCTGGTTTCTTTGGAAATTGTATAGATAGACCCAGTCTCCCACATTATATACTTTCCTGGAAGTTTTCAAATCGTAATGGGTCTTCATGCTATCAGCTGATCTTTCTAGATTTCGCTGAGCATAGGCAAAAGCATGTTGAAGGTGTTTCCTTAAATTCTCCGCATACTCATGAGTTGTGGAGGCATTTATCAACGTCTGCTCTTGGGTCCTGTAGAGCAAATGCTGGGGAAGCACCATCTTGCGTCCAGTCATCAGCTCAAATGGTGACATTTTAGTTGCAGATGAAGGGGTAGATCTGATGGCCATTAGGACCAGAGGTAATCGGATATCCCAACTTGGCCCAGAATCTGCCACAAACTTTTTTAATATGCTCACTATGGTTCTGTTGTATCTCTCCACTGCACCAGAAGAGGCTAGCCAGTAAGCAATATGTAGCTTCCTTTTAACCCCCAGTATCTCCCACATCTTAGTCATTACTTCGCTGGTAAAATGGCCACCTCTGTCTGACTCAATCCTTTGGGGTAGACCAAAATGTGAAAAGATGTGGTTGATCATCAGGGCAGCTGCTGTTTCTGCCTTGCAGTTTGGGTCTGGGAGACATTCCACCCACTTGGTAAACAAGCATGTGACCATCAACATGTACTTGCTTCCCCTAGACGAGCGAATCACGGGGCCTATGAAGTCGATTTGCAAATCTGACCATGGCAGTGTCATCCCCCTCTTTTGGAGAGGCGCCCGGTGTGTGAGGGATGTTGGCTGAAATTGTGCACACACAAGACACCCCTTCAAGTATTGGTTGAGGTCCTGCCCCATGTGTGGCCAGTATTCAACCTCTCTTAAGATTTCAAGTGTTGTATGAAACCCCCTATGACCGGCGGTGGCCGCATCATGGCCGTGACTTAACATCAGGCTTCGGAATGAGGTAGGGACCACCCACTGATCATGGCCAGCTTGGGATTTCCTTACCAACAAACCGTCTTGGATTCGGAACATCTTTGGACATTTCATCAACACTCTTCTAAGTGTCCTCAATGTGTTGGTAAAACTTACCAATTATTGGATCCCCTTTTTGAGCCCTAATCAAATCAGCATCTGGGGTCTCCTTACTCCATTGTGTAGTTGAAAGATCATTGTGAGCATTTGTCTGGGACCTAGTGATAGCAGTGACCTGGATTTCCCCCAACAGGGACTCTATTTCTATTACATCCCCTTGGATGGCCCCGGTTTGTGCCAGTTGATCAGCTAAGTCATTCCCAGTTTTGTCTGGTCCCTCTACTTTGGAATGACCCTTGATCTTTTTCCAAGACATGGTCATCCCATTCAAGGTGACCAGATAATAAATATTTTCGATTAACTTCCCATGTTTCAATGGTTTGCTGTTAGCACATAACATGCCTCTGGTTTTCCAATTAACCAGCTGCTAGACGAACCCGTTCCGTACATAATCAGAGTCTGTGATTATGACCAGTTCGTGGAGTTGATGTTGGACAGCAGTGAGGATGGCTTGATACACAGCCATCAATTCTGCCACCTGACTACTTCGGGGACCAATTTTGTACCCAGCGGAGGGTTCTGGGGACTCCTTCACCCATGCATTCCCTACGCTGGCCACCAGTTCTTTCTCCCCATTTTTGTCAAGATGGTAAGAGCATCCATCCACATAGACAGTGGGCATCCCCTCACACTTGTCTTCTTCAAAGACTTTGTGTGGGGAATTAAGGTACGCCTCCATGTTGTCCTTGATTTTTAGACTTTCGTCCTCGAGACAGTTTTCTCTGGCACAATCATGCAAGTCAGCCAGACCTTGCGCGAGGGGACTCTTCTTGTTTTGGCCATATCTGGCCTCCACAGAAAAGCCTTGCATTGACAGAATCCAGGAAGTAATTCGGGAATTACTCACATTTCCGGCTCGGATTCTGTCACTTTGGAGATATTGCAGAGGCTGGTGTGGAGTCTCCACTATCATGTGTTCCCCCTGGATGAACGGGCGGTAATTCTTCAATGCCCAAACCGTTGCCAGGAGTGCCTTCTCACAATCGTTGAATTTTTCTTCCACTGAGGATAAAGTTTTGCTCGCATAAGAGATTACTTTATCGACCTTGTCATGCTTTTGGTATAATACTGCCGTCAAGCACGTATTAGAGAACCCTGTCTCCAGGAAGAACTCCTTGTTTCTGACAGGGTAAGCTAGGCAAGGCGCTTGTGAGAGTCTTCATTTGAGTTGTCTTACTGCCTCGGATTGTTCTGGACCCCATTCCCACTTGACCCCCCCTTCAAAAGATGAATCAGGGGTCTGGTGATCTCTGCGTAGCCCTTAATGAACTTTCTGCTGTAATTAGTCAGTCCAAGGAGGCTCCTTAGTTCCCGCAGAGTTGTGGGATCCTTTAGTTTCTGGAGAGCTTCCGCCTTCTTTTCCTGGGGACAGAGACCATGAGGAGTAATCTCATGCCCCAAGAAATGTACACGTGTTCTACACCACTGTGCTTTTTGGAAGGAAAGTTTTGCTCCGGCAGCCCTCAACTGGGTCAGGACATAACGGATCTCCGCTATGTGTTCCTCAACAGTTGAGCTTTTAATGAGGACATCATCTACATAAGCCAGGTTACCCCTCACACCCAGGTCGGGCATGGCCTTGTGTAGGAAAATGTTGAATTCATTGCCGGAGTTGAGGTATCCGAAGTGAGTTCGGGTCCATGTGTACTGCTGGCCCCCAAAGGTAAAAGCCAGTTTGTATTGGTCCTCCCTACTGACAGGCACGGTCCAGTATCCATTGTTCAGGTCTATTGCAGTGAATACCTGTGAACCCTGGATCTGCGCCAGCCCTTGGTCAATGTAGGGAAGAGGCCTTCTGGAAGTATGGACCCGTTTGTTGAGCTCCCTAAGGTCAGCGCAGAGTCTCCACTGGCCGTTTGGCTTCAATATTCCCAGCACCGGATTATTGAAAGTGCTGTGTACTGGACGGATTATTCCTCGGGACTCAAGGTTCTTAATTATTTCAGTAAGGGACTCCATGGATGCGAGAGGCAAGCAGTATTGCTTCACAAACACTGGAGTCATGCCAGGGTCCGTGGGAATTGTTGTTGTGTGGATGTCGGTGCGACCACAGTAATATGAGTCTACCGCAAAGAGATCTTGGAAATCCAAGAAAACTTGTTTCAACTTTTGCTTCTGTTCCAGAGTCACGCAGGCATCAGCTAGGCTGACTCTCTCTTCCACCATCTGCCTGAAGCCTGGAAAGACTTCTGGTTTTGCTATCTCAGGGGCCTCCTCCAGCTGGGTGGAGAGGTCCCTGGTCAAAGTGCTGATTTGGACTGGAGGCTTCATGTGGGAAAGGCAGCCCACATGGACCTGGAAAATCACCTCATCCCTTCTGAAGTCACAAGTCACGTCTCTCTTACCATAAGGGCAGGAAGTGTACACCAGGAAGTTCCCCCCATGCCGGGTAAAGATCATGTCTGGTGTTGTATTGTCATCACTGTCACTGTCAAAACAGTCCTTGCGGATTGGTCTTAACAGTTCATTTCCTAAATCAATGGAGAAATGTCGGTCATCAACCGCCATTCCAATATTGGTGCCTGCGGCTAGAGTGATACTCTTTAAGTCGCTGTTATCCACCTCTATTGGAATGCTGTCATGTTCTATGTTGACTAATGGTGTTGGGTTTACCCCCAACCCTTGCTGTTGGAGAGAAGCATTTAGATGAATATAAGCATCAGGGTTTTTCAATTATTGTCCTTTTTTAACTTTCACTTCCAGGGAGAATTGTCGGATCCTTTCTGGGATGGTAAATTAACAAGGGGGGTCCTGGGAGTCCCTCTGCCAGACATTAGTCCTGGTTGCGAGAGACTTACCCAGAGTCTTTAGCTCACTATCTTTCACAGAAAAGAAATATCCTAAACATATCAGTCTTTGTCCTGCCCTGTGGCAGTCCAGCACCGAAATGCTAGGCAATTCTCCTCTGAACAAGAGTACCAACAGCATCCCCCGACACGTGTTTCAGTCTGGTTGGACCTCATCAGTAGGGAGGAGCTGTGCCTCTCTAAGAATAGAGAGCAAGGGGTCCACGTCTGGATTCCCCTAGTAACTTAGGGTGAGACCCAAAGTTACTTGCATATGCAAATTAACAAGGGGGGTCCTGGGTGTCCCTCTGCCAGACATTAGTCCTAGTTGCGAGAGACTTACCCAGAGTCTTTAGCTCACTATCTTTCACAGAAAAGAAATATCCTAAACATATCAGTCTTTGTCCTTCCCTGTGGCAGTCCAGCACCGAAATGCTAGGCAATTCTCCTCTGAACAAGAGTACCAACAGCATCCCCAGACACGTGTTTCAGTCTGGTTGGACCTCATCAGTAGGGAGGAGCTGTGCCTCTCTAAGAATAGAGAGCAAGGGGTCCACGTCTGGATTCCCCTAGTAACTTAGGGTGAGACCCAAAGTTACTTGCATATGCAAATTAACAAGGGGGGTCCTGGGAGTCCCTCTGCCAGACATTAGTCCTGGTTGCGAGAGACTTACCCAGAGTCTTTAGCTCACTATCTTTCACAGAAAAGAAATATCCTAAACATATCAGTCTTTGTCCTGCCCTGTGGCAGTCCAGCACCGAAATGCTAGGCAATTCTCCTCTGAACAAGAGTACCAACAGCATCCCCAGACACGTGTTTCAGTCTGGTTGGACCTCATCAGTAGGGAGGAGCTGTGCCTCTCTAAGAATAGAGAGCAAGGGGTCCACGTCTGGATTCCCCTAGTAACTTAGGGTGAGACCCAAAGTTACTTGCATATGCAAATTAACAAGGGGGGTCCTGGGAGTCCCTCTGCCAGACATTAGTCCTGGTTGCGAGAGACTTACCCAGAGTCTTTAGCTCACTATCTTTCACAGAAAAGAAATATCCTAAACATATCAGTCTTTGTCCTGCCCTGTGGCAGTCCAGCACCGAAATGCTAGGCAATTCTCCTCTGAACAAGAGTACCAACAGCATCCCCAGACACGTGTTTCAGTCTGGTTGGACCTCATCAGTAGGGAGGAGCTGTGCCTCTCTAAGAATAGAGAGCAAGGGGTCCACATCTGGATTCCCCTAGTAACTTAGGGTGAGACCCAAAGTTACTTGCATATGCAAATTAACAAGGGGGGTCCTGGGAGTCCCTCTGCCAGACATTAGTCCTGGTTGCGAGGGACTTACCCAGAGTCTTTAGCTCACTATCTTTCACAGAAAAGAAATATCCTAAACATATCAGTCTTTGTCCTGCCCTGTGGCAGTCCAGCACCGAAATGGTAGGCAATTCTCCTCTGAACAAGAGTACCAACAGCATCCCCAGACACGTGTTTCAGTCTGGTTGGACCTCATCAGTAGGGAGGAGCTGTGCCTCTCTAAGAATAGAGAGCAAGGGGTCCACGTCTGGATTCCCCTAGTAACTTAGGGTGAGACCCAAAGTTACTTGCATATGCAAATTAACAAGGGGGGTCCTGGGAGTCCCTCTGCCAGACATTAGTCCTGGTTGCGAGAGACTTACCCAGAGTCTTTAGCTCACTATCTTTCACAGAAAAGAAATATCCTAAACATATCAGTCTTTGTCCTGCCCTGTGGCAGTCCAGCACCGAAATGCTAGGCAATTCTCCTCTGAACAAGAGTACCAACAGCATCCCCAGACACGTGTTTCAGTCTGGTTGGACCTCATCAGTAGGGAGGAGCTGTGCCTCTCTAAGAATAGAGAGCAAGGGGTCCACGTCTGGATTCCCCTAGTAACTTAGGGTGAGACCCAAAGTTACTTGCATATGCAAATTAACAAGGGGGGTCCTGGGAGTCCCTCTGCCAGACATTAGTCCTGGTTGCGAGAGATTTACCCAGAGTCTTTAGCTCACTATCTTTCACAGAAAAGAAATATCCTAAACATATCAGTCTTTGTCCTGCCCTGTGGCAGTCCAGCACCGAAATGCTAGGCAATTCTCCTCTGAACAAGAGTACCAACAGCATCCCCAGACACGTGTTTCAGTCTGGTTGGACCTCATCAGTAGGGAGGAGCTGTGCCTCTCTAAGAATAGAGAGCAAGGGGTCCACGTCTGGATTCCCCTAGTAACTTAGGGTGAGACCCAAAGTTACTTGCATATGCAAATTAACAAGGGGGGTCCTGGGAGACCCTCTGCCAGACATTAGTCCTGGTTGCGAGAGACTTACCCAGAGTCTTTAGCTCACTATCTTTCACAGAAAAGAAATATCCTAAACATATCAGTCTTTGTCCTGCCCTCTGGCAGTCCAGCACCGAAATGCTAGGCAATTCTCCTCTGAACAAGAGTACCAACAGCATCCCCAGACACGTGTTTCAGTCTGGTTGGACCTCATCAGTAGGGAGGAGCTGTGCCTCTCTAAGAATAGAGAGCAAGGGGTCCACGTCTGGATTCCCCTAGTAACTTAGGGTGAGACCCAAAGTTACTTGCATATGCAAATTAACAAGGGGGGTCCTGGGAGTCCCTCTGCCAGACATTAGTCCTGGTTGCGAGAGACTTACCCAGAGTCTTTAGCTCACTATCTTTCACAGAAAAGAAATATCCTAAACATATCAGTCTTTGTCCTGCCCTGTGGCAGTCCAGCACCGAAATGCTAGGCAATTCTCCTCTGAACAAGAGTACCAACAGCATCCCCAGACACGTGTTTCAGTCTGGTTGGGCCTCATCAGTAGGGAGGAGCTGTGCCTCTCTAAGAATAGAGAGCAAGGGGTCCACGTCTGGATTCCCCTAGTAACTTAGGGTGAGACCGAAAGTTACTTGCATATGCAAATTAACAAGGGGGGTCCTGGGAGTCCCTCTGCCAGACATTAGTCCTGGTTGCGAGAGACTTACCCAGAGTCTTTAGCTCACTATCTTTCACAGAAAAGAAATATCCTAAACATATCAGTCTTTGTCCTGCCCTGTGGCAGTCCAGCACCGAAATGCTAGGCAATTCTCCTCTGAACAAGAGTACCAACAGCATCCCCAGACACGTGTTTCAGTCTGGTTGGACCTCATCAGTAGGGAGGAGCTGTGCCTCTCTAAGAATAGAGAGCAAGGGGTCCACGTCTGGATTCCCCTAGTAACTTAGGGTGAGACCCAAAGTTACTTGCATATGCAAATTAACAAGGGGGGTCCTGGGAGTCCCTCTGCCAGACATTAGTCCTGGTTGCGAGAGACTTACCCAGAGTCTTTAGCTCACTATCTTTCACAGAAAAGAAATATCCTAAACATATCAGTCTTTGTCCTGCCCTGTGGCAGTCCAGCACCGAAACGCTAGGCAATTCTCCTCTGAACAAGAGTACCAACAGCATCCCCAGACACGTGTTTCAGTCTGGTTGGACCTCATCAGTAGGGAGGAGCTGTGCCTCTCTAAGAATAGAGAGCAAGGGGTCCACGTCTGGATTCCCCTAGTAACTTAGGGTGAGACCCAAAGTTACTTGCATATGCAAATTAACAAGGGGGGTCCTGGGAGTCCCTCTGCCAGACATTAGTCCTGGTTGCGAGAGACTTACCCAGAGTCTTTAGCTCACTATCTTTCACAGAAAAGAAATATCCTAAACATATCAGTCTTTGTCCTGCCCTGTGGCAGTCCAGCACCGAAATGCTAGGCAATTCTCCTCTGAACAAGAGTACCAACAGCATCCCCAGACACGTGTTTCAGTCTGGTTGGACCTCATCAGTAGGGAGGAGCTGTGCCTCTCTAAGAATAGAGAGCAAGGGGTCCACGTCTGGATTCCCCTAGTAACTTAGGGTGAGACCGAAAGTTACTTGCATATGCAAATTAACAAGGGGGGTCCTGGGAGTCCCTCTGCCAGACATTAGTCCTGGTTGCGAGAGACTTACCCAGAGTCTTTAGCTCACTATCTTTCACAGAAAAGAAATATCCTAAACATATCAGTCTTTGTCCTGCCCTGTGGCAGTCCAGCACCGAAATGCTAGGCAATTCTCCTCTGAACAAGAGTACCAACAGCATCCCCAGACACGTGTTTCAGTCTGGTTGGACCTCATCAGTAGGGAGGAGCTGTGCCTCTCTAAGAATAGAGAGCAAGGGGTCCACGTCTGGATTCCCCTAGTAACTTAGGGTGAGACCCAAAGTTACTTGCATATGCAAATTAACAAGGGGGGTCCTGGGAGTCCCTCTGCCAGACATTAGTCCTGGTTGCGAGAGACTTACCCAGAGTCTTTAGCTCACTATCTTTCACAGAAAAGAAATATCCTAAACATATCAGTCTTTGTCCTGCCCTGTGGCAGTCCAGCACCGAAACGCTAGGCAATTCTCCTCTGAACAAGAGTACCAACAGTATCCCCAGACACGTGTTTCAGTCTGGTTGGACCTCATCAGTAGGGAGGAGCTGTGCCTCTCTAAGAATAGAGAGCAAGGGGTTCACGTCTGGATTCCCCTAGTAACTTAGGGTGAGACCCAAAGTTACTTGCATATGCAAATTAACAAGGGGGGTCCTGGGAGTCCCTCTGCCAGACATTAGTCCTGGTTGCGAGAGACTTACCCAGAGTCTTTAGCTCACTATCTTTCACAGAAAAGAAATATCCTAAACATATCAGTCTTTGTCCTGCCCTGTGGCAGTCCAGCACCGAAATGCTAGGCAATTCTCCTCTGAACAAGAGTACCAACAGCATCCCCAGACACGTGTTTCAGTCTGGTTGGACCTCATCAGTAGGGAGGAGCTGTGCCTCTCTAAGAATAGAGAGCAAGGGGTCCACGTCTGGATTCCCCTAGTAACTTAGGGTGAGACCCAAAGTTACTTGCATATGCAAATTAACAAGGGGGGTCCTGGGAGTCCCTCTGCCAGACATTAGTCCTGGTTGCGAGAGACTTACCCAGAGTCTTTAGCTCACTATCTTTCACAGAAAAGAAATATCCTAAACATATCAGTCTTTGTCCTGCCCTGTGGCAGTCCAGCACCGAAACGCTAGGCAATTCTCCTCTGAACAAGAGTACCAACAGTATCCCCAGACACGTGTTTCAGTCTGGTTGGACCTCATCAGTAGGGAGGAGCTGTGCCTCTCTAAGAATAGAGAGCAAGGGGTCCACGTCTGGATTCCCCTAGTAACTTAGGGTGAGACCCAAAGTTACTTGCATATGCAAATTAACAAGGGGGGTCCTGGGAGTCCCTCTGCCAGACATTAGTCCTGGTTGCGAGAGACTTACCCAGAGTCTTTAGCTCACTATCTTTCACAGAAAAGAAATATCCTAAACATATCAGTCTTTGTCCTGCCCTGTGGCAGTCCAGCACCGAAATGCTAGGCAATTCTCCTCTGAACAAGAGTACCAACAGCATCCCCAGACACGTGTTTCAGTCTGGTTGGACCTCATCAGTAGGGAGGAGCTGTGCCTCTCTAAGAATAGAGAGCAAGGGGTCCACGTCTGGATTCCCCTAGTAACTTAGGGTGAGACCGAAAGTTACTTGCATATGCAAATTAACAAGGGGGGTCCTGGGAGTCCCTCTGCCAGACATTAGTCCTGGTTGCGAGAGACTTACCCAGAGTCTTTAGCTCACTATCTTTCACAGAAAAGAAATATCCTAAACATATCAGTCTTTGTCCTGCCCTGTGGCAGTCCAGCACCGAAATGCTAGGCAATTCTCCTCTGAACAAGAGTACCAACAGCATCCCCAGACACGTGTTTCAGTCTGGTTGGACTTCATCAGTAGGGAGGAGCTGTGCCTCTCTAAGAATAGAGAGCAAGGGGTCCACGTCTGGATTCCCCTAGTAACTTAGGGTGAGACCCAAAGTTACTTGCATATGCAAATTAACAAGGGGGGTCCTGGGAGTCCCTCTGCCAGACATTAGTCCTGGTTGCGAGAGACTTACCCAGAGTCTTTAGCTCACTATCTTTCACAGAAAAGAAATATCCTAAACATATCAGTCTTTGTCCTGCCCTGTGGCAGTCCAGCACCGAAACGCTAGGCAATTCTCCTCTGAACAAGAGTACCAACAGCATCCCCAGACACGTGTTTCAGTCTGGTTGGACCTCATCAGTAGGGAGGAGCTGTGCCTCTCTAAGAATAGAGAGCAAGGGGTCCACGTCTGGATTCCCCTAGTAACTTAGGGTGAGACCCAAAGTTACTTGCATATGCAAATTAACAAGGGGGGTCCTGGGAGTCCCTCTGCCAGACATTAGTCCTGGTTGCGAGAGACTTACCCAGAGTCTTTAGCTCACTATCTTTCACAGAAAAGAAATATCCTAAACATATCAGTCTTTGTCCTGCCCTGTGGCAGTCCAGCACCGAAATGCTAGGCAATTCTCCTCTGAACAAGAGTACCAACAGCATCCCCAGACACGTGTTTCAGTCTGGTTGGACCTCATCAGTAGGGAGGAGCTGTGCCTCTCTAAGAATAGAGAGCAAGGGGTCCACATCTGGATTCCCCTAGTAACTTAGGGTGAGACCCAAAGTTACTTGCATATGCAAATTAACAAGGGGGGTCCTTGGAGTCCCTCTGCCAGACATTAGTCCTGGTTGCGAGGGACTTACCCAGAGTCTTTAGCTCACTATCTTTCACAGAAAAGAAATATCCTAAACATATCAGTCTTTGTCCTGCCCTGTGGCAGTCCAGCACCGAAATGCTAGGCAATTCTCCTCTGAACAAGAGTACCAACAGCATCCCCAGACACGTGTTTCAGTCTGGTTGGACCTCATCAGTAGGGAGGAGCTGTGCCTCTCTAAGAATAGAGAGCAAGGGGTCCACGTCTGGATTCCCCTAGTAACTTAGGGTGAGACCCAAAGTTACTTGCATATGCAAATTAACAAGGGGGGTCCTGGGAGTCCCTCTGCCAGACATTAGTCCTGGTTGCGAGAGACTTACCCAGAGTCTTTAGCTCACTATCTTTCACAGAAAAGAAATATCCTAAACATATCAGTCTTTGTCCTGCCCTGTGGCAGTCCAGCACCGAAATGCTAGGCAATTCTCCTCTGAACAAGAGTACCAACAGCATCCCCAGACACGTGTTTCAGTCTGGTTGGACCTCATCAGTAGGGAGGAGCTGTGCCTCTCTAAGAATAGAGAGCAAGGGGTCCACGTCTGGATTCCCCTAGTAACTTAGGGTGAGACCCAAAGTTACTTGCATATGCAAATTAACAAGGGGGGTCCTGGGAGTCCCTCTGCCAGACATTAGTCCTGGTTGCGAGAGACTTACCCAGAGTCTTTAGCTCACTATCTTTCACAGAAAAGAAATATCCTAAACATATCAGTCTTTGTCCTGCCCTGTGGCAGTCCAGCACCGAAATGCTAGGCAATTCTCCTCTGAACAAGAGTACCAACAGCATCCCCAGACACGTGTTTCAGTCTGGTTGGACCTCATCAGTAGGGAGGAGCTGTGCCTCTATAAGATTAGAGAGCAAGGGGTCCACGTCTGGATTCCCCTAGTAACTTAGGGTGAGACCCAAAGTTACTTGCATATGCAAATTAACAAGGGGGGTCCTGGGAGTCCCTCTGCCAGACATTAGTCCTGGTTGCGAGAGACTTACCCAGAGTCTTTAGCTCACTATCTTTCACAGAAAAGAAATATCCTAAACATATCAGTCTTTGTCCTGCCCTGTGGCAGTCCAGCACCGAAATGCTAGGCAATTCTCCTCTGAACAAGAGTACCAACAGCATCCCCCGACACGTGTTTCAGTCTGGTTGGACTTCATCAGTAGGGAGGAGCTGTGCCTCTCTAAGAATAGAGAGCAAGGGGTCCACGTCTGGATTCCCCTAGTAACTTAGGGTGAGACCCAAAGTTACTTGCATATGCAAATTAACAAGGGGGGTCCTGGGAGTCCCTCTGCCAGACATTAGTCCTGGTTGCGAGAGACTTACCCAGAGTCTTTAGCTCACTATCATTCACAGAAAAGAAATATCCTAAACATATCAGTCTTTGTCCTGCCCTGTGGCAGTCCAGCACCAAAATGCTAGGCAATTCTCCTCTGCACAAGAGTACCAACAGCATCCCCAGACACGTGTTTCAGTCTGGTTGGACCTCATCAGTAGGGAGGAGCTGTGCCTCTCTAAGAATAGAGAGCAAGGGGTCCACGTCTGGATTCCCCTAGTAACTTAGGGTGAGACCCAAAGTTACTTGCATATGCAAATTAACAAGGGGGGTCCTGGGAGTCCCTCTGCCAGACATTAGTCCTGGTTGCGAGAGACTTACCCAGAGTCTTTAGCTCACTATCTTTCACAGAAAAGAAATATCCTAAACATATCAGTCTTTGTCCTGCCCTGTGGCAGTCCAGCACCGAAATGCTAGGCAATTCTCCTCTGAACAAGAGTACCAACAGCATCCCCAGACACGTGTTTCAGTCTGGTTGGACCTCATCAGTAGGGAGGAGCTGTGCCTCTCTAAGAATAGAGAGCAAGGGGTCCACATCTGGATTCCCCTAGTAACTTAGGGTGAGACCCAAAGTTACTTGCATATGCAAATTAACAAGGGGGGTCCTGGGAGTCCCTCTGCCAGACATTAGTCCTGGTTGCTGAGGGACTTACCCAGAGTCTTTAGCTCACTATCTTTCACAGAAAAGAAATATCCTAAACATATCAGTCTTTGTCCTGCCCTGTGGCAGTCCTGCACCGAAATGCTAGGCAATTCTCCTGTGTTTCAGTCTGGTTGGACCTCATCAGTAGGGAGGAGCTGTGCCTCTCTCAGAATAGAGAGCAAGGGGTCCACGTCTGGATTCCCCTAGTAACTTAGGGTGAGACCCAAAGTTACTTGCATATGCAAATTAACAAGGGGGGTCCTGGGAGTCCCTCTGCCAGACATTAGTCCTGGTTGCGAGAGACTTACCCAGAGTCTTTAGCTCACTATCTTTCACAGAAAAGAAATATCCTAAACATATCAGTCTTTGTCCTGCCCTGTGGCAGTCCAGCACCGAAATGCTAGGCAATTCTCCTCTGCACAAGAGTACCAACAGCATCCCCAGACACGTGTTTCAGTCTGGTTGGACCTCATCAGTAGGGAGGAGCTGTGCCTCTCTAAGAATAGAGAGCAAGGGGTCCACGTCTGGATTCCCCTAGTAACTTAGGGTGAGACCCAAAGTTACTTGCATATGTAAATTAACAAGGGGGGTCCTGGGAGTCCCTCTGCCAGACATTACTCCTGGTTGCGAGAGACTTACCCAGAGTCTTTAGCTCACTATCTTTCACAGAAAAGAAATATCCTAAACATATCAGTCTTTGTCCTGCCCTGTGGCAGTCCAGCACCGAAATGCTAGGCAATTCTCCTCTGCACAAGAGTACCAACAGCATCCCCAGACACGTGTTTCAGTCTGGTTGGACCTCATCAGTAGGGAGGAGCTGTGCCTCTCTAAGAATAGAGAGCAAGGGGTCCACGTCTGGATTCCCCTAGTAACTTAGGGTGAGACCCAAAGTTACTTGCATATGTAAATTAACAAGGGGGGTCCTGGGAGTCCCTCTGCCAGACATTACTCCTGGTTGCGAGAGACTTACCCAGAGTCTTTAGCTCACTATCTTTCACAGAAAAGAAATATCCTAAACATATCAGTCTTTGTCCTGCCCTGTGGCAGTCCAGCACCGAAATGCTAGGCAATTCTCCTCTGAACAAGAGTACCAACAGCATCCCCAGACACGTGTTTCAGTCTGGTTGGACCTCATCAGTAGGGAGGAGCTGTGCCTCTCTAAGAATAGAGAGCAAGGGGTCCACGTCTGGATTCCCCTAGTAACTTAGGGTGAGACCCAAAGTTACTTGCATATGCAAATTAACAAGGGGGGTCCTGGGAGTCCCTGGTTGCGAGATGTCTGGGGATGCTTGTGGTCTCGTGCAAAAGGGATGTGACCTAGCAGTTCGGGCTGGACTACCCCTTTGGGGGTGGGACCAAGCCTGATTTGCATATGGTTTTTCCCCTTTTGTAATGGCTTGGCAGGCGAAGAACGATGGTCTGGAGGGTTGCCCAGAGCAATGCCAGAGGTCAAGATTTATTCTAAACCTTCCAGCCATCAACTCTTTTGTTTTGCTACTTTCTGGGATGGTGACTTCCTCTTTAACCTGAATTTCAACTACATAAGGTAGCAATTAAGCTGACCTAAATGCTTTTTCTGGATCATCAAAGCCCATGGGATTATCCGCTAATCGTAACCAAGCTTTGAAGTTTATTAGGTCCAAACTAACGGCAAAGCGATTGAGAATGTCACTGCCTAGGTAAAAAGCGGCAGTGACGTCTCGCACGACCCAACAATTATGGACTATGCTCTTGTTGCCAATGGAGATTTTGAGCATACACTTGCTTGGCAGGAGATGTTAGGAATTGGGTGTTTCCAGATCCATTTCCTATTTGTCTATCAGTTTGAATGTGGGAATGGCTGGATCTTTTGGGAGTTGGCGGAACATGGCTTCGCTGATGAAGCTCTTACCGTTGTTCACACACACTCGGGCGAGAACAGAGTCCTTCCCATCATTTAACTGAACAGGGATGAACAACTGCTCTCCAATCTGCTGAACATCAGCCAGGCTCTGAGCTGATTTCACATCTTTCTGGACTATATGAGTGGGAGTTTCTGATTGTGGATTAGTAAGGAATTTCAGAGTATTTCCTTCCAGTGTGGAATACCACCTTAAACTGGAAGGAAGGTTGATTATCAGAAATAGAGAGGACCCCCCCCCCCCATCACCAGTCTGTTGTCCTACTGCTATTACGGTCACATCTGGAATTTGGTTATTCTGGAAGTGAAATTCTACTTGGTCAGATTTTTGTTCAACCATGTGGCAGGTGCCGTTGAAGCTAACATAGTTGACACTCTGCTTTAATTTTATTGGTCGGCTAGTCTCGGTCCAGAGGACCTTGTTTACGCAATCTATTAGCGGTGACAACCTTCTCTGGAGGTCATTCTCTAGTAAACAAGGGGTGCCCTCTGGAGTCACTACTATGACCGGGTGCTTTACCTTGTGTTGCCCAATTTTGATGTCCAAATCTGCAGTCCCCTCGACGGGAATTTCCTTCCCGTCAAAGTTCTGAAGTTTTCCAGGAAGCAAGGTGAGAGGAATACGGTAATTCTCCCCCCTTCCTGCATTTAGTTCATCAAAGGCCCTTTTGGACAGAAGGGTAGCTTGGGATCCAGTGTCCACCACTGCCAAAATTGTACCCTGCCCCTGTACTTGTACCGGGGCATAGTATCTTCCCTCCTTCTCCTCAAGGGGGCACAGATAATGCACATTTTTGGACAACTGGTGGGCAAATTGTCTGGTTTTGGACATTGCGAGAGAAGAGATTTGGGCAGAATTCTGTGGAAAGTCATGGGAATCTGCAAGAAAAAGTTGGCAACTTGAAATGGTTTTGGGTTCCCCTGGTTCCGGTTCTGGGCCGCCCCCCCCCTTTTTGGAGGCAGTCACCAGGATGGGTTTGAATCAGGGGTTTTCGGTCTTGTTGGTTCTGGGATAGAATGATGGGCGACGACAGCTCAATTCCCACATCTACCCAGTCTAGGTTGGAATCCCTTGGGACCCATTTTTCCTTGGGAGGAGTTCCCCCATCTCTGAAGGAGAAGATCCTTTTCCCAGGATCCTCAGAGGATCCCTCTCCCTCAAATTGGAAGACCTGTACCTCCTCCACAAAATGGGTCTGTTTGGGTCCTTTTTTTCTCCTACCTCCTCTCTGCTCCTTGGGTGGCAGACTTCCAGGGGTAGGAGATTTTGTTTCCGGTTCCTGGGTTTCCAGGGGCTGTTTACAAGTGGGGAAGGAAGCTTCCTCCAAGGCTTTACACCCCCCTTCCCCTTGTGCCTCCTCCCTGGGAACCGGTGGGTTATCGGGGTGCTGCCCCCGTCATTGTTCTGGAGCACCAGGCCCAGAGTTTGGGGCATTCTGCGGTGGCATGCTTATCTGAGGGTTCTGTTGAGCCCTCAGTATGTGACCCAGATCCCGTGCCATATTTTGGACCTGGCGCTCTAACTGTGAAACCCGCTCAGGCTGATATGGGGTTCTATTTTCTCCCCTGGGCTGATCCCGGGAAGGGTAGCTATCCCTTCTCTGGTAGTACCCTGGGTTTGGAAGATTTGGGTATCCGTCCACCCTTGGCCTCCCCTCTCCCGGATTCCGTTGTCTGGGCTCAGGGAATTGGGGAAAGAAGGATGGATGATTTTGGGGCTGGGAGTTGGGTGGATACCTGGGGAACAAGTTCTGCCCAGGATTTGGTGAAATTCTGCCCTCCTGTGGGAAGTTAGGAGGGAAGTTCTCTGGGTCAGGTGCTTGGCTGGATCCCCCCCCTTGGGCTGTAGGAGCACACACGTAACCCCGGATGGGTCTATTTCCCTTGTAGCGGGGACTTACATAGTCAGGGGCGCGAGGGACCCCATTTGTGGGATTACCTCCTTCACTCCCTGTCTGTGACTGGCCGAGGGCCTTCTGGGCTGTGAATTATTCAGTGCAGGCAGGTTTTTAGGCCCCCCATCTCCAAGTCTAAAACGGGGGCAACCTTTACCTCTGCCACCTTGGCAGCAGCAGGGGTGCTTTTGGTTTTGGGGTTTTTGGGCTGATTCTTATTTTCCACCGGTTTCTGCACCTCATAGATGCGGGTGGCTTGCTCAATGACCCAGTGTAAAGATTTTTTCTCGTGAAAATCTCTCACGAGCTGGGTCATTATTTATTTGGGAAAGGCATGGAAAAACGTATTAACAAATCCTTTACTGTCCGTGTGTACCCTTTTTGTAGTCTGCGCAAAAGCACGCTTTAACTCCTGCACAAATTCTTGTGGGGCCTGATCCTTCCCACATTGCAAATTGTAGGCTGCCTTCCGAGCCTCTTGGGGATTTCTGTGAACAGAAACATGTTTCAAGATGGCCGCCCTGTAGGTGGACCATCTTGAATGATTTTGGTCCTCCAACCCTGCAAAGAAACTGGAGTATTCTGGGGAGAATGTCCTTTTAACATACTGAATGCAGCTACTGCTGTCCTTCAAATGGAAAGTCTCCATCATTTGCTCATAAAGCTCCAAGTGTTCCCAAACAGGATACTTGGTGTTCTTGTGGTAAGGCGTGATGAAACTCCTTATTGCCTTGATCTGCTTTAAGGGGTCCTTAAGCAAGGCCCTTTTTGCCTTATTGGCCTTTTTGGTTCGGGTAACCATGGTCCACTCATCCTCTGACTCAGAGGCACTGCTCCCAGAGGTGCCCGTCTGATCTTCCAGGTTTTCCCGGATTCTGCGAGCCTGGGAATGGCTGGCCGAATGTGGGGACCTAGTCTCCTGTGTCCGGGGCCACTCAGAGGAGTCTTCAGATCCCTCCTTGCTGCCAGGATTTGATTGGTACCCCCCCCACTGACCTAACTGGGCAGAGGTTTTTAGGATGCCCTTAGTGGGCCTACTTTCCTGGGGTTCCCCACTAAATTGCACTGTGCTTGGGTGCCCATACCCGGATGCCCGCCCATCCATTCCTGGGAGGTACTGGCCTATGAACCCCATACTTTTGGCTGGATAGTAATCTGCCCTCCCTGTGGCTCTGTGCTCATGTGTGCCAGGGGACATGGGGGTGGCAGAGTCCCAGGACTGGGAGAGATGAAGGCCTCTGGTACTAGGGCTCCTGAGGTTATGCTCTGGTGTTTCCCTTTCCCAGCGAACTTCATCTCTGTCAGCCCCTGCTCCCTGTTGCAATGCAATAGCCTGCACTTTCAGTTCCTCAGTTAAGGCCTTACTAGACTCTATCAGTCTCTCCAGCATGGCTAGCTGTTGCTGGAGCCTATCATTGTGCTGACAGAGAGCCTCATTTTCTCTCTGCGCTTCCTGGTTAGTCCTGGAGTACTGGGCCAGTCTTTGCTGCAGGAGGGTTACCTCCTGAGTCTCATCCCTACTGGCCTGCTCCTTTCTTGCCAGAGCATCTTCCACCCTCCTGGTGTGCTCTAGCAAGTCTTGATGCTCTTTTTGGAGGTCACCCAGCCCCTGGGGGGCCAGGTGATTTCCTTCAATGTTTTCTTTTAATTGGCAGACTCACTGGCCTAAGGTGTCCCTTTCCTGACTAAGAGCCTGCATCTGTGCTGCCAGGTCGTCCCTCTGCCTTTGAAAGGCACCAGCTTTCTGGCGTTCTTGATCAAACTCTGCCTGGGTATCCAGGTCTTTCAAAATCAGTTTATTGCTCTCCATCTTCTCCCTATCTAGGTGGCTTTGCAGGGTGACTACCTGCTCTGCGCATGCCCCATTGAAGTCCAGTTGTTGCTCCAGCTTTTTCTGGCTCTTCAGTAGGGTGTCCAAACCTTCTTGGTACTCTTTTCTGCAAGGCCAGAAATCTGTTATCCTGGTCAGACTTTTCCTGTTGCAGGATATCCATATCCTCCTTAATTTTAATAATATACTGCCTAATATCATTTTCTGACTCCTGGCTCCTCTGCAGCCTCTGCTCAGATGAGACCAGGTCAGATTGGGCCTTCTCTAATGCCATCAGTTGCCTATTTGCCAGATCTTGGCCTTCAGCACATTTGTCCTCTATGGCTCCCATATATAAATATAAATATGCTGCTACCCTGGCAATCTTGTTGTGCTCATCCTTGGCCTTAGGGGCCATATATAGTTCACTCAGGTCCACATGTAAGGGACCCTGATCTCTCCATATATCTGACCCTGTTTCAGTGATCTGAGGTGCGATTGCCTGGAACCAAACCGCCTGGTCCTGATGAGCCCACTCACCTCTCACAAATAGCTTATGTAAGAGGTGTTCTCTGGCTATTTTGATATCTACCAAGGTCGTCATTCTGGAATTTGATTTCCTTCCTGATTTACAGAAGTTTGTATTTTATTTTGCAAAACAGACCGTTTCCTTAGAGCGTTCCTTTGAGGGGTGTTTTTACAGTGTAACACAGCGTGGTGATCCAACAGAATTTACATATCCTGTCAGTTAGCACACCGTATTAATCTGCACAAGTGATAGATCTAATCCAGAATCCCCGGCTCGAGTCCCCAAACTGTCAAGTGACTTCAAGTCAGCAATCCCACTAAGTCAGTGCCTCATCTGGGACGCCCAAGGGAAGCCCTTATTTATATATTTTTATGACAAGTTATACTCTGGATGATAAACCCTTATATAACGCCCCTCTCTTTGAATCCCCCTGACCTCACTGAGCCAAGAAGTAGGTCTGTTTTGCAATTTAAAAGATTTATTGGAAAAATTAAACAATATATATATATTACACTTTTATAATAAATTAATATTTGATATCACACTTAAGAATATGACAGTGATCAACACTGGGTGATGTTACACTAGCACACTGATTTAATTACTTAAGAGTTAGTATAGGGAGGAAAAGGTAACTGAGAATGCTTTTATGGTTTCAAGGAAAAACAACGATGGAAAGAATGCAGTACAGAAATAACTTGTAGGGTTTCACAAGAGATAATATGTTCACTTTTCCCATGGTGGCAATTCACTCCCCCCCTATGCAATAGAAGATGGAAAGAAGAGCACACGGTTCTCAGGAATACAATCAAATGTATTTCAGTTCCCCCCTAGCAAGTTTAGATCACAGGGATGATTTTAAAACACAGGCAAAATACTTTAAATGTGGTTTGCAAGGAAGTGAAATTATGCTAAAAAAGATTTTAATTCCCTGTAGGAGATTCAAGGTAGGTGATAGCTACTTAATATTAGTTCAGGTCAGCACTATCAATGATTTAGGGATGGTTATCAGGTTGAAAACGGAATTCAATAACGGAAGCAAAAGACAGATATTTTTACACGTGGTTGAAATGAAGCAAAATGTCAATTCGCTGCAATTTTTCCAAATGCGTTGAGCGCGAGTACGGAATATCTATAAGTAATAGAAAGTCGGTTTTAGGCTTGTTGGAAAGATTAGAATCTTAGCTTTCAAATGAAAGTTAGATCTATGATTCAAAATATACGGACGATTTTATGAAGGTAGTTTTTCAGAAATGAAATAATGATTCAAAATGGCAAATTGACACTTTTACAGGTTTAAAATCGGAGAATGAACACACGATTCCCATGATGCAGTTCTGGACAGGGTCAAATGTTTTGAATCAGATTATTTAAGCTAAGAGATTGGTTTTGCACAGTTCTGGCTGAGTACTCACACTATGAATTTGAAATAGGCCGTCAGGGTCTAGTCAGCAGGTTGGACTGGACTCCGGGCGGGTTTTTCTGAAGTCACAGCTTTCTGGGTCAGCTCTGCTCTGCACTTCACAGCAGTCTGGGTCTCTGGTTCTGCTGGTCTGGATCAAGTGGATTCTGGATACCGCACTGCTTTCTGGGTACTGCTTCTGTTCTGGATACACAGGACTCTTAGCAAGCAGCAAACCGCACAGCCCGGCGGTTGAATAGTTTGCAAAAAGATTTTGAGGCCTGCTGAAGAGTTCAGCTCTTTGGAGTTTTTGTTCTGGAGTTAGTCTGGATCTCTTGAGTTCTGGTGTCTGGAGTTCTCCGTCAGCGTGCTGCGCAGGAATTCAGTTGAAGGTTGGAAAATGAATGTCCCTGTCTGGCTTCCAGTGGCTCTTTTTATGTCTTTTGAAAATGGGTGTGGATGCTTACTTTCTATGCCCAACCCACTCATGATTTGATAGGTCAAGGATTTCTCTTTGACCTGATTTGAGAAGGGAGCAGTGAGTCATCCTATGTCATCAGGTGTCATGTTTATGGCTCCAAAGAAAGAACACTCCCCTTTGCTTTTACCTTAGAAAATCATTTTCATAACTAAACATATTTCCCAAATACACAAGTGGTTGACATTACATGTACATATCATATATTACTTCGGGTAGGTCTCTGTTCCAACTCTGATGTTTCTAAGAGCCAGGGTTCAAAAATGGCAACTTATTTTCATTTTTAGTTGGTTTACCAATATTGGATTTTTACCAAAAATTAGACAGATATACACCGCCTTTCTACACATATTCCAGTAAATTTTCATTTTTCTAGCGTGAACCCCGTGTCTGCAATCTCCATAATTCATGGGGTTTTGCCTCAGGACATGGTACAGAGTCCTAACACCTCTTAAAATGTGCACAGAAAAATCACAAGAATAATGATATTAATTATATAATTTTGACAAGTCTGTGCTATGAATTATCCATCTTTTTAAAATTATGCTCTGGCCCAGAGGGGTGTGGTTTCCCAAAGCACATGGCGGAATTTCTGGTTTGTCCACTTCCTACAACTCAAGTTGCTCACAGAGGCACTGCCCCTCCCCGTTTCTCTCAAGAGGAAGCCATTTACGACCCCCCCTAATTTAACATTTGCCTGAGCCAAGGAAGGCTCATTGTTCTGTTTCCCTGCTCCCAGATGCTCCTCCCCTAATCCAATCAGGGAGGTGTCATCTCCTTTTGGTGGGGGCAGCAGAATACAGCCAGGCCTGGGAAGAGTGGCTAAGCAAGTTTCAACTCCTGTCGGGGGTAGTTGTCAGGCAGAATTCAATCTCTTTAAGCCAGGCTTCAGCTAAATGTCACTTTTGTTCCCAGTTTTTCTTCATCCAAATCAAACTTACAATTTTTACACATGCAGCTAGAACGCTGATTCTAAGTTCAAAACTATGACATTTAACAGTTGCAAACTATGTGACACTCAACAGTAGGTCACTCGTGTATTTAAAACATTTAGATTTTAGTGTCTTTCAGTCCAATTTAACTTAGGCTGCTGACATCCACAGCTCAACCAGTTTCATTATGAACATTATTTTAGGCTCTTTCTCTTTCCAGATTTTGTATGCACACAAGTCTACCTTCTGCCAAATGTCTGCTGGTGTTCATTGAGATTTTTTGAATATCTTGCAATGTTTAAAATAGGCATTTTTAGCTTGCATTTCAGAGAAACAAAGGTGATTTCAAAGCGCTTTTTGAGCCAACCGGCACTGCTGTTTTTCCTTTGGCACACATTTCACTCATGGCACTCCTGGCCCATCACGCTCGCACTGGTGGGTGGCAGGTCAGGGGAACATTTTGGTGTGCGCCAAAACTGCATGGTTTTTCGGGATTCTGGCGCAATGTGGGCTTTTCCGGCCATCTTGGATTTTCTGAGCCCACAGCCCCAAATGTTGCAGCATAATAACTTGAACATGGGTCAAAACCCCTGACAACAGTCTCTTAGTTTCTCAGGGCTCTCCAAAACCTTATGGCCCTCTGATAAGCTTGTATTTTCACTGCTCGGGGTTAGCAGCCTCCCGTAACATCATTGGCTTCTCCAGTGTGACTATACATGTTTATACCTCTCACTTGTGTTCTCTCCTCAGTGGCATTCACTTCCCTTCTATTGCTCGGCTCAGCAGCAAATGCACTTCTTGTGCGAAGCTTGGGGATCTGGGGACCCCTATGCAGTCTGGACTCAGCATGATTTGTCAGTCTCCAGGCCCAGAATGGATGGCTTCCTTCTGGTTGTGTCACCAGATGAGACAGTTTCTTCTCCATCTCTGTCTCTCTCCCGACCATGGCTTCTCGGTCAGTCAAGATGTCAGCCTTCCTGTATCTTATGAGGGTTTAATTTGCTCTCCAGGCTACAGCTGGCTTCAAGGTCTAGCATGACTCTGCCCCTCCAGGATGTCTTCCTGTCAGAGGATCACTTCTGTGTAGGATTCTCTCCTCCCATGGCATAGGAGTTTCTCGCTGAATCAAAGTTCCACTTGGTTTTATATATGTCATCACAAACAAAAAGGGTGAGTCCTTCTTCTTTGACTGTGGTGTCCAGGTGAGATCCAGCATTACCTGCAGTCAAAGAGATTGAAGAAATGTCAATTTTCTGTGAATTCAAAACAGAAGTAACAAACAGCCTTTCCAATGCTCTTGTAGGCGGATAATGTGTGCTGTACTGGGAGTTTATTATCTTAATGGGAGTCCTTGTCCCTAAGAGGGGAGTCACTCCCAGTGAGGTCCCACTTGCCCAGACCCCTAGGTGGGTCTTGCTGAGCGAGCTTACAGTCCTAGCCTCAAAGGGGTGGCTCCCCTCTCAGGAGAAGGGATGAATTGACCAGATTTGACCCTGTATGTATTATACTTTTTTATTGTCAGACTTATACCTCTGTGTTGTACATTGAAATTAGTGCAGTTATCATTATTCTTTTGGATGATATACACCTTTCAATAATGCTATACATGCATGATGAATAACAACCTTATAATGCTAGAGCACACACAAAATAATAAGTGGCATCATTTATTTAAGTAGTTGTGGAGGAAAGGTTGCTCTTTTGATAATTTCTCTTTCCCATCATGCAGTTGTTGCACAATGGCATACAGAATTGAGGGTAGTGAGTTATTTACAAAATGAGCCAAACATTCTGTCAGAGGCCATGGATTTCTCTATACAGAACATAGAACTCGGAAGGGAAGTGTTTGCATCCAATTGGCAAAGCTGACATACATGACAGTATATCGTTTGAATTCTATAAACAATCTGTCCATATATTGGACATTTTCTTCTTGTTAGTGATATGTCATGCCTATTCACCTGAATCTTGCTATCAGGTAAATATAAACATATTCTTGGAAAAATAGAGAACAATCAAAATCAAGGTGTTTGCAAACATTCTGGCTATCCAGGAATCAGCTTTGATGTGTTACTTTTTTCTGGGATACAGCATGAATTTATATTGGGTCTAACCACTCATGAGCATGTCAACCGTGTGATAGCATTACTGGCTGTTCTAGTAAGAAAGCTATTCACGGTTGTCAGGCTCAATTGGGAAAAAATCCTTTAACAGGTTGTCTTGATGGATTTTGTTGGTCATGTATACTCAGTTTGGTCTTGGCTTGTCATGTATACTCAGTTTGATCTCTAACTTGGCTTCTGGGAGACCTACTCGGAGTAATGAGCAGGGATACTGGCCCATACCCTGATGAACATCTGGCAATGCATTCTTCCCCTGCCCAAGATGGACCCTTCCCTTAATGGATCAAATTTCCCAACACGCCGCTGAGCACCACAGCACATGAGTATTCTGGGGGAAAGTCTACAATTGAAAATTGTATGTATTCCCCTAGGACACTGTCACATTATAATATTGTGTAGGTACTGCAAACTGCCATGTTTAGACAAATGTCTCTTGCTAGCGTGAGGTGATGCTTTAGGCGCTACTGCACATGTCTTTGTGATGAAGGCTCTTTGCATAGTGTGTAGCTATGCTCGCCTCCACATCTCCCGCTTCTGATGTGTTTCCCTTTTGGCATAAGTAAGCATGCTTTAGGCTCCCACTTTATTAAGAAACCCAGGTTTATCAGACTGAAGTCATCATACTTTAAGCTTGCGTGTCTGCCTCAGAACATGTGTGAACCTCTGAGGAGTATATTCAGCTCCACTAAATGTATTACTTTATGCTGTCTATCCTGATAACACTGTCTTATATGTGAAAGCACAGCTGGTATCAGAGACTTGTATAGTAGGTCTTTTTTCCCGGTTTGAAACATTGTTTTAGTATGATTCCTTGCCCTGTCTGGGCCGCCCCTTCCATTGAAATGCATGTGTTCCTTTGGGCATAAGAGAACAGTGCATGGAGGAAAGGGGGATTCTCACTTCCATCAATGTATCTGTCATGGTCCGCTGGTCTTGCGCAGGTGCAGCACAAATTCCTGCCTCCCCTTGGGGTCTTGCTGCCCGCACTATTATAGTACACTGGCCTCCATAACCCATAGGGGAAAGAGGTTTAAGGTTGTTGTATTGGATAGGAATAGGGAAGCAGGAACACCAGGAAGAGGGTCAGAGGTAGTGGATGGGTAGGGGTTGGTACAGTAAATACTCCTCAGCCCCTGCTGCTCCTCAGTTGTAGGCAGGTAGAGCTGATGCACTGTCTCTCATACAACACATGGACTCCTATTCTGTTTCTGCATTCATAACCCACACTAGGGCGGATTCCTTTGTTGTCACACACAATTCACACCAAACATTACCTGCCCTGCATTGCATCCTATAGGGTACACTGCCTTGTGTGTTGCATGCATCATAACACTTGCCATATTCTTCCCTTAAATCTTGCAGTGCATGATGCAGGATACGTTGAGTTCTGACAGCACTCTCTTTGTAGTTCTACAGTACAGCAATCTGTGACCCAAGATCAGTGTCCTCATGGGCTAATTACAAACATTGCACGTCTACGTGCTCATAGGATACAGGCATAGAATACAGGCAACAACATAAAGGCTACTTCTCTCTGGGCAGCTGCAGTGGCGTGTCAATTTGGGCATAGATGCTCGGTGCACGATTTTCTCTGTGCAATGCCTGTGTCCGGTGTACTACTGCTGCGGTTAGATATATACTGGGAAAAATAAAAGTCAGTCAGTATGGGCTTACATACATTCTGACATATTCATGAGCCAAGGTCTGCATGTTCGCTTTATGCGGCCTTTATCAGAAGTCCCCCCAACGTAATATTGTTAGCCAAATTCTGCGGGTTCACTCTATGTGACCATTATCAGAAGTGCCCCCAACGTAACATTGTTCTTTCTGAAAACCGGAAATGGCAATGAGCATAATCATGGTATGGCTGAGCTGCTGTATCTATCTATGGTGTGCGCGGGGCCTGGAGTTCTCAGGCGTTGGCTTGGCCCTCGCATTCTATTGGCCTGCTGGGAACTCACGGGAGACACGTCTGCTGTGGGCGAAGACTCTGAGCACGGGCTGAGCGTTCTCTGCGTTGTGCACACATGTGTGGTGAGCCGGGTATGGCATAGGTGTGTCACAGCCACTCCTGGAGCTTGTGCCCAGCTCCTTGGAACACTGGGTAATGTAGTGCCTTCCACTCCCATGGTTAGAGTGCCTGCAATAGAATCAGATGTGGCATCTGATGTGACCTGTTTATCTGGGGAGTGTTGGCTCAGGCTGCATCTGCTTTAACCCATGTATTACTGTTGCTATACCAGGCTTCTTGACACGATTATACTGTTGGTTTGTTTTTGTGCTGCTCTTTGTTTAATCCAAAACATTGTTCACTAATTCACCAGAATAGTAATTGGTCATTTTTCCAAAACAAATCTGGTGCCTGCGACATTCGATTCCTGCTGCCATACGGCCAGGTCCAAGGGTTGCCGGGTGAATCTCCCAGTGATCCCCATATTCCAAGGAGAGACGATTACATCAGAGGGTAGAGCTGGCCGGAGTGCCCAGAGACTCAGGAAAGGTGAACAGAGCAGATACAGAAAAAGATCAGACCAAAAATGGTGGGTTGGTGAACACAGGTAATTGCATAAGTGTATTGTTATGTCTTGTATAGTATTGTTTGAAAGGGGTTGGGGTAGTTGTTCGTCTCTTGTTCAAGAATTCTGAAATCTAAAAACTGCTGTGATTATCCAAGGATACGGGAGGGAAGATACCCTGCCTACAGAACTGCTTATCTGAGTAAGAAAATGGTATAAGAAAAAGTAAAAGTGGTTGGCCATAGCAGCTTACAATGAAAAAGTAAAAGCAACACATCCATGCTCCCTACTGACTTAAGAGAGCATGAGTCAATTGCACCTGTCAGAGTAGTGTAGTATGGATCATGGACTATGAATCATGTGTTCTGTTCAATTGTGAAGACAATATTTTGGAAGAGAGCCCTGTGATGATCCTGTCTAAACTTGCACCTTGACACTTGAAACCCTAAATGTGCAACTCAGTTGCAACCCTGCTTTATATTTCTCCTCTATCCTAGTACGAGAGCTGTAAAAGGCTATTGTTATTTACCCATTAGGTGTCTTGTCTTTGACTCTCACTTACCCAAGTCTCTGAAGCAAGCTTAAATACCGCTCTGCATTGTGGGCAGCATAACAGGGATTTAATATGTGTGAACTAGCAGTCATCTGAATCTGACCACCACCTACGGGTGTTACTGACATTTCTGTATGGGCGGAGTTACAGAGTTCAGATGGTGATACCTGAGCCTCTGAATAGATGAGCCATACCTTGTCTTATCCCTGTGAGGATGGGTTCTGGTCAGACTAAACAAGTGCCAATTTCTCCTAAAGGAAGTCCAGCACACTTCATGTTTACTCACTACTCGCCAAAAGCATGTAAGTACCAGGATAAATAGAATGAATATACAGAAAGTGAGTCACCGAGACACTTCCCCCAGTAAGGCACCTACACAAGGTGTTACAAAAGAAAGGTGCACATGTACATCAATGGCAATGGGGCAGCTATCTAGATTGGTATACCGAAGCTACTAAGAGACAGACTGAGTCCAAGTCCAAGACACACAAGAAAGGTCCAGGAAGAAGTTAAATCCCTGTAACCCAAGTACTCCAACCTGCAGGTATCATCCCACAAAGCCGGGTATAAACATTTATATCCGTAATCCAAGAGGAGCCCCAGCCAAAGGAAACTCCTGGAGATATTCTGGACACTTACAACACCGCCATTTTAAACATTGCACGGACCATCAACTGACTAGCCAGACACTACACAACCGCCAACCTAACATCAGTTCACTCCAATAAACCCTATGGTCAGTCCATTCACCCCAGAAATACAAGCCCAGATTTCCAAATGATTTTTCCCTTCCTCTGCCACGTTTGAAGGGTTCCCGAATTTGTCAGTCAATACCAGTACTGGTGCATTCCCACTCAGACAGCAGAGGAGATACCTTAGTTGCTGTACATGCCCCCCAGAGCGCTACTGATTTGTTTAATATTGTTCAGAGATTCCCAAAGTTCCAAGAAGATCCTGTTAAGTTCCTAGAGGAGCTTCGGTTTATGGTTTGTTGATTTCAATTGATGGTTGCGAGCAGTGCTGTCCACAGATACATTTACCCTGCTGAAAGTGCTTGCCAACTGGACAGCTGAAGAGCCTGTCACCCCAGGGACCTGAAACCTTGACTGAAAGGCTGGTAAAAACTAACACTGAAATCTGCCCTTGAAACACTGATTGGTCTTAAATGAATGCATGCAAGCAAGCTAAGAAAATCTTGAGCGTCTGAAATAATGTTTTGAACAATACTCTGGGATCCTTGACACAGCCGTTAAAGTGCTGCAAACTGTGGTGGCTATATTTGTTATGGGTTTGAAACCTAAGGTATCAGAGGGAGTTAAGGCAGTGATATTAAGTAGGAAGGAAACATTTTGGTAGATGTGTTACTAACTGCACAACATTTCTATGTAAAGGTTAAAAGACAGAAACAAACTACTGAAGCCAAACTTTTGAAATTGCAGATACAGAGTTTACAACCTTCCCAGGGAGAGGAGAGTTCCACCCCATCCCAATAGGGTGAAGACAGGGAAGAGGGAGAGCAATACCCCAATCATATGAACCAGGGAAGCTGAGAGGTATTAAATTAACACGTACAGTGATCAGTGTAATTATTGCAAATAGTTTGGACACTGGAAAGCCGAGTGCTCACATCGATCTCAGTATGACGGTCGAGCTTTACAGCCAACCGTGCCAAGCAGAATGACTAGGTCCCAGCCTCCCCCAGCACCACTCCAGACCGATGGTTAGGGTTGCTAAGGGTTCTCTGAATTTGTTGCACCACTCATACCGATTGATTCTACTACTCTGTATGTTGATTGTCTTATTGCTGGTCAAAAGATATCATGTTTGGTTGACACAGGAGCATCACGCTCCACACTTAAAGCCTCTTAGTTTCCATGAATTATGCATTCTGATGAAATTATTACTGCTGTTGGTATAGGGGTGCACCAAAATACGATCATGTGTCTACTCCGCTTATGATCAGGATAGGTCCAATTTCTGACTAACATGCATTTTTGCGGGGTTCCCTGTTCTCCCGTAAACTTGTTTGGATTAGATTTATTGTGTAAAGTAAGTTGCTATATTTACCGTTCCCTTGATGGTGTATACCTTGACATCCCAGCTCCCTATGAGAGCATGATGTACTGGAAGTATTACAGGAACTTATCAATTCAAACCCTGGAGACTGGACTGACACTCCCTGTTCACGACAGCAACTGTTGGACCAAGTCCCAGTCAAATGATGGTCAACTCATGCAAATGATGCTGGTTACATGGTCAATGCCAAGCCAGCCAAAATGCGTATGTGAGTATCCTATTTCCTGACAGGATGAAGAAGGCATGTCCCCTGTAATAGAATTCCTTCTTCAAAAAGGTTGCACCAAGTTGTAGTCCTGCAACACTCACATTTTGCCCACAAAGAAGCCAGGGAGATGTATTGTTTTATTAAGGATCTGCGTGCAGTTAATGCAGCCGTGCTACCAGCTTTTTCCATTGAGCCTAACCTGGCCACTATCCTGTCATGCATTCCCTATTCAGCCAATTAATTAACCATTGTAGATCAGTGTTCAGCATTTTTCTCTATACCTACACATCCTGTAAGTGATTTCAATCCGGCACACACCCAAGTCACGGCCAGCATGTAGTGCGCAAATGAAACCCTTATTTATTTGTATCTATAAATTCAATATTCTGAACGATATACCACTCATATCACACCTTTCTCCTGAGACTCCCCGGTCACACTGAACCAGGAATCAGGCTGGTTTGCAAAGGTAAATATTTATTTATGTATTTAGAATTTAAATCACAATATATTTTTATAGGTAAACAACAATCAACAATGGGGTGAGAGAACACTGAATAATATTTTTAATGCACTATGAATCAATTACCAAACACAAAAACAAAGGAAAGGATACTTTTGGGTTGGTTTAGAATAGATAGCACTATGGTTGAGCATTCCCCCTACAACCCTCCTCAACCCCCCAATAGGCAATTAAATAGATGTGAGGAGAGAGCAGGTATTCAGGAACAACACAAATCAAACAGAATATCACTCCCACCGTCCCCCTTCAAACACAAGAGAAAAACGGAATTGACTTTTCAGCTGTCAGTACGGCTTTGAAATTGACTTTGGAATTTTGCAATTGACTGAGCAAAAACACTAAATGTGGTCAAAAATACTTAAATTATTATAAATTCCTATGGGAACCACTTTGAACAGTTGCACACAATCACAAACAATGATTTAGTCAAAAGAAAACATTTGCAATCTCAAAGTCAAAGTAGGAAACGATTTAAAGCTAATTCACACGTGTAAAACCTTTCAGAATGTCAAATCACAGCAAACTTTTCCTTATGCGATTTTCACTATAACGGGCCAATCACACTGTTTCACACTGCAAACTGGTTCTATGGATAGCTAAGGATGTTAGGTACATGTAGGAGTTGAAATTCCGCTTCTATCATAAACGCTGATGCAGTTATAGAGGTTTTAGTAAGAGGCATTTTTGCAAAATAGGCGTGAGAATGCAAAACAGAAATGCACTTTTGAAAATGACAGATGGATTTGATTACACTACATTATGACTATGAAAAAGAGAATGCCACAGATGGATCTTACAGTCACGTGTTGTGGTTACTCTACTTCTTCCTGGGATTTACTTTTCTTAATCAAATCAATAAGAAGTTAGGTTTAATAACACAGATGAGAAAAGAGTCTGCGCAAAGATATTTCTAGCAATACTATGGTTCTGAATTAAAGATGGGATGGGTTTGAGATTGGGATCATACAATGCAGATATATTAGGGTCACAGTTCTTCCTATTAATACTTACAGAATAAGTTATTAAATTGTACGGTCAGTTCTGGACATGGATTGGGTCTGTCAAGGAAGGACAGCACATCAGGTGCGGGACTGGATCAGCTAGGCTGGTCACCAGATTTGCACAGGATTTGCACTTCTTGTTCCTGGGTATTTCCAATCAGCTGGATATCGAGTTCCTCAGGCATGCCTTGTGGTAGCAAGCCAGAGAGTTTCAGGATACTAGTTCCAAAGGCCTTTCCACACCACAGCACTTCACTGGGTTGTGAGAACAAGTTTGAGAATTTAGGCCTTGCTGAAAATCAATAGTTCTCTACTGTTTGGCAAGAGTCTTGGCATCTGGATCTGGAAGGATGTTAAAGCTGGATGTTGAATGCTGGAACAAAGTGCTTCGCCAGTCTGGCCTAACCCACAATCATCATCTACCAGTGAGTTTCTGCTGAGAGGATTTTCCCTCCCCTTGGGAGAAACATGTATTTCCACTCCTTGCAGCTCAGCCAGGCTAATTCATTCTTAACTTCTTAAATCCAGAAAAACCCTAATTTGTTGGATCAAACATGAATACATCACTTTCTTAGCTATAAATCTGTGGGATCAAAAACACAACTGAGATCTGTATTCCTTTTAGCAAAAATCCTTTTATGTTTGCTAATCTGGCAGCCTTTTAGTTTAGATACTTTGAAGTTTCATCAGGAGCTCATCTGGCAGCTGTCATTCACAGGTAGCCCAGGGTACTGCACACAGATGTTGACAGGGGCGGTCAGTTTACAGACAATCCAGTTTGTCTGAGGAAATGTTTTGCTCTTTACGCTGGAAGACTTTGAGGCCGATTCATGGAATAATTAGCGCGGCGCAAGTGGGCAAAAACGTGCGAATCGCAGTGGAATAGCGAAAATCGCAGTGAACGTGCGAAAATCGCACGAAAAGCAGCGCACGTCGATTCATGGAAGGCCGTGCGCGAGAAAACCAGCGGATGTGCGAAAAAAAAGTGCGCGGCGCACGTTGGCGCACGTTGGCGCACAGGCCATCTAACAGCGTGCGCCAGGTCACAGCGAAAATCGCACAGGCCACAGCGAAATTCGCACATAGCGCGGCGCACGCAATAAAAGTAGGCGGAACACGGGCGTAACACTCGGAATGGGGAACAACTTGCCAAAACGTGGGCGTCACGGGGGAAGTACAGGGCACAAGTGCGCGGAACGCCCACACGCTCGCCTACAACACGTATTCATGGAATAGAATAGGGGAAAAAAGCGCACGCTCAAACCAGCGCACAGGCACAAACACGACAGCCACAAGAAAGGAGGCGGTAGCGTCTCTGCGGCTGTAAGAAATGTGCGCCAAAAGGTGCGCCAACAAATAGCACCTATATACTGCCATGATGAATGTCCCATACTGTGGCCCTCCAGGAAAAATGACGTGCAAAGGGGTACCCACAAACACGGACACCCGCTGACAAAAAATACGTGTGCATGTATACCGGGGTGCGCGGGAAGTGTCACACGCGATTTGCAGGGTACGTGCATCACAGGGGTTCGCGTGAAGTCATTCACACGATCGGGCCTGGGGGAGCGGGCTATGTGTATTACAGGGGTTCGCGTGAAGTTCCTCACGCGATCGGGCCTGGGGGAGCGGGCTACGTGTATTACAGGGGTTCGCGTGAAGTTCCTCACGCGATCGGGCCTGGGGGAGCGGGCTACGTGTATTACAGGGGTTCGCGTGAAGTTCCTCACGCGATCGGGCCTGGGGGAGCGGGCTACGTGTATTTCAGGGGTTCGCGTGAAGTTCCACACGCGATCGGGCCTGGGGGAGCGGGCTACGTGTATTACAGGGGTTCGCGTGAAGTTCCTCACGCGATCGGGCCTGGGGGAGCGTGCTACGTGTATTTCAGGGGTTCGCGTGAAGTTTCACACGCGAATAGCCTGGGCGCGTGTATTTCAGGGGTGCGCGGAAAGTTTTACACGCGATTTCTGCACGGTACGTGTATTTCAGGGGTTCGCGTGAAGTTTCACACGCGAATAGACTGGGCGCGTGTATTTCAGGGGTGCGCGGGAAGTTTTACACGCGATTTCTGCACGGTACGTGTATTTCAGGGGTTCGCGTGAAGTTTCACACGCGAATAGCCTGGGCGCGTGAATTTGAGGGGTGCGCGGGAAGTTCCTCACGCGATCGGGCCTGGGGGAGCGGGCTACGTGTATTACAGGGGTTCGCGGGAAGTTCCACACGCGAATAGCCTGGGCGCGTGTATTTCAGGGGTGCGCGGGAAGTTCCACACGCGAATAGGCTGGGCGCGTGTATTTCAGGGGTGCGCGGGAAGTTCCACACGCGAATAGCCTGGGCGCGTGAATTTGAGGGGTGCGCGGGAAGTTCCTCACGCGATCGGGCCTGGGGGAGCGGGCTACGTGTATTACAGGGGTTCGCGGGAAGTTCCACACGCGAATAGCCTGGGCGCGTGTATTTCAGGGGTGCGCGGGAAGTTCCACACGCGAATAGGCTGGGCGCGTGTATTTCAGGGGTGCGCGGGAAGTTCCACACGCGAATAGCCTGGGCGCGTGAATTTGAGGGGTGCGCGGGAAGTTCCTCACGCGATCGGGCCTGGGGGAGCGGGCTACGTGTATTACAGGGGTTCGCGGGAAGTTCCACACGCGAATAGCCTGGGCGCGTGTATTTCAGGGGTTCGTGGGAAGTTCCACACGCGAATAGCCTGGGCGCGTGTATTTCAGGGGTGCGCGGGAAGTTCCACACGCGAATAGGCTGGGCGCGTGTATTTCAGGGGTGCGCGGGAAGTTCCACACGCGAATAGCCTGGGCGCGTGAATTTGAGGGGTGCGCGGGAAGTTCCTCACGCGATCGGGCCTGGGGGAGCGGGCTACGTGTATTACAGGGGTTCGCGGGAAGTTCCACACGCGAATAGCCTGGGCGCGTGTATTTCAGGGGTGCGCGGGAAGTTCCACACGCGAATAGGCTGGGCGCGTGTATTTCAGGGGTGCGCGGGAAGTTCCACACGCGAATAGCCTGGGCGCGTGAATTTGAGGGGTGCGCGGGAAGTTCCTCACGCGATCGGGCCTGGGGGAGCGGGCTACGTGTATTACAGGGGTTCGCGGGAAGTTCCACACGCGAATAGCCTGGGCGCGTGTATTTCAGGGGTTCGCGGGAAGTTCCACACGCGAATAGCCTGGGCGCGTGTATTTCAGGGGTGCGCGGGAAGTTCCACACGCGAATAGGCTGGGCGCGTGTATTTCAGGGGTGCGCGGGAAGTTCCACACGCGAATAGCCTGGGCGCGTGAATTTGAGGGGTGCGCGGGAAGTTCCTCACGCGATCGGGCCTGGGGGAGCGGGCTACGTGTATTACAGGGGTTCGCGGGAAGTTCCACACGCGAATAGCCTGGGCGCGTGTATTTCAGGGGTTCGCGGGAAGTTCCACACGCGAATAGCCTGGGCGCGTGAATTTGAGGGGTGCGCGGGAAGTTCCACACGCGAATAGCCTGGGCGCGTGTATTTCAGGGGTGCGCGGGGAGTTCCACACGCGAATAGCCTGGGCCCGTGTATTTCAGGGGTGCGCGGGAAGTTCCACACGCGAATAGCCTGGGCGCGTGTATATCAGGGGTGCGCGGGAAGTTTTACACGCGAATAGCCTGGGCGCATGTATTTCAGGGGTGCGCGGGAAGTTTTACACGCGAATAGCCTGGGCGCGTGTATTTCAGGGGTGCGCGGGAAGTTTTACACGCGAATAGCCTGGGCGCGTGTATTTCAGGGGTGCGCGGGAAGTTTTACACGCGATTTCTGCACGGTACGTGTATTTCAGGGGTGCCGGGGAGTCCCACATGTGATTTGACAGTGTGGGTCCTCCCAGGTGTACCCTGTACACCCTCCACGGCCCCTGCAGGCAGCCCACACCACAGGGGACTACCCTGCATCCCTGGTCATGTCCCGCAGGCAGCCCACCCAACATGGGCATGCCCCCCAGCAAAGGCACATGTCTCCTTGAACTAATGAACACCAACACATGTCCCCTTGCACCCCCACCCCCCAGCACTGTGGGGCACATGCCAGCAGTCCCCCACCCATGTCCAACTCATGTCCCCCACCACCCCCACCCCCCAGCAGTGCAGGGTCACCCTCCACCAGGGCCCCACTCATGTCTCCCACCACCCCCACCCCCCAGCAGTGCAGGGTCACCCTCCACCAGGGCCCCACTCATGTCTCCGACCACCCCCACCCCCCAGCACTGTAGGGCACCTGCCAGCAGGCCCCCACCCATGTCCAACTCATGTCTCCCACCACCCCCACCCCCCAGCACTGTGGGGCACCTGCCAGTAGGCCCCCACCCATGTCCAACTCATGTCTCCCACCACCCCCACCCCCCAGCACTGTGGGGCACCTGCCAGCAGGCCCCCACCCATGTCCAACTCATGTCTCCCACCACCCCCACACCCCAGCACTGTGGGGCACCTGCCAGCAGGCCCCCACCCATGTCCAACTCATGTCTCCCACCACCCCCACCCCCCAGCCACCAGGGTCAGCCTCCACCAGGGCCCCACTCATGTCTCCCACCACCCCCACCCCCCAGCAGTGCAGGGTCACCCTCCACCAGGGCCCCACTCATGTCTCCCACCACCCCCACCCCCCAGCACTGTAGGGCACCTGCCAGCAGGCCCCCACCCATGTCCAACTCATGTCTCCCACCACCCCCACCCCCCAGCACTGTGGGGCACCTGCCAGTAGGCCCCCACCCATGTCCAACTCATGTCTCCCACCACCACCACCCCCCAGCACTGTGGGGCACCTGCCAGCAGGCCCCCACCCATGTCCAACTCATGTCTCCCACCACCCCCACACCCCAGCACTGTGGGGCACCTGCCAGCAGGCCCCCACCCATGTCCAACTCATGTCTCCCACCACCCCCACCCCCCAGCCACCAGGGTCACCCTCCACCAGGGCCCCACTCATGTCTCCCACCACCCCCACCCCCCAGCAGTGCAGGGTCACCCTCCACCAGGGCCCCACTCATGTCTCCCACCACCCCCACCCCCCAGCACTGTGGGGCACCTGCCAGCAGGCCCCCACCCATGTCCAACTCATGTCTCCCACCACCCCCACACCCCAGCACTGTGGGGCACCTGCCAGCAGGCCCCCACCCATGTCCAACTCATGTCTCCCACCACCCCCACCCCCCAGCCACCAGGGTCACCCTCCACCAGGGCCCCACTCATGTCTCCCACCACCCCCACCCCCCAGCAGTGCAGGGTCACCCTCCACCAGGGCCCCACTCATGTCTCCCACCACCCCCACCCCCCAGCACTGTGGGGCACCTGCCAGCAGGCCCCCACCCATGTCCAACTCATGTCTCCCACCACCCCCACACCCCAGCACTGTGGGGCACCTGCCAGCAGGCCCCCACCCATGTCCAACTCATGTCTCCCACCACCCCCACCCCCCAGCCACCAGGGTCACCCTCCACCAGGGCCCCACTCATGTCTCCCACCACCCCCACCCCCCAGCAGTGCAGGGTCACCCTCCACCAGGGCCCCACTCATGTCTCCCACCACCCCCACCCCCCAGCACTGTGGGGCACCTGCCAGCAGGCCCCCACCCATGTCCAACTCATGTCTCCCACCACCCCCACACCCCAGCACTGTGGGGCACCTGCCAGCAGGCCCCCACCCATGTCCAACTCATGTCTCCCACCACCCCCACCCCCCTGCCACCATGTGCAGCCCCCACCAGGTCCTCACAATCCCCAATCATGTGCGTAATGGTCAGCCTCCACAGCCAAAAAGACCTACCAAGTAACCCATTCACCCACATGGAAATGGAAATCACATGTTACACCCCCAATGTACATGAAGCAAATGAACCCATGTCCGTCACACACATATTTTCAAATTGAATGGGAAAACACACAACATGACATGCATGAAACCAATGACATGAAACCACACAGTGAACAATGTAAAAAAAAATGTATTGAAAAAAATACAAATGCCAAAGAAAGAAAACTAACTACAATGTAAATGTGAAAAAATAAGCTGCATGTCCGCATAAAAACACAAAACTAGAAAATCAAATCAAAAAAATAATGTCCAAAGTGAAATGTAAAAACTCTCCATGCAACAAAGAACTATGTACAAAAATAACAAGGGTCCATCATCACAACTGAACTAAGGAAACCTCCTAAAAAACCTACCTAAATATCAACTATATACAAAAAGTGGAGCAGTGTCCGTCGACTCCAAATAATAATAAGAACGAAAGGAAACCTAAAACTAAAGAACTATATACAAAGGCGGCGGGCAAGTCCAGCGGCTCACTCTGTGGTGTTCCGGGCCAGGGCATCATCGAACTCCTGTTCGATGTCCCGGAGGCGGTCCAGTTCCATGGCCCCGAGGGTCCGCAGGGACGACGCTGTGTCCTCCTCCAACCCCCTGCGGATTGCCTCGAGGCACTCGGCCCGCCTCAGGGCCCTCCGCATGGAGTTCTCCGCCCTGACCATTGTGAGCCGCGCCTCTTCCGCCCGCCGCCGCTCCGCACCTATGGCGTGGCCCAACCGCTGCCACACGGAAGACACTCTCTGTCCTGGGTCCTCCTGCCCTCCGGCCGATGCCTGCCCCTCCGATGTCGAAGGCCCCGAGCCTTCATGGCTCCCACCATCTTGCTGCTGCTGCTGCTCTGCCTCTGCCCGTGCACTGCCTCCTGCTGCCTGCACATCCTCCGCCGGCTGGGGTGCACCTGTTGATGTGGCCACCCCTGCTGGACGTCCGACTCCCGACTGTGGCAGGGATGCCTCCTCCACCAGCCTGGCCGCACTGTCAGAGGCAGCTCCACAGGGCACCCAGGTGACTGATGGGTGGGAAGATGGCACAGAGGACGACTGGCGCGTAGGGGGTCCAGTTGAGGAGGGGGTCGGAGCAAGCCCCATCAGACAGCGGAATCCGGCCTGGGTGACCTGTCCCAGCAGGCTGACGTGGTCAACGAGCCATTCGAGATGACGTGCAGTCTCTCCATGAAAAGACTGCAGGTCACCTCGCATGGCCCGTTGACGCAACGCCACACCAGCCAGGACAGGCTCAACCCGGTCCTGGATGGCCACGTCCGCAGGCAGAGGAAGGCCAGTTGACGTCAGCTCATCCCCTGCCTGAAAACGGGTCTGGACGTAGGCATCCCTGCTGGTGCAAGATGATGCAGGGACAGGATCGGGGACAGGATTGCACACAGGCACCTCCGCGGCCGCCTGTGCTGCCTCCTGTCCCTGGTCCTGCACTGCACCACTAGCACCAGTGGGATCCCCACCTCCAGACCCTGTCTCTGGTGCTTGCGCGGCCCCCTCCTCCACCAAACCCCCCACCAACCTGGATGACTCTGTGCCATCTTCCCCTGTTGGGCCCTGTGGGGTCCCAGCTGCCCCTTCTGCTGCCGAGGAGTCCAACTGCAACCTCCGCCTCTTGGACCTCCCCCCGGCAGCTGCGGCCTGGGACGCGGCACCGGACTCCTCACTCCCCGACGAGATGACAACACGGGAGGGGAGCCGGGCCTTGCGTCTCCGGCTGGCGGTCGGATCCCCGCCGCTGTGCTCCACAGCACCTTCTCCGCCCTCTTCATCAGTTGACGCTGCAGACAGGGAGAAACAAAACACAGGCATCAGGGCACTGTACAATGGACACATACACGCATGACAGTTGCACATGAGTGGCATTGGCAAACCTCAGACATGTCATCACAATCCCCAACAGACATGTCATTGCAACTGGCACACATGAGCCATACCACAGCCATATCGCAACTGCCACCACCATCCCCACACATACAACAGCATCAGCAGCCAAAGGGGAGCCATACATCACATGCAACACAGGAAGTGCACCACACATGTACACACACCACCACACTTGCATGCATGTCTACACCTCTGCCAAGTGTCGCACTGTTCAGACGGGCATCCATGTCACATCTGCCAATCAGGCTTCCACATACCGCTGTCACATGCATCCATGTAGCATCACTGTTGCACCTTTGACAAATACACACACATGCACATGTACACAGTGCTCATACATGCAGCCGAAAACAACATACATGCCTGACATCACGGACATGTCTACTTACATACACATTCATCCAAACATGTGTGCACGCACAACTGCATTTGCCATGCAAGCCCACACACACAAGCACCATCCATGTCTCACACATTACAGCCCTCGCATGTGTCAGCCCCACGGCCCTGTACACCCCCACCCATACTCCACCCCATACAAACAGATGTGCAACTGGCACAATGGGGAATGATCACCACACGCCCTGCTCACAACCAGGATGCATGTACACTCACCGCTCGACTCCAGACGGCTCTGCTTCTCTAGGACCTGGACGTGGAGCGCTGGGGATATGCGTTCCAGGACCCCCATCTGTTCTTCCGACAAGTGGCCCCGGCGCCCCTTTGCATCCGCTGCCTTCAAGAGGCGCCGGGCCTTGTTCAGGGTCCTGGACCTGAAGTCCTCCCAGCGCTTCCTGACATGTTGTAAGTCCCGGACTGCCACCCCCTCCGCGTTGATGGCAGTCACGATGTCTGTCCAGATCCGAGTCCGTCCTTCCTTGTCGGCGCGGGAACTTCCAAAGAGGGCATCATACTGCCCCAGGACTTGCTCCACCAGGACACCAACTTCGGTGGCACTGAAGCTGGTGCCCCTCTGCCTCTCTGGCCGGGGGTTGTCAGTGGTCACAGATGGTGTTAGCCCCGACATGACAACCCCAGAGGCAGGAGTGGGTGGGCAACTGGGTCCTGGGGCTGGGCTGTGGAGCGATGGAATTCCAGTCGGGAGTCTTCTGTTCCAGCAGGGGTGGTCACAGCAACAGCACCCCTGGCTGATGTGCAGGCAGCAAATGGCAGTGCACGTGGGCAGCAGGCAGTCAGGCAGCAGCAGATAGCAGGTGGGAGCGTGCTCGGGGCTCTGGGGGGCAGTAATTCGGCCTTCTGGGCAGGAGCGTGGTCTCCCGTGTGCTCACGCGTGGCCAGCTTGGTACGGAGTGAATTGGCACGTGGAAATCCTGCACGTCAGCGTGAAAACCGAGGAAAGGCCCTTAGCGCGTAAGCGCGTCAGCACGCATACGCGATTCCATTGGACCAAAGGCCCTCAGCGCGTAAGCGCGTCTGTGACGTGACCCGCACGGGTGTTTCCCACACAGCACGTGATGACAGAGCACACGTGGAAAGACTGCACGTCAGAGTCTCATTGCGTGTGATTGGTGGAAATGGCCGTACACCGGGATACAGGTGCGCTGACGTACTTGCGTGTGTAAGTGTCCGCGCACACCTCATATACACGTACATAGGCCAATCGCGTGTACACGCACTTTTGTCCAATTACACGCGATGAGACTCTGACGTGCAGTCTTTCCACGTGTGCTCTGTCATCACGTGCTGTGTGGGAAACACCCGTGCGGGTCACGTCACAGACGCGCTTACGCGCTGAGGGCCTTTGGTCCAATGGAATCGCGTATGCGTGCTGACGCGCTTACGCGCTAAGGGCCTTTCCTCGGTTTTCACGCTGACGTGCAGGATTTTCACGTGCCAATTCACTCCGTACCAAGCTGGCCACGCGTGAGCACACGGGAGACCACGCTCCTGCCCAGAAGGCCGAATTACTGCCCCCCAGAGCCCCGAGCACGCTCCCACCTGCTATCTGCTGCTGCCTGACTGCCTGCTGCCCACGTGCACTGCCATTTGCTGCCTGCACATCAGCCAGGGGTGCTGTTGCTGTGACCACCCCTGCTGGAACAGAAGACTCCCGACTGGAATTCCATCGCTCCACAGCCCAGCCCCAGGACCCAGTTGCCCACCCACTCCTGCCTCTGGGGTTGTCATGTCGGGGCTAACACCATCTGTGACCACTGACAACCCCCGGCCAGAGAGGCAGAGGGGCACAAGCTTCAGTGCCACCGAAGTTGGTGTCCTGGTGGAGCAAGTCCTGGGGCAGTATGATGCCCTCTTTGGAAGTTCCCGCGCCGACAAGGAAGGACGGACTCGGATCTGGACAAACATCGTGACTGCCATCAACGCGGAGGGGGTGGCAGTCCGGGACTTACAACATGTCAGGAAGCGCTGGGAGGACTTCAGGTCCAGGACCCTGAACAAGGCCCGGCGCCTCTTGAAGGCAGCGGATGCCAAGGGGCGCCGGGGCCACTTGTCGGAAGAACAGATGGGGGTCCTGGAACGCATATCCCCAGCGCTCCACATCCAGGTCCTAGAGAAGCAGAGCCGTCTGGAGTCGAGCGGTGAGTGTACATGCATCCTGGTTGTGAGCAGGGCGTGTGGTGATCATTCCCCATTGTGCCAGTTGCACATCTGTTTGTATGGGGTGGAGTATGGGTGGGGGTGTACAGGGCCGTGGGGCTGACACATGCGAGGGCTGTAATGTGTGAGACATGGATGGTGCTTGTGTGTGTGGGCTTGCATGGCAAATGCAGTTGTGCGTGCACACATGTTTGGATGAATGTGTATGTAAGTAGACATGTCCGTGATGTCAGGCATGTATGTTGTTTTCGGCTGCATGTATGAGCACTGTGTACATGTGCATGTGTGTGTATTTGTCAAAGGTGCAACAGTGATGCTACATGGATGCATGTGACAGCGGTATGTGGAAGCCTGATTGGCAGATGTGACATGGATGCCCGTCTGAACAGTGCGACACTTGGCAGAGGTGTAGACATGCATGCAAGTGTGGTGGTGTGTGTACATGTGTGGTGCACTTCCTGTGTTGCATGTGATGTATGGCTCCCCTTTGGCTGCTGATGCTGTTGTATGTGTGGGGATGGTGGTGGCAGTTGCGATATGGCTGTGGTATGGCTCATGTGTGCCAGTTGCAATGACATGTCTGTTGGGGATTGTGATGACATGTCTGAGGTTTGCCAATGCCACTCATGTGCAACTGTCATGCGTGTATGTGTCCATTGTACAGTGCCCTGATGCCTGTGTTTTGTTTCTCCCTGTCTGCAGCGTCAACTGATGAAGAGGGCGGAGAAGGTGCTGTGGAGCACAGCGGCGGGGATCCGACCGCCAGCCGGAGACGCAAGGCCCGGCTCCCCTCCCGTGTTGTCATCTCGTCGGGGAGTGAGGAGTCCGGTGCCGCGTCCCAGGCCGCAGCTGCCGGGGGGAGGTCCAAGAGGCGGAGGTTGCAGTTGGACTCCTCGGCAGCAGAAGGGGCAGCTGGGACCCCACAGGGCCCAACAGGGGAAGATGGCACAGAGTCATCCAGGTTGGTGGGGGGTCTGGTGGAGGAGGAGGCCGTGCAAGCACCAGAGACGGGGTCTGGAGGTGGGGATCCCACTGGTGCTAGTGGTGCAGTCCAGGACCAGGGACAGGAGGCAGCACAGGCGGCCGCGGAGGTGCCTGTGTGCAATCCTGTCCCCGATCCTGTCCCTGCATCATCTTGCACCAGCAGGGATGCCTACGTCCAGACCCGTTTTCAGGCAGGGGATGAGCTGACGTCAACTGGCCTTCCTCTGCCTGCGGACGTGGCTATCCAGGTCCGGGTTGAGCCTGTCCTGGCTGGTGTGGCGTTGCGTCAACGGGCCATGCGAGGTGACCTGCAGTCTTTTCATGGAGAGACTGCACGTCATCTCGAATGGCTCGTTGACCACGTCAGCCTGCTGGGACAGGTCACCCAGACCGGATTCCTCCGTCTGATGGGGCTTGTTCCGACCCCCTCCTCAACTGGACCCCCTACGCGCCAGTCGTCCTCTGTGCCATCTTCCCACCCATCAGTCACCTGGGTGCCCTGTGGAGCTGCCTCTGACAGTGCGGCCAGGCTGGTGGAGGAGGCATCTCTGCCACAGTCGGGAGTCGGACGTCCAGCAGGGGTGGCCACATCAACAACTGCACCCCAGCCGGCGGAGGATGTGCAGGCAGCAGGAGGCAGTGCACGGGCAGAGGCAGAGCAGCAGCAGCAGCAAGATGGTGGGAGCCATGAAGGCTCGGGGCCTTCGACATCGGAGGGGCAGGCATCGGCCGGAGGGCAGGAGGACCCAGGACAGAGAGTGTCTTCCGTGTGGCAGCGGTTGGGCCACGCCATAGGTGCGGAGCGGCGGCGGGCGGAAGAGGCGCGGCTCACAATGGTCAGGGCGGAGAACTCCATGCGGAGGGCCCTGAGGCGGGCCGAGTGCCTCGAGGCAATCCGCAGGGGGTTGGAGGAGGACACGGCGTCGTCCCTGCGGACCCTCGGGGCCATGGAACTGGACCGCCTCCGGGACATCGAACAGGAGTTCGATGATGCCCTGGCCCGGAACACCACAGAGTGAGCCGCTGGACTTGCCCACCGCCTTTGTACATAGTTCTTTAGTTTTAGGTTTCCTTTGTTTTTTCTTATGATTTGGAGTCGACGGACACTGCTCCACTTTTTGTATATAGTTGATATTTAGGTAGGTTTTTTAGGAGGTTTCCTTAGTTCTGTTGTGATGATGGACACTTGTTATTTTTGTACATAGTTCTTTGTTGCACGGAGAGTTTTGACATTTCACTTTGGACAACATTTTTTGGATTAGATTTTCTAGTTTTGTGTTTTTATGCGGACATGCAGCTTCTTTTTTCACATTTACATTGTAGTTAGTTTTCTTTCTTTAGCATTTGTATTTTTTTCTAATACATTTTTTTTTACATTGTTCACTGTGTGGTTTCATCTCATTGGTTTCATGCATGTCATGTTGTGTGTTTTCCCATTCAATTGGAAAATATGTGTGTGACGGACATGGGTTCATTTGCTTCATGAACATTGGGGGTGTAACATGTGATTTCCATTTCCATGTGGGTGAATGGGTTACTTGGTAGGGCTTTTTGGCTGTGGAGGCTGACCAATACGCACATTGTGAGGACCTGGTGGGGGCTGCACATGGTGGCAGGGGGGTGGGGGTGGTGGGAGACATGAGTGGGGGCCTGGTGGAGGGTGACCCTGGTGGCTGGGGGGTGGGGGTGGTGGGAGACATGAGTGGGGGCCTGGTGGAGGGTGCCCCTGCACTGCTGGGGGGTGGGGGTGGTGGGAGACATGAGTGGGGGCCTGGTGGAGGGTGCCCCTGCACTGCTGGGGGGTGGGGGTGGTGGGAGACATGAGTGGGGGCCTGGTGGAGGGTGACCCTGGTGGCTGGGGGGTGGGGGTGGTGGGAGACATGAGTTGGACATGGGTGGGGGCCTACTGGCAGGTGCCCCACAGTGCTGGGGGGTGGGGGTGGTGGGAGACATGAGTTGGACATGGGTGGGGGCCTGCTGGCAGGTGCCCCACAGTGCTGGGGGGTGGGGGTGGTCGGAGACATGAGTGGGGCCCTGGTGGAGGGTGACCCTGGTGGCTGGGGGGTGGGGGTGGTGGGAGACATGAGTGGGGGCCTGGTGGAGGGTGCCCCTGCACTGCTGGGGGGTGGGGGTGGTGGGAGACATGAGTGGGGGCCTGGTGGAGGGTGCCCCTGCACTGCTGGGTGGTGGGGGTGGTGGGAGACATGAGTGGGGGCCTGGTGGAGGGTGCCCCTGCACTGCTGGGGGGTGGGGGTGGTGGGAGACATGAGTGGGGGCCTGGTGGAGGGTGACCCTGGTGGCTGGGGGGTGGGGGTGGTGGGAGACATGAGTTGGACATGGGTGGGGGCCTACTGGCAGGTGCCCCACAGTGCTGGGGGGTGGGGGTGGTGGGAGACATGAGTTGGACATGGGTGGGGGCCTGCTGGCAGGTGCCCCACAGTGCTGGGGGGTGGGGGTGGTCGGAGACATGAGTGGGGCCCTGGTGGAGGGTGACCCTGGTGGCTGGGGGGTGGGGGTGGTGGGAGACATGAGTGGGGGCCTGGTGGAGGGTGCCCCTGCACTGCTGGGGGGTGGGGGTGGTGGGAGACATGAGTGGGGGCCTGGTGGAGGGTGCCCCTGGTGGCTGGGGGGTGGGGGTGGTGGGAGACATGAGTGGGGGCCTGGTGGAGGGTGCCCCTGCACTGCTGGGGGGTGTGGGTGGTGGGAGACATATGTGGGGGCCTGGTGGAGGGTGCCCCTGGTGGCGGGGGGTGGGGGTGATAGGGGACATGAGTGGGGGCCTGGTGGAGGCTGCCCCTGCACTGCTGGGTGGTGGGGGTGGTGGGAGACATGAGTGGGGGCCTGGTGGAGGGTGACCCTGGTGGCTGGGGGGTGGGGGTGGTGGGAGACATGAGTGGGGGCCTGGTGGAGGGTGCCCCTGCAGTGCTGGGGGGTGGGGGTGGTGGGAGACATGAGTGGGGGCCTGGTGGAGGGTGCCCCTGCACTGCTGGGGGGTGGGGGTGGTGGGAGACATGAGTGGGGGCCTGGTGGAGGGTGACCCTGCACTGCTGGGGGTGGGGGTGGTGGGAGACATGAGTGGGGGCCTGGTGGAGGGTGCCCCAGCACTGCTGGGGGGTGGGGGTGGTGGGAGACATGAGTGGGGGCCTGGTGGAGGGTGCCCCTGGTGGCTGGGGGGTGGGGGTGGTGGGAGACATGAGTGGGGGCCTGGTGGAGTTTGCCCCTGCACTGCTGGGGGGTGGGGGTGGTGGGAGACATATGTGGGGGCCTGGTGGAGGGTGCCCCTGGTGGCGGGGGGGTGGGGGTGATAGGGGACATGAGTGGGGGCCTGGTGGAGGCTGCCCCTGCACTGCTGGGTGTTGGGGGTGGTGGGAGACATGAGTGGGGGCCTGGTGGAGGGTGCCCCTGCACTGCTGGGGGGTAGGGGTGGTGGGAGACATGAGTGGGGGCCTGGTGGAGGGTGACCCTGGTGGCTGGGGGGTGGGGGTGGTGGGAGACATGAGTTGGACATGGGTGGGGGCCTACTGGCAGGTGCCCCACAGTGCTGGGGGGTGGGGGTGGTGGGAGACATGAGTTGGACATGGGTGGGGGCCTGCTGGCAGGTGCCCCACAGTGCTGGGGGGTGGGGGTGGTCGGAGACATGAGTGGGGCCCTGGTGGAGGGTGACCCTGGTGGCTGGGGGGTGGGGGTGGTGGGAGACATGAGTGGGGGCCTGGTGGAGGGTGCCCCTGCACTGCTGGGGGGTGGGGGTGGTGGGAGACATGAGTGGGGGCCTGGTGGAGGGTGCCCCTGGTGGCTGGGGGGTGGGGGTGGTGGGAGACATGAGTGGGGGCCTGGTGGAGGGTGCCCCTGCACTGCTGGGGGGTGTGGGTGGTGGGAGACATATGTGGGGGCCTGGTGGAGGGTGCCCCTGGTGGCGGGGGGGTGGGGGTGATAGGGGACATGAGTGGGGGCCTGGTGGAGGCTGCCCCTGCACTGCTGGGTGGTGGGGGTGGTGGGAGACATGAGTGGGGGCCTGGTGGAGGGTGACCCTGGTGGCTGGGGGGTGGGGGTGGTGGGAGACATGAGTGGGGGCCTGGTGGAGGGTGCCCCTGCACTGCTGGGGGGTGGGGGTGGTGGGAGACATGAGTGGGGGCCTGGTGGAGGGTGCCCCTGCACTGCTGGGGGGTGGGGGTGGTGGGAGACATGAGTGGGGGCCTGGTGGAGGGTGCCCCTGGTGGCTGGGGGGTGGGGGTGGTGGGAGACATGAGTGGGGGCCTGGTGGAGGGTGCCCCAGCACTGCTGGGGGGTGGGGGTGGTGGGAGACATGAGTGGGGGCCTGGTGGAGGGTGCCCCTGGTGGCTGGGGGGTGGGGGTGGTGGGAGACATGAGTGGGGGCCTGGTGGAGGGTGCCCCTGCACTGCTGGGGGGTGGGGGTGGTGGGAGACATGAGTGGGGGCCTGGTGGAGGGTGCCCCTGCACTGCTGGGGGGTGGGGGTGGTGGGAGACATGAGTGGGGGCCTGGTGGAGGGTGCCCCTGGTGGCTGGGGGGTGGGGGTGGTGGGAGACATGAGTGGGGGCCTGGTGGAGGGTGCCCCAGCACTGCTGGGGGGTGGGGGTGGTGGGAGACATGAGTGAGGGCCTGGTGGAGGGTGCCCCTGGTGGCTGGGGGGTGGGGGTGGTGGGAGACATGAGTGGGGGCCTGGTGGAGGGTGCCCCTGGTGGCTGGGGGGTGGGGGTGGTGGGAGACATGAGTGGGGGCCTGGTGGAGGGTGCCCCTGCACTGCTGGGGGGTGTGGGTGGTGGGAGACATATGTGGGGGCCTGGTGGAGGGTGCCCCTGGTGGCGGGGGGGTGGGGGTGATAGGGGACATGAGTGGGGGCCTGGTGGAGGGTGCCCCTGGTGGCTGGGGGGTGGGGGTGGTGGGAGACATGAGTGGGGGCCTGGTGGAGGGTGCCCCTGCACTGCTGGGGGGTGGGGGTGCAGGGGGACATGAGCAGGTGTGCAGGGTAGTCCCCTGTTTTGTGGGCTGCCTGCAGGGGCTGTGGAGGGTGTACAGGGAACACCTGTGAGGACCCACCCAGCCTAATTGCGTGTGATAATTCCCGCACACCCCTGTAATACACGTACCAAGCCAAATCGCGTGTGATAATTCCCACGCACCCCTGTAATACACGTACCTGGCCAAATCGCATGTGAAACTTCCCGCATACCCCTGTAATACACGTACCCTGGCCAATCGCGTGTTGAACTTCCCGCGTACCCCTGTAATACACGTACCCTGGCCAATCGCGTGTTAAACTTCCCGCGTACCCCTGTAATATACGTACCCTGGCTAATCGCGTGTATAACTTCACGCGTACCCCTGTAATACACGTACCCTGGCCAATCGCGTGTTAAACTTCCCGCGTACCCCTGTAATACACGTACCCTGGCCAATCGCGTGTTAAACTTCCCGCGTACCCCTGTAATACACGTACCCTGGCTAATCGCGTGTTAAACTTCCCGCGTACCCCTGTAATACACTTACCCTGGCTAATCGCGTGTTAAACTTCCCGCGTACCCCTGTAATACACGTACCCTGGCCAATCGCGTGTTAAACTTCCCGCGTACCCCTGTAATACACGTACCCTGGCTAATCGCGTGTATGACTTCACGTGTACCCCTGATATGCACGTTACCCGCTTTGCGTTCCTTGTTTGGCTGCCCTGTAAACTGGTCCAGGGTTAGCGCAGCCCTTTGCGATGATTTAGCGATTTTGCTGGCTTTTCCTTGCGCGAGGGCGTTCTTGGGGGCGTTACTGGCGCTGCTGCAGGGTCGCTGCGATACTCTGCGCCACGGCTGGTTTGGGAGCATGAAATCCATGAATACGCTGTGCGCGGAAATCGGTTTTAGCGCACGTGCCTGGCGCAGTCAATCGCACGCGGACACTCTGCGCCAGCCGCTTGCGACACTTTTCTGCGAAATTCTATGAATTACCCTGTTTGTATCTTCACCATGCTTCATTTGATTACATGAATTTTAATGCCGGGAAAGACTTTGAATGTTGAGAATTGTTGTGTATAGGCATTTTGGAGTTTTCAGCAATAAAGCAAATGTCATTTATAGGCACATTTTTGGAGTTTCACTTGCAAAGTACTGCTTCTCAATTTGCACTCTGTTTGCTGGTCATGGAGTCCACTGGCACATTTTCGCAAGTGTGTGCTCTATTCCACCACACATGCACCATGGGTGGAAGGTTTTGCATCCATCTTTTTGTGTGTTGAAACACACAGTTTGTGTAGATTTTTGGCGCCCACAAGAGTTTTGCCACCATTGTTGCTGTTTCTTGCACCATAACTATCAGAGTGATGCCGCATAAGACAGCAGAGTGCGTCAATACATCCCACAATCCTGACAGTCAATATCTGTTCTCATTTACCCATAAATCCATGAAGTATACGTTCCTTTGTCTTCCAATGGGATACGTAGAGAGCCCTACCCTATTCTCTTAAATTTTAAAGAGAGATCTTGACTCAGCTCGGTTGCCATGCTGGTTCAATGCGTAGATGATCTGCTCACAGCCTCCCCATCCCTAGAAGCATGTGAGGAAGACTCTCACATTCTGTTGACAGCATTTGCTGAAAGGGGTCACATGGCATCAAAAGGCAAGTTACAGTTGTTTCTGCCCTGTGTGCGATACTTGGGCCATGAGATTTCAGCTACGGAAAGACATTTATCCCAATATTGGATTACATCAATCCAGAAAGTCCCCAAGTCCCAGACCACAAAGCAGATGAAAGGGTTCCTCAAGATGGTCAGTTAGGGCAGAAAATGGGTCCCGGCATATGTAACCATACATAATCACCTTGAAAACCTGCCACATGATTCAGCCCTGTAACCCTTCTATGACCTCAGGATGCAGAAGATGCCTTTGTCACCATTAAGCAAGAACTCACAATGACTCTGGCTTTAGGATTGCTGGATTATAGGAAGCCCTTTGTGCTGTACTGTGGTACATTTAACAGTTTTGCTCAAGGTGTGTTGACTCAGTTACACAGTGACAAACATTGGCCATATCCTACCATAGCGTAGCCTTAGATCCAGTAGCCGCGAGACTCCCAGATTGCCAGAATCCTAGCAAGCTGTTGCCGCTGCCACTCTGTTGGTAGAAAAGACTTAACAGTGAAGAATCACAATGTTATGATTGCAGTTTCCCATGCTGTGTTGTCATTATTGCATAAAGGGAAGACACATCACGTGTCCAACTCCTGTCTCACCTGATATGAAAAGTTGCCCATTTCTGCCGATAATACAACTTTGAACTGATGTTCATTCCTGAATCCCACGACTTTCCTCACAACCCCACAGCACAGGAACCTCATGCCTGTCAGGTTGTTGTTGAGATGATAATATCCCCATGTGCAGATTTGTCAGAAGTGCCACTGGTGAACCCAATCTGATTCTTTTCATGTATTGCTGGTGTCTCCATGACCCTCTCAATCATTCATGCCCTAAGGAAATACAATAGCATATGGTGCAGATGGTGCAACTTGTTCAGCGGCCTTAAAGGGGCCCTTGCTCCTAATTAATGTCTTGTTTGTGTTACAGTCCCATGGCCACTAATCGCCTCCATTTGAAGACTGGTAATACTCCAGAACCAAGCTCCTGAAGCTGAAAGGTGACCTGGACCCAACCGTATTGTAAATTGGGAGTACACTCCCCCTGGCATTCCCCAGACGGTTGCCTGGTGCACCCCAGGTATTCCTCCCCTACCTGGTCTATGAAGATCACGGCTTAGCCCATTCACTAAATCAAGATTGGACGGCCCCTGTTTTAGCCTCTGTGGCTCAAGGTTATTGTGAGAACTGTGTTATGTGTTTAACACACAGTATTGCAAGAGCGGTACCCACGGAACTGTCTGCACGTCCAGTACCAGAGAGTCCCTTCCTACATACAGACTTCACGTAGCTCCCCACCTGTATGAATTTTACTTACTGTTTAGTGATGGTAGATGTATTCTCTGGCAGGGTAGAAGCCTACCCACAGTGGCAAAAAAGCTGTTGGCAGGATTCATACTCCAATTCGGATTGGTCTTTTCACAATCAGCTCAGTGAAGCCCTGCCTGATCCAGCTACTGAGCCCTGCCACCCTTCACATCAAGCCGACTGGGTCCTGGTGAAGTTCCATCAATGGAAGACGCCCATCCAGCCTAGGTGGCATGGCCCGTTCCAGGTCCTCTTGACTACACACACAGCCGTTAAATGTGCTGGGATCCCAGCCTGAATTCATGCAGCACACTTACGCAAGATCGCCACCCCAGTCAGCAACACCAGCTCTGCTTTGACCGATCTTCTGCGGCTTGGCTCCATTCCCACCACAACCACCAGTCCTCCACCAATGATGCTGCCGATTGTTTGCTGATGTTAGACCATTCCAGCGCTACTGGAACAGAAAGGCTGGTATCAGAAGACGAGGGTGAGGCCCTCGATCACACAGAATGCTCAAGTGGTGAACCTAGACCAACTGCTTCTGGATCTCATCCACACAGTGAGGTCTGTACAGGAGCTATTGCTAGGGGTTCTTCATCAGTTGGTCTAAGCCCCATAGGACACTACCCAGATTCCGGCCTCACTCCTGGTGCACCGTCAGTGTCTGACTCCCCTGGATCTCACAATGCAGCCCCCAAAAGGTACGGTTTGCCGCCACACAGAAGAGCTCTGAGTACCAGTATTTCCAAACAAAGTGGCAACTGACCAGGTCACTCACCCCTGGATCTGTCCCCTCAATGACAATTAATCCCCCTGAGGTGTCCCTGCTGTTACCACCTGTTGGTCATTCCCTTTGTTTTAATGACCCTCAAATGCACGTGAATTTGGTACTTTGGTTATCTATAGTTGGAACTTTTAACTGGAATTTCCGATTACAAACTATAAACTAAGGAATTCTTTGCTCTGCATTTGATTTCTGTTGGAACCTTTGAACAGTGATATTTACCTTGCTGAAACCTATGAAACTTTGAACTGAAAGCTGTCGCCTGGCAAGCTTATATCACTTGTGCCTCATGCATCACCTGCCCTGATAAACTGAACAGAACTTTGTCTTTTAGCCACAAACTTCTGAGCTGGTCTGACAACCTGATATATTAACTTGTACCCTCAAGAATTGGCCCCAGTGTAAACTATGTTGGCTATGTTTCTGTTATCATCGTTATTGTTAAAATACTAATATATTATCATTTCAGTGTGACTTATGCTTTTCGCACAACCTGTCATGAAAACTATGGTTTCTCTGCACATCCCTGGGTTCAGAGTGAAAACACTTATCTGCACCACTACTGGCATTATGCCTGTATTTTTAATCTTACTTACTACTGGGTCTGTACCCATCTGCCTCACAACCTATCCTCCAAGTTCCATATTGTATCCACATCCTTCCGTGGGAGAATGTATGTTTGAATCTTAAATTGGTCAACCAGTCCCAAGGCCTAGGACCCTGTAGGTGTTACGCTCACCTGACTCCCACGGAGGCGCTGGCCTGGTTCGCGCTGCTGTGACCTCTTCTAAGGTGATGCGCAGGGTTCGGAAGACGGACTGGACCGGGCCCCCAAATCTGGCTTGTCTGGCTCGCAGAAGTATCCTTCTGTAGGCGAAAATAGGGGATTAACTGTCTGCGGGGTTATGCAATCGGCCTCCCACTTTCCCCTCTCACCCTCCTTGAAACCCTTCTGTGATTTCTCGTAGCGTCTCACCTCAGAGTCTGGAAGGACGAGCTCTCCATCCTGCTTCTGATGCGGGAGCGCGTTGGTATCCAGTTACTTCACTGGATTTTCGGATTGGTGAGAACCAAACTTGCTTGGCTTCCAGGTAAGTTTTTTGATAAGAGGTTCCCCTTGTGTCCATGCATTAATGTACTAATGCTAGTGTCTTTTTCCCCATAGGGGCCGGGGTACGGAATGCCGGGGAACAGGCACCGACCCGAGATGAGAGGTGAAATCCTTGTAGAATTCAGGTAAGTCTTTAATGAGCGTTTTTTGGTAATGTCTTTTCATTCGCTCATTAACGCTGATGTCTCTTTTTCCCCTTAGGGGCCGGGGTCCGGAAATGCCAGGATGCGGCGCGGACCCGAAATGAAGAGGGAATGAATCAACAGGTAAGTCTTAACATGGAGATTTAGCTTTCCTTATTCCCTTCTCTCTCTCACCTTTTGTTCTGGTCTTTTTCTCCCTAGGCGCTGGGGCGTGACTGCAAATCCGGATGATCGCTGCTGAACATGGAGGTGCCCTGTAAAGGTGAGTGGAATGCGGCGCTGCAGCGATCGACGCGATGAGCTTTTAAATTAAAGTCTTCCTTTTCAGGATTATCGGCGAGATGTCTCCGGGATGCGGATTTAGCAGGTAAGGACTTTTCCTTCTTCTGTTCTCTTCTTCTCTTCCTTTGCAGGTGATCCAGGATGCTGGCAGGCGTGGCAGAAGTCAGGATGCAGGAGCAGACACGGTGAGCGTCCAGCTGCTAGATGCAGAACAACGCAAAGCACATGTGGCTGTTCGGGTGGGGTTTAAATAGCCTTGGAAGAAGTTCCAGGTATGTATCCTTCCTCCAATCAGGTATGTATCCTTCCCCGACCTCGCCCGGATGGTAAATTAGTCCCACAGGTAAAGTAGTTCCTTTCAGGCCTCAAGGAGGCCGGGATCCTGCAGCATGGTCTGCATCAGGTAAGTGCACCCAAGCATTCCCATAATGAGCCTGGCGCCTATGGCGCCAGGACTGATGTCTTTTATGAGCCTGGCGCTATAGGCGCCAGGACACTGTCCAAAGGGCCCCTATATGGGGTTGCTGGGACCTTCCTTGGGGACTGGATGTCCGCTTTCGGGGACGCCGGGCTTGAACCGGCTCCCCGGGAGCGGGCATCATGACACTAGGATTGCTCATCCCCCCTTGGGTTTTATCGGTCCTCTGAATTTCCCCAGCCCTGACCAAGTACACACCAAGCCTGCAGCACTCCATCTTCATTCCCCTGCAACTGGCCTTGTATACTACACTAACTCAGGTCCACTGTTCATGGGAACTAGCAAGTGTCATTATTACTTATGGATCAATTCCAGTGTCTTGATCAATAAGCTTGCATTTGCTTTCGACCCTACATATTTCATTTTCCCAATCTGTGTACTCCAGGTTTTCCGGGACCTATTTCATTTGGAGGGACAAAGCTTATCCCTGGCTGACCATTAATTGGGAGGGAGTTGTTACATGGGGTATATCCTGCCCGCAATGCAAGATATTCCCCCCTTTCCTGCTCAGTCCCACCCCAGGGGAAGCACTGCCTGGAAAGATTTTGCTGCTGGGGTAGGATATCTCATACCAGCCCTTGGGCTCAAGATACTGAGAGACCATCTCCATTTGTCACAGTTAGTAGAGGAAATTGCAAATGCTAAAGAACAGGTTTTTATAATACTCCAGGAGCTCCTTAACTCCTAGCAACTCTATGTTATACTTGTCTACAATCCCAGATGGTCTAGAACTATTTTAGGACTACTAAAGTGTCAATAAACTGCTGTCCAAACATCACCATTCATTATTTCGTACACTGTTTTCGTTTAATATTGGTTAAATACACATAGTCGACACGTGTTTCGACCACTTGCAGGTCTTCTTTAGGGATATTTACTTTATACAACAAATAATTTTTGTAAACCGCTAATTGTATATAAAAACGAATTGTTAATCCATGTCGACAGTACAACACATACCGAAATAGTTCCCAAAAGGGGAATTTTGTGGTTACAAGGAAGGTTACAGACATAATAAAGTACAGCCAATATACATCGACCCACATGGATGTGTTGTTAACCAAGTCAAGAAATTAATTCCAAATGTAAAGGTTCAGAACCATTACCAAGAAACAAGGGAAAAGAGAAAAAAAATCGGGGAAGGGAAAAATAATGGGGGAAAGTTAAAAGGAAAAAGGAAAAATAATAAGAAAATTCATTAATGCACTGTTCATGTACATACCATTGTCACAAAGTCTCCACCAAAAATGGCCCAACACCATCGCTACTCCTATGAGTGTCTTGCAGGAAATGTAAGGTGTGGTAGCCCAACTGTATTCCTTAATGCCAAGTTTCACAAAGTTGCAGCACATTTTAAATGTCGTATTTACCAATGTGCTTTCTGGTGATCCTCCGTTAATATGCCAATTCAAGGTTGAACTGAAAAGTCCCCCTCATTCTAAGGGCAGTTCCCCCTACAACTAAACATACATGTTTGATACTATGAGAGGGGAACCGATCATCCTCCTATTTCTACATTTTACAATCGCATGCATATTCCACAATAGTTTAGGTGTGAAAATTATTCAAGCAGTTTTCTGATGACCCACTGCTAAGAGAAACGCTGTCAGTGATTACCTTTAAGTAAATATCTTGTAGCTTCTTCTTTATATTGTACAGTCAGTGTAGATCATCTCTTCAGTGTACTACACCATTGTGTCTGAAAGAACCATGGTGGTTCCCAACAGCCCAGCTACATTCCCAGATTAGTTTTGATAAGGCATACCTCTCGGGTATTCCCTTGATTCCTCATTCAAAAGGACATCCTGTTGTATGATTTTTACTTCAAGTTCCTCCCGCGATGTGCATGTTCCAGTCTCTAAAAGATAATGGGGTCATTACGAGGTTGGAGGTAGCCATGGTGCTATTAGCACCACGGCTACCCCTTTACCGCATTCTGGGTCCAGGTTCCCGAAATAGGGATTTACCGGGTCATTCCAACCTTGGAGGACCCGGTAAATCCCCATTCCGGGAACCATTCCCCATTCCCATTTGAGCCCCCATAGGGCTCAATGGGAATGGGGATGGAGCTAATAACAGTACCATAATTTGCGGTACCGTTATTAGCTCTGAAGTCCCTTAACGGGTCCTTTCCATAACGCCTGGTAAAACCAGGTGTTAAGGAAAGGACCCGCTAAGGGACCTCGGAATACGGTGGTAAGGGATTACCGGCACCGGTGTCCTTACTGGTGCTGGTAATCCCTTACCTCCAACCTCGTAATGACCCCAATAAGTCTAAGCAGTTGCCTAGGGGCCTATTTTTCACATCAGTTAAACTTGTATGGGTTGTGTGAAAAACCTGAGGGTTTATTTTTTTTATTTTTTTTTTATTTTTTATTTGGCATTATTATGTTTTACAATTTTGAAAACCTTTCACCAACATTTTTACAAGTTAGTTCATTATTGTCACATATGGCAGTCAAAGCAGAAGAAAGCAATTTCAAAAGAAAAATCAACAAGATTAATAAAAATGAATGCCAAATTCACTCAAAGGGCCTCATTACGACCCGGATGGTAAGGGATTACCAGTACCGGTAAGGGCACCAGTAATTCCTTACCGCCCAATTCCGAGGTCCCTTTGCGGGTCCTCCCTTAACGGCTGGTTTTACCAGCCGTTAAGGGAGGACCCGCAAAGGGACTTTGGAGGTAATTACAGTACCGCAATTTGCGGTACCATAATTACCGCCTTCCCCATTCCCATTGAGCCCTATGGGGGCTCAAATGGGAATGGGGAAGGGCCATGGTGAATGGGGAATTACCACCCCTGCAAACCGTGGAATTGGGCGGTAATTCCGCCATTCACCATGGCGGAATCGGTAGTTTACCAGTGGCAACCATGGCGCAAATAGCACCATGGTTACCGCCCGGGTTGTAATGAGGCCCAAAGAGTCTTATTATTCTGTTACACAATTACTTCCAGTCTTTTCTGAATTAAAGTAAACATTTTGCCACCGCTAATATAAGATGTGATTGTACACCCTCAATTATCATCCACCACCAATCCTCCGTAGATCTGCCACGATGTTTCCTCAAAATTTCAATTATCTCCAATTCTCTTTCCGCCGATAGCTCAGATCACCTCAAAAGCAGATGTTGAATGGATTCAATCTCGTTTTCTGGGTGGCATAGTCTAGAGATGGGTAGGATATTTGAACCTTTTCTCTCACTCATCTGCAGCTTCGAAGGAAATAAGTTCAGGTGCAAGCGTAAATATTGCATCCTTAAGAGTGGGTTTGGAAACATATTTATATAACGTGGCAGCGCATTCAATTTCCAGGGCATATGCCAAAACTCTTCATAGTGTTTATATTCATATAAAGATTCTAGTGTCTCTATCTAGTCATTTTCATACAATTATTTTTTAATTTGATCAAGTTCTCGGAGTAAAGCTTCTGATGTTTCATTCATATTCTTTAATGACCTCAGGCAGATGCTTTCCCATTCCTTCAAAAGCTTCTCAGACGAATCCTGTAAGGCCTGCTTTAGTACTACAAATCCTCCATTTCCATAGAGCTGTTGCATTAAAGGATGTCAAAGCCAGCTCTCTTCTGATGTTAACCATAGGAGTACTCTTTGGCAGATCTAATGCAAAACCTGAGGGTTTTTCCCTTCCCACTCCCCAGGGATCGTCTAAACAGTTGGCCTGGGGAGGGCCATCAATTTTGGATCCTGACCCTGAGGGTGGACTTGCGAGGAAGGATCACCTGTCATAGAGGGTCCTCTGGGATTGGGGAGGGATTACCCAAAGATGAGACATGGTATCTCCTCATTTCAAACATCCCCTACCTGACATTCCCTCAGCCCATATGGCTTACTGTCCCCCAGACACCCACTGTCCCTATTCCTTTGACGGAAGGACTGAGACAAGGAAGAGGAGCATTTCACCAGAATACTCTTAATTTCCAAAACACCAGTGTCATTGAAACAAAGAAACTACATTCAGAGGCACTCTACTATTTTCATGAATGTCCTACTAATAAGGCCCGGCAAAGACGGGCACTGGGCGAAGATTGTATCTACCTGAAGACTGTTAATACTTCACAGGTGTTTGCCATGGCACACCATTACTGCCGATTTATTTGTGTTCTTTAATAGCTTTCACCACCATATTCGATCTACAATGAACCTTAGTTGAAGAATTCATGTGGTCCCCAGCTGCTCTGCATAGTGCAAGTCTTTACTTGTGAGATCCATTCAAGGGTGCATTATCGCCTTCTGGGAAGAGTTTACTTATAGTAAAATCTGAGAAATTTTACTGGCTGCATTTGACAGGTATTTCTTTCCCTGTGAAATACTTGTGGCTGAGCAAGTTCAGCCTTGGTGTTAATAGATGATTCACTTACATCAATTTGGCTGGCCAACAAGGAATGGCACACATCTCCCGAATTACCTCCGGCTCCTTTCATAACACCCTGCTGGTGTACTTAACCACTGCCTTAGCTCTACCTTTTTGACCTCCTATTGGCTCTCTTAAGCACTTTCTTAGTCAATGTATGTTATAAAGCAGGACCCATCTCCTGCTGGTTTTTACCACTTCTTGAGCCTTCACTTCTCCTGCTCGTATTAATATTAAGGTTTGCTTTCATCTTCTGCTTATTCACCTTTTTCCTCTTCTGCCATTCTTTCCGTGAGATAAAACTGTCTTGCAAACATACTACTTCCTCCTCCTTTTCACACTTCTCCCCCTCCTCATTTCCCATTTAGTAGATTCCAGCACGTCTTCGTCATATTGGGCCTCATTACGACCCTGGCGCTAAGTGAAAAATGATGGCGGTAAATGGTTACCGCCATCGTTTTCCGCCAGGTCCGATCATGACCCGTGACCGTTAACTACGATGCTATTAGCGGCATTGTAGTTAACGCTGGCGCTAACTGCGCCAAGGGTGCACGCACGCGACCGCCCACACCGTACTTAGCGCCATGGCGGAAAGGTACGCAAATGCCGACCCAAGCGGACATGCACCTAACGCCATCACCCAGGCCGTTAAGTACCTTACCGCCATGGTGCAAATAACGCCATCGCGAACCAACCGTAAAGGGCCATGTTAAGTGAATGCAGCTGCCACAGGTGCACAGAAACAGCACAGGTGAAGGCAATACAGACTCAGGGAAGCACAAAAAGAGCACACCCCACCCCTTCCCACACCCAGTCACACTCCACAATTATGCCAATACGACTAGCAATGTTGGGGCTGGAGGACCTGATAGCAATGCATGTGCTACAACAGCAACAACAACAACAACAACAGGCAGCACAGAGGAGACGCAGGAGGAGAAGGAGGGCAAGGCAGGCCCAGCAAGCCCCACCAGCACAGCCAGTGCCACCACGCAGGCAGCCCCCAATCCCACGCATCAGAGCCAATCCATTCAACCTCACTGCTGAGCAGATCCACACCCTGTACCGTTTGGACCGGGACACCATCACCGCCATCGTAGACATGACACACAACGACATTGTCAGCATGATAGAAAGTCCAACCGCCATCCCCCCCCCTACTGAAGGTAGTGTCTGTACTCCACTTCCTGGCCACAGGCACCTACCAGCACACAGTGGGGCACCTGCATGGCATTTCACAACCATTATTCTCACGAACACTCATCCAAGTGCTCGATGCCCTCCTCAAGCACACAGACGACCACATCTCATTACCACGGACTGCCCAGGAGATTGCAAACACCAAAGTGGGTTTCCATGCACTAGCCGGCATACCCGGTTGCATTGGTGCCATCGACTGCACCCATGTGGAATTGGTGGTTCCACGTGCCATGGAGGTACCGTACCGCAACCGGAAACAGTTCCACTCAATCAACGTGCAAATGGTCTGTGACTCCAACAAGATCATCACACATTGTTGTGCCCGATTCCCCGGATCAACCCATGATTCTATGGTCCTGAGGAACTCCACAATACCACGCTACATGGAGCGACATGCAGGCCCAAGATCCTGGCTACTCGGTGAGTCCAATGTCATGGAAGTGGGCAGGTGAATGACGTACCGATGCATACTCCACCTGGCAGAAAGGGGGGGGGATGATGCATACTCCACCTGGCAGAAAGGGGGGGGGATGATGCATACTCCACCTGGCAGAAAGGGGGGGGGGTGATGCATACTCCACCTGGCAGAAAGGGGGGGGGTGATGCATACTCCACCTGGCTGTGAGTAACACAGAGAACGGAGACAGTGGATGGGCACTCACAATGCAAACAAACCCTCTGCATACATTGGGTGATGGCATGCAAAACAGGCCATGGGAGCCATGAGCATATACTGGTTGCATTGTGTGAATCAATCAGTGCATGTAGAAGTGAGCCAAAGTAACAGTTGGATGCGAGCCATGGTGGAACATCATGTTCCTGATCAGACAACATGACTGACACATACATTCTCGCCTACATACAGGTGATGCAGGCTATCCCCTGAAGAGGTGGCTCCTTACACCAGTCCGGAACCCGCAGAACCAGCACGAGGAGGACTTCAACCGTGCACATACACGTACTCGTGTGGTCATAGAGCAGACATTCGGCCTATTGAAGGCACGGTTCCGAAGCCTCAGCAGGTCTGGTGGCGCACTCCTGTATGGCCATGAGAAGGTGGCAAAGATCGTCATGGCATGTGTCATGCTACACAATATGTGCGTCAGACGGAATGTGCCCCTGCCCCCTGACGCAGAACTGCAACCACCTGATGGTGAGGATGAGGAGGGTGCAGATGGGGCGGCACCCCATGGAGGAGGCGATGCACAGGAGGGGCGTGCAATGCGCCAAAGTATCATCGACCACTGCTTCTAGCACACACGGCTGGTGTTAATCACATGGAGACTGCACTTGGGGCACTGTGTGTCTCTGGGACATGCACACTGTGGACTGTACACCAATAAAGCACACATACGCAATGAAAATGTCCACACATTACTTTTTTTGAAAGAAAAAAGTGTATTGAAATTATGAAATGTCGTGTCACACCCCTCCCACCTCCCCCCTGCACACCCCAACACACCCCCTCCCACCTCCCCCCTGCACACCCCAACACACCCCCTCCCACCTCCCCCCTGCACACCCCAACACACCCCCTCCCACCTCCCCCCTGCACACCCCAACACACCCCCTCCCACCTCCCCCCTGCACACCCCAACACACCCCCTCTAGGTGTCAACAGATGCCTGTGACAGTGGCCACAGGCTGTTACATGCCCCCTCTCCCGGCCCCCGGGGCACCCCTGGCTGTGGAGCGCAGGTTACGTCCGGAACGTCGCACAGGGCTGCTCTGTGCAGAACTGGCAGTGGAGGATGTCCCTGGATGCCCCTGTGCATGCACATCCGGTAGGGTGTGGGTGTGCCCGGTGAGCGCACGACGCAAGGCGGCAAGTTCCGCACAGATGTCCCTGGACATGGCCTGCATGGCATCCCTCAGGGTGGCAGTGCACTGTGCTACTTCGGCCCTTAGGGTCTCCGTGGCCTGTTCAATGGCAGACCTAGCCCCCACACATTCCGCGGCATGCTCATTCAGCATCGTGGCCAGTTGATGCTGCCGTTCAGTGATGTCCTCGAGGGACTGCTGGCCCTGATGGCCCATGGCCAGTGCTGGTGGAGTGATGGAGGGGCTGCTCCCCTCCTGTGGAGTGTGGACAGGGCATGAGGGGGAAGGCCACTTCTCTACCTCGGTGTGCCCTTGTGTGTGATCCTCATGGGGGCTGGCGTCTGAGAAACAGGGGGAATGTAGTAGGTCAGTGGGGCTTCTGACCTCGTGCTCCATGTCTGAGTCTGAGCATGCAGCTGTTGCAGCTGTCTCACCGATGTTGCTGCTGGCTGCTGACCCCGTGCCTTCTGTGGCAGGCAATGTCGGTGGAGGTGGTGCAGCTGCTGCTGGCCTGCTGCCTACAGGGGTGCTTGCCGGTGGGACGTCAGGTATGCTTGCAGTGGGACCTGCTTGTAGTGGGGTCTGCCTCACTGCAGCTGAGGTTGAGGGTGCAGGGACGTTATTGATCGCCTTCTTGGCTCTCTTCGGCGCAGGGGTGTCCTGGTCCTCTGGGTGTGAATCTGTGCCTGTGGTGGAGCAAATGAGGGAGGGCGTTATTGATGGGTCTGCGGACTTTGGAATGACAATGATTGACATTATTCTGGTCAGTAGATGAGGCAGATTTCAGGCAGTGCCATGCAGGTTGTCTCCTATTAGTGTGGAATGTGGATGCAGGTATGTGGGTGCCAGCAGTGCATACAGGGTGGTGCTTGCATGTGGCTATGGGCAGTGTTGATATGTGTTGCATTTACACTCTAGGGCAACCTTGTGCTACACATGATTGGACTGCAGTGACTATGGCATGTCTTGTTTGAGGCACCTACCTTCATCGCCTGATGTCGGAGCTCCCCTTTCCATCCCTCCGACGCCTTCAATGGATTCCATGCCAATCGTGGTAGCACAGATCTCCTCCCACGGTTGGAGTTTTAGGGGGGATTCCGACCCTCCACCGGTACCCAGGGCAAGGTTGCGGTTTGCAGAGATGACGGCTCTGACCCGTATGCGGAGGTCGTCCCAGCGCTTCCTGCACTGCTGTGGGGTGCGGGGTACGGTCCCCACCGCGCTGACGCGCTCAGCCACCAGGGCCCAGATGGCCTTCTTCTTCGCTATGGCTGTCCTGGTCATTTCCGGGGAGAAAACGACACCTGCGTTGTCTTGCAGGGTCTCCGTAAGCATGCAGAGTTCCTCCCGGCTGAATCTCTCCTGGCGCTGGCGGTCACATGCCTTTTTCACAGCTTTTGGCATTTTCGGGTACTTGGATGGGTGGGTGATAGGTTGGGACAGGTGTCTGGGTTGGGTCTGGTGTTGTTCGGTAGAATGGCAATGGATTGTGTTTTTAAAGATGGCCGACGGGCTGTTTCCCGTTTCAGCGCGATGACGCTATTTCCGGTTCTGCTTTTTACGGCCGCTGCAAATTGCGGTGGCCGCTACTTACGGTGGCCGCTACTTACGGTGGACGCTACTTACGGTGGACGCTACTTACGGTGGCGGAAGTGCACCTTGCTCGCTTTACGATGCCGGTAGGAGCCTTTTCCGCCATGGCGTTAATTGCATTACCGCCATTGCGTAATGCACGTGCGCGATGGGTCGTAATGTGGCGCTCTTTACGCCATCGGCCCACGGCGTAAACGCTCATTACGCCATGGCGGTAATGACGGACGATTACCGCCTGGGTCGTAATGAGGCCCATTGAGTTGATCTATCTTCATCATTCAAAAAGGGTAGCTTGTGTATTGTGACTAACTCTTCTTCATGCTGCAATTACCTTGCTGTTGAACATTTTGAGTTATTCATCAATTTCACCTGTCTCTCCAGCTTTCCCGAATGACGCTACACCTCTCCATGAATGCCGCAGCATAGATTAATCAATATTTTCAATGCAAAGTTAACCACTTTATTATGCAGTGAATTATTAACTATCTCTTCATCAAAGCTTAATGATATCAGATCTCGATGAGTGTGCATTATCTTCCTCCTCGTTCCCTCCGAACAAATCAGGCGCGATAGTCAAGCTATCAGAGAGTTTTGATGAAGCCACATGAACAGTTTTACTGCCACGATCTATATAGTTTACCTGGGCTAAATGGTCAGTAGTCGGAATGCAAATTACATAAATTGAATAAAGAATTATTATCAATGGGGTGGTGGAAGATAGGTTGATCATAAACTTATAAGAATGGATTTCCATGTGGCTAGTGATTGGCGCCATATTCGTTTCTTGGAAATACATCGGAATTTTCCCTTTATGGCCTGGGCTGCCCGACTCTCCTTGGGTTCCCACAGGTGTACCAGCTCCTTTATTAGACAAGTCTATGTTATTCTCCAGTGGAACACAGCTCATTTGACCCTGTGCTGTCATGGATTAACTTCAGAGGTTGTACTTTCCTTTAGTCACCTACTGCATAACCAGGCCACTGGCCAACTAGGACTGTACTAATGTAAACTTGCAACTTGCACAAATAATACAAGTGTAAAAGACTGACCTCCAAAAAAGGTTTCGGCCAAGGATTACAGCAGACCTTAAGGACATTTGCAGCTTGGTTAGTCCGGGCCATCCAGCCGACCCAGACCACCAAGACTGCGACATCTGCTTCATTCCGCTCTCCGCACAGGCAGCTGATGTTATCTGTGAGCTATGTCTGTTGTCTCATGGTCCGTGCAGCATTACTCAGGCACAACCACTCAGGCACTCAGGCATACCCAAAATTATTCTTATAAGAAGGAATATCTTGGGGTTTAGCTATGTGCTAAGCTTGATAGGATCTGTCATGTTGAGAATGAGGCATTATTAAAGCACTGCTGTTTAATAATTACATCTTGGAACAAGTTGTCATCATCTTAGATTGGGTGGTACAATATCGCTAAATTGCCTGTACTTCCAACATTGGAATATCTATTAACCGACATCCAAGTTTACATTCAAGTATCCTTAAAAGATTACAGTCAGCGATGAGGTTATCAGGAAACGCTGTTTGTTAAAAGACGGCTGTTTTCTGCTGAGGTTCTATTTTATTACAAGGGTGCTCCTTATCCCACCAATGTATGGATTCACTGATTTTAATGGATGGATATGCAGATTACTGAGGTGTAGGCCAGAGGAGGAGTTATTTGATGAAATTTGGTAATTAAAGTTATTTTATCTCCAAAAAGTAAAGTTGAAGGAGCTTCGTATGATGCTTTATCAGTTGGCCTGCTGCTGCGGCACTTATCAAGTGCACGTCAATCAGTATGTTTTCCCAGTGTCTTCACTGCCACTACCACTGACCATTATGCATAAAACATAAACAGCCCACACATTTGGGGAGTTTCTAAAATGATATGGATTCTAACTCATCACGCACATTTCACTGTCTTAAAACCTTACAAGTTATCCATCATCATCTGTGATTGGCAGAAGTGATAGCTCCCATTTGAATGGTCTGCCTATTGCCAATGCTGAATTGCATGCTGAAAGCGTGACAGTGACAAACGAAGGCAAATGGTAGGCTGCTTTGAACACCTTCACAACCTGAACATCAAGTGATGCTGAAAACCTTGGAGGCAAATTAAGTATGTTTGGGGATGCTGATCCTCAAAAGCCTAAAATCAACTATGACTGAATTCAATGTGTACATACATGAAATAACCACCTACATAGACAAACTGCACCAAAATATCAGAAATAGGCCAGTGAGGATGCTAGGATTCCGGAGGTTAGACTAAATTAACCAAAGAATAGAATAAGAGGGCACGAGGATACAGTGACGGCCTGCATCAGGCCCATCTTCCAGACCTGCACAAAGAACTGTGATCACTTGACTACTAAACTAAAGGGGTCAGAATATGACATCATTGTTTGACAAAGAGAAGTAATAAGTGATATGACATTGGTTTCACTTATCAATATACATTGACTTCACTACAGAAGAACACATTCGCTGAATACATTCTAATAGTGTTATGAACATTGAAAGAAAAATATTGCATAATACATGAAGTGAAGCAGAGGATATGACTCACTGTGAAGCGACAGTCTTTGTTCCTCCATAAGCAGCTCTAGTTTTTGTTTGAAAAGGATTTGCACTGAAACAAACCAGGAGATACCTATGAGCATCTCTGATTTACACCAGCTAGCTCATAACTGGATCACATCTGTAGATCTCCAGAGGATCCCTGAGATGCTCTGGGGGAAATATTTCTGAAACACATTTGCTTGTGGTCATTTCAAAGCTACTCTAGGCATACCCAGAAGTGTTTTACTTCTAGGCTTTGTAAAGCAGGTTGATGCAGCAGGTGCAAATAAATCTGAGATGCTGATGCTCTCCCATCATTTGGTTAACAGAAGCAGATATGGTCCATGAAGGGACTGTCAGGAAAAGAATTAGAGGCCAATTTAATAATATTTACCAATATAGAAGTATGACAGTGATTCAATAAATCTCATTAATAGCTGGCAATGAAGATTGCAAAACATATAAAATACAACCAGGGCTGGACTGGGAACCAAAAGAGGCCCTGCAAATAATGTTCACAGTGGCCCCATATTACACATTTTCAGATAACCCAACCCTTTTCCTAGGGGAAAATTGGAAAATATGACACAGCAGAGGCCCAGGGTGCAGATGCCTACCGGGAAATCCCCAGAGTTCCCTATTGGCTAGTCCACCCCTGAATACAACTGAAAAGAGATCGAAACTGTAATCTTGATCCCATGTCATAATGAGAGATGTGTTGATAAACTGATAGGCTAAACCCTCAGAGCAATTCAAGAGCCTCTACAACTAGCGCTCCATCAGCGCTTGCCATTAACTGCACGTTTGTGTGGTTATTTGGGAATAAGTAAACTAGTTGGTAGTGGTGTGTGAGGAGCAGACAATTACAAAAATAAATGTTATAATAAAGGTTACTTATCAACAGCGGATTCATTAGTAACACAGGCCTTTGCTTGCAGATGCTACTGCAACACAGAATGTCTCAATATCTATCATCCTTCATTTAATGAAAACATAGATGATAACCTGGATCCATGATATGCTGGGGCGGGGTGGGGGGGGGCATGAGCCTACCTCTTAATCCCTTGTTAGATTAATCACACGAGAGTTTAATATATTCATGGAGCCACAAAGGAGATAATAAAAACGCTTGCATATTTAGAATACTTAGGGGAAGCTACATAACCCCTCACTCGAAAGCAATTGTGTTGTCTTTCCTTACTTGTTACTGCCTACTCCCACCACACACCGGCCCCCCACACCCCAGAATGTTGCTGGTTTATCACAGCCTATTCCGCCCTCTCGTGCCCTCTACACACACTCTGACTGATTTCAAGGTTACTTTCGCCCCCCTACCACACCTGTGCAACTGTTATCCATCTATCCCTCTTTCGACTAAGTAATCCAGCTGAATCTGATGACCGCCCCACAGCTGGTGGACATGTCTCACTCATTACCTGCATCCTCGGCTAATGTCAATCAACAAAACCCTGCCGCCCTGCTCGCTATTTTCACAAGAAGTTGGGAATGCCTGGCTGATTTTTCTTTCTGTGTTATCAACTAAATCCCGTGAACGCCTAATGTCTATGGCTTCCCGTGCCGTAGTCCTCTGTCTGGTACCGTTTTCTTTGATCTCCGCCTTTCATCCCGTATAGTGCATTGGGTTTGTTTCGCCTTCGGCCCAC